>NC_091778.1:44443181-44746212 GCF_029378745.1 Bos indicus | reverse complement strand
GCTTCCCTGGTGGCTCAGTGGTAAAGAATCTACCAGCCAATGTAGATTTGATCCCTGGTCCGGGAAGATCCCACATGCAATGGAACAACTGAGCTCTCACTCTAGAGCCAGGGAGCGGCAACTACTGAGCGCACGTGCCACTACTGAAGCCCACTCGCCTAGGGCCCATGCTCTGCAACAAGAGAAGCCACCGCAACAAGAAGCCCACACACTGCAACTAGAGAGCGTCCCCACTTGCCGCAACTAAAGAAAGCCCACGCAGCAATGAAGACCCAGCACAGCCAAAAATAATAATCGTTAAAAAAAAAAAAAAGAGGAAAACTTCACAGAGGAGGTGGCATAAGCTCTGGCAACTATAGTTCAGTTGCTCCCTGTGACCCAAAGAGAGTCACACACAAGCCTCTGGCTCTGGCAGTTGGAAGAAGGAGCTGAGGAAAAGGAAGGCCATGCCCTCTACAAATATCAGGTGCTATTGGCATCATAAAATCATCATCACCATCATCACCATTACCATCATCATCACCCTCAGGACTCTGATGACCCAGTAGGAGGCCCAAAGCCCTAAAGGGAGCCCCTGGTGAGGGAAAAACAGGCATAAAGGAGACCTGGGGCTGCTTCCCATACCTGCAGCTAAGGGGCCACTTCCAGGCAGCCTGGGGCGTGTTGACACAGCTGGGGAAGAAAGGCTTGTTGCCTCATTAATCACTTCTGCACAGGAGCTCGAGGGAGGGGTGCCCCAGGGGCCTGGGCTCTTTCTCCCAGGGCTCCTGATGGTGGAGGAGGGGGTGGAGGAGGGTGCCTGGCCTCAAGCCTGGAGACAGGGATGGGTCTGTAGAAGTCAGGATGGCAAGGAGGGAGGCTGCCAGGCCCCAGGGACCACCCCCTACCCCCAGGCCAGGGGGATTTCCCAGGCAGGATGTTTGTCTAAAGAGCAGCGGCCTTCCTGCCCAGAGGTTAAAACCGCTTCCAGCCTTGTGGCTGGTAACCCCCTAACAGACAGGTCCCAAGAGAGGCATATACTTCTTTCTTTCTCTTGTGGCCAAGCCAGTGTCAGCTGCTTGCCACGCGGTTCCTGACCCTCCGTAAACCCCGTGTGTGTGTGGGTGGGTGTGTGTGCGCGCGTGTGTTTGTGTCTCAGAGGATAATCTGAAGGCCTCAAGATCACTCGCCTTTGCTGAGAACAGAGAAAAGATCCATTAGAACCGGAAGGCTGTTTTAAACTCAACGAGGGAGAGGATAAGAAACTGGTAGAATTATTTCTTCATCCATACTTCATTATTTATCCCACAAACACTGAGTGAACACCTACCACACATGTGGCACTGCTCAAGGAGCCCAGGAGACAGCCAAGAGTGGAGAGAAAGCCCTGCTTTTTTTTTTTTTTATTATTCATTTATTTGGTTTTTCCAGTGGTCATGTATGGATGTGAGAGTTGGACTGTGAAGAAAGCTGAGCGCCGAAGAACTGCTGCTTTTGAACTGTGGTGTTGGAAAAGACTCCTGAGAGTCCCTTGGACTGCAAGGAGATCCAACCAGTCCATTCTAAAGGAGATCAGCTCTGGGTGTTCTTTGGAAGGAGTGATGCTGAAGCTGAAACTCCAGTACTTTGGCCACCTCATGCGAAGAGGTGACTCACTGGAAAAGACTCTGATGCTGGGAGGGATTGGGGGCAGGAGGAAAAGGGGACAACAGAGGATGAGATGGCTGGATGGCATCACTGACTCGATGGACGTGAGTTTGAGTGAACTCCAAGAGTTGGTGATGGACAGGGAGGCCTGGAGTGCTGCAATTCATGGGGTCGCAAAGAGTCAGACACGACTGAGCAACTGAACTGAACTGATTTATTTATTGGTCACGCCTCACAACATGAGGGATCTTAGTTGCCTGACCAGGGATCGATCCCACAGCCCCTGTGGTGAAAGCACAGAGTTTTAACCACTGGACCACCAGGGAAATCCCAATCCTGCTTCTCTGAAGCCTACCTTCTAGAGATGGGGGCAGAGGACAGGAGAGCAGTGTGTTCACTCAAGTCATCAGGACGGCCGAGGCCCTGAATCCAGACCCAGTTTCCAGAACTGCCCTCCCTGGGCCTCCTTGGCCTCTCTCCTTCACACAGCCCCCACGCCTCAAGTCTGAACCCAGAGGCCTGAGGTGGGACTGGCAGCAGGAGGACAGGAAGGGTCTGCTCCAAAGGGTGAAAGAAGGAACGGTCGGCATGTCCCCTCCAGGTTAATTTTCAAGGCTCTGGACTAGCAGGTGGTCCAGAGGCCAGGGTCTCTGCCCTCTCCCCACACTTCAGGGAGCAAGGGGTGAGCATGCCCTTGCGTGTGTGTGTGAGTGTGTGTGTGTGTGACTCCTCACTCCTGCCTTAATTCACTCTTTCTCCTCCCTTCTTCCTTCTCCTCCCCCTCCCCATCTCCTGTTCTCTCTCCTGCCTCCCTCCTGCCTCCCCTTCTTCCTGTCTCACATTTTCCTGCCCAGCAGTCAGACCCCAGACAGTACCTAGGAAGTCTGCGGCCTTGCCTAATAGAACCGTAATAGTCCTCAGGGAGGCGTGATAATGACATCCTCCTTAAATAAAAGGACTTAATGGAGATTTCCCAAATTTGAAAACCACATTTCCACTAGCAACCTGTTCAGCCAGTGACTGCTCTGGAAAGGAACCCGTGGGAAGTTGTAAGGGGAGGGGGCGAGAGAGTCAGCTCACAGAACCTACCGCTCAGGGACTTTCTGAGGCAGGACAAAGCGCCTGGTCTGAGGACACAAATCCTAAAGGTGGGCCGTCTCCATCTACCACCATGACCACCCCCTCACCCTACTGGGCCAGCCTAGAAAAAACAGAAGCTCAGAATCTGGAAAATCCTACGTGACCCTGGGTGAGTTACTTCACTTCTCTGTGCCTTGGCTGCCTCAGCTCTGAGTTGGATGTAACCATTATTTCCCAGCATCACCCAGTGAGGGTGGGGCCATTAGGACTTACCCAGTTCCTAGCATAGAGCAGAAGCCAAATCAACTGCAAGCCGAGCTTCAACAAGTACAGCTAGATTGGGGTCCTTTTTAAAAAACATATTTATTTATTTATTGGAGTCCTTTTACTCCTGTGAGAGAGCAAGCAAACCAGAACTGGGCCACCCATTCACCCTGGACCTAAGAAAATACCAGACTATTTCAGGGAGGAGGAGAGGAAAAATGGTTTTCTTATTGCCTCTGTCAACAGGATACTAATTAACAGTAAGTGAGGCGAGGGATATACAGTTAAGATCTCGGGGCCTCTGGGATCTCTCTGTTTACTTCCAGTAATCATATAAACCTTTTGGGGGGCTCCTGTTGGTGCCTTTGAAAACAGAGATGCTAAGACTAAACCAAGGGCTCTCAAGCTCTAGTAATTTCCCTTACCTCCCACCCTGAGGCAAGGAATGTGATGGACCGAGCAGGATGACAAAGACATCGGGAATCCTAGATCCATTGGGAACCCAGCTCTGCCATTGACTTGCTCTGGGATCTTGGGGACAGCTCTTCCCCTCTCTAGGCCTCCATTTCCCGAGGTGTCCAATCGTGGGAGTAGGTGATCTGTAAGAACATTCCCATTCTAAAAATAATTTAAATTGGAGGTGAAATTTCTTCTGACTCGGGCCTCTCTGTGGCGCATGGGCTGTGGTGTGTTTGCCAACACTGCCACCTTGTGTTAGAAGCATGCAACTCCCGGCTGAGGCCTCCACTTGGCTCCTTTGTGGTCAAAGCCTTGGAGGCCAGTAGGGTCCTCTAACCCCACCCCACCCTTCTCTTATAACACAGATGCTTTCTTATCAACATCAGCTCCTGTTTCCAAAAATGTCTCTCTTACAGTTTGTAACACAAGACACTCGTTGTCAATATAATCCTGTCTTAGAAAAGGAAAGGAATTACAATTTCCAAGCTCATACTATGTGCCAGTTAAGATGGTAAGTACTCTGGGAAAGATTGAAGGCAGGAGGAGACGGGGGTGACAGAGGATGAGATGGCTGGATGGCATCACCGACTCAATGGACATGAGTTTGAGCAAACTCCGGGAGTTGGTGAAGAACTGGGAAGCCTGGCATGCTGCAGTCCACGGGGTCGCAAAGAGTCAGATACGACTGAGCGACTGAACAACAACTCTGTTCTACAAACATCATCTTGTTTGATCCCGAAAATGACACAGTGAGGAAGATGTAATTGGCCTTCATTCTACAGATGAGACTGGGCCTCAGAGAGGTGAAGTGAATTGCCCAGAGATTACTCTAAAAGGCAAAGATCACCAGACTCCAAAGCTCAGGCAATGGGTAGTTCATTTTTCTCAAGTATTTGAGACTCTGTATTCATGGGCCTCTTAAGCTGGGGAGTCACTGAGTTGAAAGGGATGAGGGAGAAAGTTCTCAAAGGAACAGACCTGCCCTGCTCCTGGAATGGGAATACATGAAACTTCACCCAAGGCTCTCGATCCATCAGGCCAAGGGAAGCTTCCAGAATGTCCCCTTAAACACCAAAGAAAACCTCCAGGTCCTAACAAAGGCATAAACCCATGACTCAGAGGAACCAGAAACTCAAATCATGTCTCTGCAGCATGTCTGTCAGTTTATTCTGTCACCACTAGTGGAAACCTTGCTATCATCTCCTGGAAACCGTGACCAACCTGAGATGGCAGATGAAGACAAAGCCCAAGCTGGTTCTCATATTCTCGGGAAAAGTGACTGTCTTCCTGACACATTCCTGCACCCTAGGAGCAAGACAGGCCCAGCTCCAAAAGCTATATCCTCACGGAGTGCTTATCATTTACATCCTCAGACACATTAGAACATCTTTCACAATCCCCACCAAATGTAACCCCCATAATACCTGACACCTCTCAAGCAATGTGGTGAGATCAGAAAGGCTGGAAGGAAAGAGCTGCTCAGCAGTGTTCCAATAAAACTTTATTCACAAAACAACCAGCCACATTTGGCCTAAAGGTTGTTGTTTGTTGACTCCTGTTTTAATTATCTTATTTAAAAAAAAATCCTCTAGGGATTTCCCTGGTTATCTAGTGGTTAAGACTCCACCTTCCACTGCAGGAGTCAAGGGTTCAATCCCTGGTCAGGGAACTAAGATCCTGCATGCTGCATGGCATTGCCAAAAAATAATAATAATTATTATTATTATAAAAAAACCTTCAGATCCTTTTTTTTATTGCAATATGTGCTTTATCATAGTGGTCTGGAACTAAACTTGCAATGTATCTGAGGTGTGCCCATAATCTGAATGTGGCTGTGTGTGTGCTTGGTGGTGGTGGTGGTGGTTTAGTCGTTAAGTTGTGCCCAGCTCTTTTGTGATCTCACGGACTGTAGCCCTCCAGGCTCCTCTGTTCATGGGATTTCCCAGGCAAGAATACTGGAATGGGTTGCCATTTCCTTTTCCAGGGTATCTTCCCGACCCAGGGGTCGAAACTGCATCTCCTGTGTCTCCTGCATTGGCAGGTGGATTCTTTACCACTGAGCCACCAGGGAAGCCTGGTGTGTGTACACATACACATGCCCTAACTCTGCCCACTTAGAGATCTGGGAACAGTGACACCCAACAGGCACTCCAAACACCCAGGTCATGGCTTCTAAACACTATATTTAATACAATAGATAACCAACAAGGATCTCCTGTATAGCACAAGGAACTATACTCAGTATCCTGTAATAATCTATAACAGAAAGGAATCTGAAAAGAATATATATGTATATATATATACACATCAGTTACAATGTAATTGTTTAAAAAAAAAAAAAAACTATATTTAGGATGATCTTTAACCCTAGTCTGGAGATATTTGTCTGTAATTGTCTCATCCAGTAATCTTATCTTATTTTTGTGGGCTTCTGGCCCCTTAGGGCGTAAACAGCTACCCACGAGCCATGGAAATGTCCCAGATAAACCAAGCCATTGCCAATATCTCCCCCTAGACCCCGCTAACACTGAGATGGCATAAATACCAAAACTGTATGATTCTACTTCTTCCAAAATAAGACTTGGCAGTCCAGTGGTTAAGACCCCATGCTTCCCCTGTAGGGGATGAGGGTTCGATCTCTGGTGGGGGAACTAAGATCCCCATGCCTCTCAATGTGGCCAAAACAAAAGACTGTAAAACTCAAAGATTAAACAATAACAATAATAATAACCTAAAAAATGATAACCTAATAACCTAAAGTTGGATATGACTGATGCGACTTAGCATGCACACATGACCGGAAAAGATGCATGTGGTGACTTGACACAGTTAACCAACAAAATCTCAGTCTAAAGGCAAATGAAAGGAAGAAGAGCACAACCAAGGTCTTACTCCCTACAGTGCTCTGCCCTCAAGCTGGCCCCCATCTAGATTACCCCAATTCCACATCAACAAGTTCCCCATGAAACTTACTCTCACTTTCACAATTCTTCACAGTAAAGTAGCACATCTAAACGTCCTTTATCTTAGACATTGTCACTGTCTGTTGAACCTGATGCAATGGTGACTTTTCTTAACAGCAGCCCTCATTCCAAAAGACCCAAGTGGCAGCTGCACACACAGACATAATCCGTGCAGCTCAGGCATAATCCACCAGCTCAGGGCTGGTGGTCATGAGGGGCATGGGACAAGGCCCTGGGGTGGACTGTCTGGCCATCCCACAACCTGTACATGCCATTGTGAGAGCTACTCTCCTGTTCATGTGTTTCCCTTTCATCTTTATTCTTTTAATTTATTTTTAATTGAAGGATAATTGCTTTACAATATTTCATTGGTTTCTGCCATACATCAACATGAATCAGTCATAGGTACACATATGTCCCCTCCCTCTTGAGCCTCCCTCCCATCTCCCACCCCTTCCTACCCCTCTAGGTTGTTACAGAGCCCCTGGTTGAGTTCTCTGAGTCAAACAGCAAATTCCCATTGACTCCCTATTTTATATATGGTAGTGTATATGCTCCCATGCTACTCTCTCCATTCAGCCCACCCTCTCCTTCCTCCCCCTCTCCCATGTCCGTAAGTCTGTTCTCCATGTCTGTGTTTCCACTGTTGCCCTGCCTAAATGTTCATCAGTACCATCTTTCTAGATTCCATATATATGCATTCATATATATTTTTTTTTCTCTTTCCAACTTAACCTCACTCTGTATGATAGGCTCTAGGTTCATCCACCTCATTAGAACTGATTTAAATGTGTTCCTTTTTATGACTGAGTAATATTCCATTGTATATCCCACATCCTTCTTGATTCAACAGTTTTACCATCATCATCTGCCCTACTCAATTATGGGGAGTACGAAGAGTCACTGACGCCACAGTCAGGCCAGGAAAACATTTGACTTTATTGCAGAACAGATTCTCGGGGACAGCTTTTGTCTCCTTGTAAATTCCAGAGGCGAGAGGCCTTTGTTGATTGGCAGGGTGGGGGCAGCCGGCCCAGCTCAGGTTAGGCATCTGGCTCCACACAACCAGGTCAGAGCAGCTCTTACAACTGAGGATGCAGAGACCCCCAGCTCCTTTCCCTGTGAGCTAGAGAGGTGTCATCTCTAAGGAAGCCCCCCAGACAGAGCCTCAGACCAGTCCCACCTGCCAATCATCTAGGAGGGAACACTGAATGGGCAAGCAGCCCAAAGCACTCAGCACACCATGGGCTCCTCCCTACCATTTGGGGAGACGTGTTGTTCTTTAGTCACTAAGTCGTGCCTGACTCGTTTATAACCCCATGGACTGTAGCCCACCAGGCTCCTCTGTTCATGGGATTCTCCAAGCAAGAATACTCGAGTGGGTTGCCATTTCCTTCTCCAGGGGATCTTCCTGACCCAGGCATTGAACCCACGTCTCCTATATCTCCTGTGTCTCCTCCATTGGCAGGCATATTCTTACCCCTGAGCCACCAGGGAAGCCCCTGGGGAGACGTAGGACTGAGCAAAGCACAGAAGCTGCTGAGTTGGGGCAGAAGCGACTCTGGCCTCGAGAGGGTTAAAAACCCACTCTCTGTCCATGGCTCCGTTCCAGAAGGTCTCCGTTAACACCAGAGGTCTCCTGATATCTCACTCGCTTTAATAGATTTTTTCCATTGACGTCTCAGTTTATTGACTATCATTTCCTTTTCTGCAGGGGAGCTATTTTCTGGGTCACTGATCCAACCAACTTAAAAGGGGTTGCATTGATTAGGTTTTATTGGTAGTGACTTGCACGGAGACTGAGCCGACTTGCTCCTACCTGCTAAGGGCTCCTTTGTTTCCCCGCCCCCCACCCCTACCCCCACCACTTCTGTTGACTTACGGGAGGAACAAAGGTGTATCGCTTAGGTGCTGGGCTTTATGGGGTGATGGGGAACTTCTGGTCACACTGCTTTAAGCTCCCGGCAGCATTGGGATGAAGGCCCTTAAACACACACACACACACAAACACACACACACACACAGAGGAATTAACTTTAGCCAAGCCTGAGCAAAGGTATTTATAGAAGAAAATCCAGAAACTCCTTCACTTTGTTTACTGAGAGTTTACTGAGCTCCCACTGTGTGGAATCATCATAAAGAACACCGTCCTAGTAGCACTGACAGGTTACGAAACTTTTTTGAATGAATGTATTATCTCATTTCACGCTCACATCTCTAAGGGATCAGGACAACCAGGTTCTAAAAGAATCTGCCCTGGGACTTCCCTGGTGGTCCAGCAGTTAAGACTGAGCTTCCACTGCAGAGGGCTCAAGTTCAATCCCTGGTCAGGGAACTAAGACCCCACGTGCCATGCAGTGTCACCAAAAAGTAAAAAATAAAGATAAAAGAATCTGCCCTACATCACACAATTAGCTTAGTGGCAAGCTCAAACATGGACACCATCCCTTGTCTGCCTCCAGAGTCTCCATTCTCCTATGCCGAAGCCCAAGAGGATACCAAGAGGGAAAAGGCAAAATTAATATTGAATGTTGGTATGGGATTATTTATGTCTGGGCAGTGCACATGCCACTAATCAACACAGAGAGAAGCCGGGCAGGAGCAGAAGCAGAAAGGCTTCTGTACTTCCACACCCTCAACTTCCAGGTGAGAAAACATGAGTCCCAAGGATATAAAATCACGTGCCCAATTCAGACAATGAATTCTTTCATCCTTTCGCTCATGTATTTTCCATGCCAAGTGCTCGTATGTGTTCTCACTAGAGCTTCCGTGGCCAGCAAGCACTTGAGTGCAGAGGAGTAGCCAATGCCTATGGGGACATTCATCCATGGAGAGATAGCATCTCTCTGGGCAGGCTTTGATCCTTCTCTCTCCTGGATCACTGATCTAACCCTTTTCCCTACAAGCCTTCCCACCCCTGTGAAGCCTGTGACTGTGTGCAGAGCGGCCTGATTCCGGACAGCCTCCCAAATCCCAAATCACCTCGACCTGGTCTTAGTCGAACATCAGAATGCCCCTCCTGTCCCACCTTTCATCCTCATCTTGGGCCATCTGAGATGCAAGTTGACCTTGTCTGAAAGGACGCTGCCACCCAGAGTCCTTCTGAAAACCAAGTGCCAAGGGGTGTAAAACAAGAATTGACTGACACAATTCAACTCAGTGAATAAGGGGCCGGGAACTTGTACTTGCCGGGGTGAATATTCTTTCTTTCTTTCTTTCTTTTTATTTCTTGACCATGCTGCCCACTGTGTGGGAGCTTGGTTCCCCAACCAGGGATGGAACCCACGTCCCCTGCAGTGGAAGTGCAGAGTCCTAACCACTGGACCACCAGGGAAGTCCCTGCCTGGAGTGAATACTCTTTAGCATAAGAGGGGTGGCATGGTGAGGAGCCATGTACACATCTGTGTGTTTGCATTTGAGGCCTGTGGAGTTTGTCCCACTGTCCCCCTGCTAACCCACCAACAGCACCCCACCCCATCCCCACTTGTGTGCTCATTCAGGAAGCTTCTGTTCACCCAGCATCTCCTCTGTGGCCACCATTGCCCTGAGATCCGGTGATTCAGAGATGAACAAGACACACTGTCTCTACCCAGGAGAAACTCGTGGCCAAATGTGGGAGAAAAACACATGTGCAAAGAATTATAGCTGTGTGTGGTAAGCAGCAGAATCGACATATTTGCAAGGGAGGGGAGACGGAAAAACCTCTCATAAAACACCACGTCTGAACTGAGTTAAGAACAAATCAGGGTTCACCCAGTGGGCTGAGAGTGAAGGAGGATGTTCCAGGCAGTAGAGAAACATGTGGGGGCATGGCGTGCTCTTAGAACTAGAAGAGTTAAGCTCAAGGGAGGCAGAGAGATGTAAGCAGGGGCGGAGCTCAGTGGGCGGGGTCTGCTGCTAAAGGCTGGAACTAGGGGACCTCAGTCTAAGGTCTGCGAAGACCAATCTTTCAGGTCCAAGTGTGTGAACCTCCTTCCAAGGGAAGTAGGTTCTCTTCCAGTTCTAGCTGGAATCACCATGTTTCAATCTTCTCCATCCCAGCCTCTGTCCTTCAGGGTCCTGCAAGGCAAAAATCTGAGTTTGCTCTCTGTGAATAAGAGAATGTAATCATCTGAATTAAATAAGTCAAATCAATTTCTTTTCCTAAGCAGGAAGCTTGGCACACTTCAGAGAGAATTCCAGCAAACCCTCCAGAAACAAATAGAGGGCCCGAGATCCACCCAAATGAGCAGTGGCTACAAAGGGTCAGCCAGTTACCAGAAGCCATTTTCTCTGCATAAATCTGCAGCATTACCATATCTGTGCATTACAAAAACACATAAAGGCTATTTATAGGAGGAATAGCAGTGGATGTGTGCCAAGTACTCGCACCAGGGATAGGAGTCCCAGAACCTCCACGTGTGGCACACACTACACATGTGTGTGCACATGCCCTTGCTAGGTCCCACATCCAAACTCAAAAGGGAGAGGGAAGTTTCTGGGGCCTGTTTTAAAGTGATGGTCATACATATACACATACGTCTCACATACAAGGACAATCACACCCATCCACACTTGCACACACACTACACACTTTATCACATATATACTCATATATTTTCTGTGCTCCAGAGAAACATGACTAGCTTATATGTTAAGGTGCATATGGGCTGGTGAACTCCTGGTCTCATCCAAAACTGGGTCCTTCGCTGCCCGGCAGAGCAATAAGTCTTGGGTGACATCAGCAATGCCGTCCTGTTCCCACAACTAGACTCATGAAAAGTTCACTCTTTTTCCCAGGATGCTTTTGGAGCTATTTTCTGTGCAGTTTATCAGCGTAGAACATCTGCCCAGAAACATGCCCAGATCATAAGTGTAGGTTCGATGCCTTTTCACAAAGACCATTCTCAGATCAAGAGGTGGAACATTTCCTGAACCTCAGATGCCCTCACATGTCTCCTGCCCCAGGAACCACTCTCCTGGCTTCTAATAGCACAAATTAGCGTTGCCTGGTTTTGAACTTTTTGTTATACATATACCCACTCTTTTTTAGATTCTATTCCCATCTAGGTCATTACAGAGTATTGAGTAGAGTTCCCTGTGCTATACAATAGGTTCTTATTAGTTATCTATTTTATATATAGTAGTGTGTATATCAGAGAAGGCAACGGCAACCCACTCCAGTACTCTTGCCTGGAAAATCCCATGGGCGGAGGAGCCTGGTAGGCTGCAGTCCATGGGGTCCTGAAGAGTCGGACACGACTGAGCAACTTCACTTTCACTTTTCACTTTCATGCATTGGAGAAGCAAATGGCAACCCACTCTGGTGTTCTTGCCTGGAGAATCCCAAGGATGGGGGACTCTGGTGGGCTGCTGTCTATGGGGTCACACAGAGTCAGACACGACTGAAGCAACTTAGCAGCAGCAGCAGCAGCAGTGTGTATATGTCAATCCCAATCTCCCAATTTATCCCTCTCCCCAACACCACTGGTTTTTAACCTTACGTAAATGAATCAGAAGTTCACTTTGATGCCCCTAATGGCATCCACAGAATGAAAAAATTCATCACATTGATGCCATAGGACAAAAAAAAAAAAAAAAGATTAGGAATCAGTAGTGTAAAGCAGCATTTGTCACTCAATTTAGATAAAGGATGGACCAAGGGCTTTGAAGGGTATAAATGCACTCCATGGATGCAAGGAGTCCTCTGACTCATCAGGTGAAACTAGCCACCCAGACTGACGCCAGACTTCTTGCTGCAAGAGGTGAGCCTTGGGCTTTCCTGGTGGTCCAGTGGTTCAGAATCCACCTGCCAATGAAGAGGATACAAGCTTGATCCCTGGTCTAGAGAGATTCCACGTGTCACAGGGCAATTAAACACATGCACCACAACTACTGAGCCTGTGCACCTAGAACCCATGCTCTGCAACCGGAAAAGCCACCACAGTAAGAAGCCCAAGCACAGTGACCAGAGAGTTGCTCGTCGGAACTAGAGGAATAGTCCTCGAGTAATATCAAAGACCCAGTACAGCCAAAAATAAACAAATACTATTTTTAAGCAAAAACAGGTGGGCCCTGGAAAAGATACCAGCAGACTCTTCCTTCCTTGAACATTTTTCAAAGTGGATTTAAGACCATCCCTTTGAATGTGAACTCAGATCTGGGTCAGAGTTTCAGCTCTGCCACTAACTCCCCAATGACTCTGGGAAGCCACTTCACTTCTCCACACCTCTGCCATCTCACTGTACAGTGGGGGTGAGAGCAGTAAGAGCTGAACTTTCTTGAGCACTTGCTATGTGCCAGGCGCTGCTCCAACTCACTCCCTCCTCTGGACAAGGGCTCAGCAGACTACAGCCTGGCCAAACCCAGCACCCACCCCCACCTGTCTGTGTACAGCTCACAAGCTAAGAACTATCCTCACATTTTTAAGTGGTTTGGGGAAAAAAAGGCAAAAAAATGATATTTTGTGGCACACGAAAATCATATGATACTTACATTTCAGTGTTGATAAGTAAAGTTTTATTGGAACACAGCCATGCACATTCATTTAGATCTATGACTGCTTCCAGAGTAGCTGTGACACAGACCTTATGGTCCACGAAGCTTTAACTATTTACTATCTGCCTTTCTACATGGGCTTCCCTGGCGGTTCAGATGGTAAAGCATCTGCCCGCAACGTGGGAGACCCGGGTTTGATCCCTGGGTTGGGAAGATCCCCTGAAGAAGGAAATGGCAACTCACTCCAGTATTCTTGCCTAAAAAATTCCATGGACCGAGGAGCCTGGTAGGCTACAGTCCGTGGGATCGCAAAGAGTCGGATGCGACTTCACTTTTCTTTTCTACATAAAACCTTTGCTAAGGGACATCCCTGGTGACCCAGTGGCTAAGACTGCGCAATATAGGGGGTCCTGGGTGGGTTCAATTCCTGTTTGGGGAAGTAGATCCCACATGCTGCAACTAAAAAAAAAATTTGCTGAGGGAATTCCCTGGTAGTCCAGTGGTTAGGACTCAGTGCTTTTGCTTTCAAGGCCAGGGTTCAATCCCTGATTGGGGAACGAAGATCCCACAAGCTGTACTTGCTCATGCTTGTGCTCAGTCACATCTGATCCTTTGTGACCCCCATGGACTATAGTCCACCAACCTCCTCTGTCCATGGGGTTTTCCAGGCAAGAATACTAGAATGGGTTGCCACTTTCTCCTCCTGGGGATATTCCCAACCCAGGGATCGAATCCACATCTCCCCTGTCTCCTGTACTGGCAGGTGGATTCTTTACTCCTGAGCCACCTGGGAAGCCCACGAGCTGCACAGCCCAGCCATATAAAAAAGTGTTATCTTTTGATCTAGGTGTTATCTTTCATTTGATCTAACAAACAAACACCTGCTCAACACCCTCACCTAAGACACTCTTTATCATCCATGTAACAGATAAACTGAAATCCAGAGAGATTAAGAAAACTGCTAGGGGAACTCAGCTGGGAGTGCGAGGTCTGAGCTAAGTGCAGGCCCCAGTAAATTCACCCCAGGGATCTGCGCATCATATGTGAGGTCCTCTAAGGCAGTGGGCATGGTGGTGTCATTCGGCGGACAGTAGAGAAGGATAGAAACATGAGATAGGTGCCTCCTTGGCCCCTTAGTAGGCATTGGTAACTGATTCTACACTCACCCCTCAGATCAAAATGTCCCAACACCCCATACAGATCACATTCAGCCCTAAGATCTCCTAATTAATTAACTAATGATTTTCTACAAACTTCTACCTCAAAGGCAGAGTTAAGTTAACTATACTCTCCATTCATAGCCTGTTATTATAATTAGTCTTTGCCGGGCCCTATTCTTGGTTTCATTCATTCATACATTCATTTCCTTTTATCACCATAAGTATGTTAGTCACTTAGTCATGTCCAACTCTTTGTGACCCATGGACTGTAACCCACCACACTCCTCTGTCTGTGGAATTCTCAAGGCAAGCATACTGGAGTAAGTTGCCATTTCCTACTCCAGGGGACCTTCCCTCAGGGATCAAACCTGGATGTCCTGAGTTGCAGGCAGCTTCTTTACTGTCTGAGCCATCCCCATAGCCTATGTCCAAATGATAGTGTCTATCTTTCCATTTGCTGAGTTCTTAGAGGATGAGCAGTGTTGTTTCACATGCCTGTGGGTTTTTATTTGCATAAATGGTGTTGTGTCATATCTCCATGTTTCCTACTTTTTCCCTTGGGCAAAATTTTTTGCTTTGTACTCCCCTATTGAAGGATAACATGCATACAGCAAAGTGTGGTCTTAAATATAAAACTCAGTTTTTCATCTATGTGTACAATCTGTGTAACCACCACCTAGCTCAAAAGATAATACATTTCCAGCAGCCTAGAAAGGTTCCACTGTGACCCATCCCAGTCAATAAACTCTTCCCTTCCCCTTTCTCCTGCCAGAAGTAACTGCTATTCCAGCTTCAGTCACCACCTGCTAGTTCAGCCTGTTCTTGAACTTCATCTAAATGGAACCACACAGTGAGGGCCTCTTTCATGTCTTGCTTCTTTTCCTCAACTTTTCTGGGAGACTCCTCCATGTGGCACAGGTAGCAGTCGTGTGCTGTTTTTATTGCTGTGTGGCACAAAGTTTTTAAGATGTAACCACGTGGTTCTATGGGCATGCCTCTGTAGGTTTTGCTGCTGCTGCTGCCGTTTGGCACATCCATCTCGTTCTACCTTTACACTCTCCCAGAGAGCGTCACTCTGGATGCCTCAGGATCATCCTTGTCCATGTCCCTTTTGGAGCCATGGGAACGTTTCTCTGGGGTGAATAACTAGGAGCGGAATTGCTGGCACAGGGTCTGGGCAGGCTGAAACTGACAAGGTCTACCAGAGCAGAAGGAGCCAGGAGAAGCAAGAGTTGCTCTGGGGATCCTCCTCTGACCCCAGTCTCCCCTCCCCCATCCCCCTTCAGGAAAACCTTTCAGCTCCTCCTCTACATCTTCTTGCAGGACCCAGCTAAGCATCTCACTTCCTGAGTATCGCTGCCTCCGTGGCAGCCCGCACCATCCTGCTGCATTATAACAAGACGATAATCAATGAACTGCTAACTCTATTGCAATAAAGGAGCGAGCCCAACCTTATATAATTCTTTTTAATTGTTTTCTCACATTACAAGGGGTTTTTTTTTTGCTAAACTTATTCTGCCATAAGTTATGTCGTTTAATTTCTCAAAGTGCTAATAATTTAATTGCTTCCTTCCTGCGCACAAAGTGCCTATACTGCCCTCCCTCCCCGGCGCGGAGATTATAAAACGGAGTTGGCAGGAATACCTAAGAGGGGAGTCTTTTTGGCAGCAGGATTTGATGGGAAGCAGCTTTCTCAGAAGTCAGTGTGTGGGACTGGGAACCTGGCTGCGGACTTCAAAGGGGCATGGGGCGCAGCCAAGCCTGCCCGCTAGCTCCAGGGAGTTGATGATAATCACAGGGGAGGGGAGAAGGGGAAGGAGCTGAGATTAGAGGGTCGGCATGAGGTGGCCGTGTGCGTCCCTGTCCTGGAAGGCTATCAGGGAAGCTGGGGTCCACCTATGGCCCGAGGGACTGATTCACTGATTTTTTTTAAGATTATTTTTTATATGTACCTTTTTTAAAGCCTTTATTGAATTTGTTACAATATTGCTTCTGTATCTTATGTCTTTTTGGCTGTGAGGCAAGTATGATCTTAGTTCCCACGGCAGGCAGATTCTTCTGCAGGCAGATTCTTTACTGTCTGAGCCACCAGGGACGCCCCCTTTAGTTCCTGACCAGGGATCAAACCCACACCCCCTTACCTTGGAAGGCAAAGTCTTAAGCACTGGACCACCAGGGAAGTCCCAGCAAGTGGGATTTAGATCAGACTCAGCAGTGGTCCTAACAGTCAGGACTCAAGATGCTGCCTGGACCCAAGGAAGGGCCCTGAGGTGACATTAGATAATAAGAACTAGCATTTGTGGAACCCTTAAGGACAATCTGACAATGTGTTCCCCTATAGCGTCTCATTTTATTATCACACCAGCTCTCTGAGGTCAATACTCATTACTGTTGACTTACAGATGAGAAAATCGAGGGAAAGACAATCTCACTTGCTCAAGACCCTATAGATGGGTCATTTGTGGCAGAACAAAAAGAGTCAGCCTCCTGAACCTGTGGTTTCATCTGCCATGCAGTAATGCCTCTGCCATCTGTCTGACTGAATGGTATCACATCTTATGTGGCAAGACATGGGAGGTATAAGCCTCAGGACAGGATCACAGATGAGCTACTCTTGTTTTTTTTGGCTGTGCTGAGTCTTCATTGCTTTGCACAGGTTTCCTCTAGTTGTGGCAAGTGGGGGCTACTCTTAGTTGAAGTGCACGGACTTCTCATTGCAGTGACTTCTCTGGTGGCACAGGCTCTAGGCATGAGAACTTCAGTAGCTGGAGCACGTGAACAGTTATGGCTCTCAGGCTCTAGAGCCCAGGCTCGGTAGTTATGGCTCTGGGGCCCAGCTACTCCTCGGTACATATAATCTTCCCAGACCAGGGATTGAACCTGTGTCTTCTACATTGGCAGGTGGATTCCTATCCAATGGGTCACCAAGGAAGTCAAGAGGAGCTACTCCTGGGGGTCCCTCCCTCCCTCTGCCTAAGGTATGATCAGTCAGAACTGCTTTAAGACCTCTTCCCTGCGACTCAGAGTCCCCTCTAAAAAACTCTAAGGTGGGGCTTCCCTGGTGGTCCAGTGGTTAAGAATCCACCTGCCAATGCAGAAGACACAGGTTCAATTGTTGGTCTGGGAAGATCCCACTTACCTCAGAGCAACTAGGCCCATGTGTCACAACTACTGAGCCTGTGCTCTAGAGCCTGGGCTCCACAACAAGAGAAACCACAGCAATGAGAAGCCCTTGAACCACAGCGAAGACCCAGCACAGCCAAAAAAAAAAATAAATTTTTTTAAAATAAAAGAAACTCTAAGGTTGTGCCCAAAACAGCTGGCACGTTCCTTGGGTAATGTTTTTCTGGGGTCTGGAGAACTGGATAAAATAGAGGGAACAACCCAATCTATTGGGCCCAATTTCCATCAGAAATCTTTTTCATCCTCCGCCTCCCAATCCCAACTTCAGTTTAGTCTTAGCAAGGGACTTCCCTGGTAACTCAAACAGTAAAGAATCTGCCTGCAAAGAAGGAGACCTGGATTTGATCCCTGGGAAGGGAATGGCTACCCACTCCAGTATTCTTGCCTGGGAAATCCCATGGACAGAGGACCCTGGTGGGCTATGTCCCTGGGGTTGCAAACAGTCGGACATGACTGAGCGACTTAACACTAATACCAAAATAAACAGTGCCAAAAAACATGTTCTTGGGAGTCCAGAGGCTCAGAAATGAGACAAGCCCCTGCCCCTGCACTTGTCCTGAGGAGCCCACCACCAAAGGATGGCTTATGGGGGAGGAGAGTGGGGAGTAGTATATATGCTCAATGCTTTTATGCAGAAGTCAGAAGGCTCCCTTTCACTGGAGTGAGACTGGGGTGAAGATCAGTCCTAGAGGTCTGATTTCTTCAAGTTTGTCTCTAATGCCATTTCCTCCATGAAATCTTTCATGCCACATTTATTCTCCCAGGGAGCCCAATACTTTCCCTCAATCCTCTCAACTCAAGTTGCAGAGAACTTTTTATTAGAGCATAGTTGATTTACAATGTTGTGTTAGTTTCAGGTGGGCAGCAAAGTGATTCAGTTGTACATACACATATAACTATTCTTTTTCAGATTCTTTTCCCATATAGGTTATTACAGAGTATTACAGAGTATGTATATACATAGTATATACAGAGTATATAGTAGACTGTACTATACAGTAGGTCCGTATTGATGATCTATTCTATATAAAGTAGTATGTATATGTTAATCCCAACCTCCTAATTTACCCCCCCCCACCTTTCTCCATTTGTTTTCTAAGTCTGCGAGTCTGTTTCTGTTTTGTAAATAAGTTCATTTGTATCATTTTTTAGATTCCACATATAAATGATATCATATATGTCTTTGTCTGGCTTACTTTATTTGGTATGACAAATCTCTAGGTCCATCCATGTGGCTGCAAATGACATTATTTCCTTCTTTTTTATGACTGAGTAATATTCTATTGGGCTTCCCTGGTGGCTCAGAGGTAAAAAAATCTGCCTGCCAATGCAGGAGACATGTGTTTGATCCCTGGGTTGGGAAGATCCCCTGGAGGAGGAAATGGCAACCCACTCCAGTATTCTTGACTGGGAAATCTCATGGACAGAGGAATCTGGCAGGCTACAGTCCACAGCATCTTGAAGAGTCAGATACAACTGAGCTACACACACACACACACACACACACACACACACATCACATCTTCTTTATCCGTTCATCTGGTGGAGATGGACACTTAGGTTGCTTCCACGTCTTGGCTATTATAAATAATGCTGCATTGAACATTGGAGTTCATGTATCTTTTAAAATTATGGTTTTCTATGAATATATGCCCAGGACTGGGATTGCTGGATTATGTGGCAAATCTATTTTTAGTTTTTAAATATTTATTTTTGGCCACATTAGGTCTTAGTTGCAGCATGTGGGCTCTTCACTGTGGCATGCCCTCAGGCTCCAGAATGCACAGGCTCCGTAGCTCCAGGCAGCATGTAAGATCTTAGTTCCCTGACCAGGGGTTGAACCTCCATCCCCCGCACAGCAAGGCAGATCAACCACTGGACCACCAGGGAAGCTCCTATTTTTAGTTTCTTAAGGAAACTCCATACTGTTCTCCATAGTGGCTACACCAATTTACATTCCACAGAGACCTTTTTTATTCAATGGACAAGACAAGGTCTCACTCACAATGCCAACCTTCCTTGATTTTATATCAGAATCTTCCTTGGACTTGTCTTGGATCCACCCTCCATTGGATGAGAAGTTCCTTGAGAGCAGGCTGGGTGCCTCACTCCTTTTCTGGGCCCCTGTGATTCTCAGTCCAGCCCCTGGAACAGTTTGCTCAGACTGAATGGAAGATAGCTGCTTTGTGCATCCCTGGAACTGAGTTTGCAGCCAGAGGATGCTCTCCTGAAAGGCAGGGAAGGACCAGAGCTTTGAAAACCATGGCCCATGGGCCAAGTTGAACCCAATGCTTGTTTTTATAAGGCCCATAAGCTCCAGAGGGTTCTTATTTTTTCAATGATTAGAAAAAATCAAAAGAAAAAACAATATTTTGTATCATATGGAAAACATAGGAAATTTAAATTTTAGTGTAAGTTTGATAAATAATTTGATTGGGACGTGTGTGTGTTTAGTCGCTAAGTCTTGTCCACCTCCTACACTGGCAGGCAGACTCCTTACCACTGAGCCACCTGGAAAGGCTTATTTGTTTAGGTGTTGTCTATGGCTGTGCTGTCTATGTTGTCTATGGTTTTCTGCTGTGGTGGCAGAGCTGTGTAGTTCCAAGTGAGATGGTGTGACTCAGAAAGCTTACAATATTTACTCTCTGATCTTTTATAGTCTGCCAAGCTTTGCTCTAAAGTGTAAATACGAGATCTAATTCACCAATAGTAGGAGTACATGTGGAAGGTTGGGTTGCCAGGGAGGGAACCAAGTAGTTCTGGGCAAGTCAGGAGAAAAGGCAAACCACAACCTGTCTTCCCAGCTGGAACCCTGCCCAGGAGACTGAGGAGGACCTTTGGGCTGTATCTTTCTGGCATCAGGAGAGCCAGGAGGTAGAGCAGAGAGTTAGGCGACAAAGAGGCAGAGGCTTTAGGGTTTCCTTCCATGTGGCATAGCCATCTGGCTCCAGTTCCCTGCTGCCTCCCAGAGCTGGATCCACACAAGGAGAAGAGGGGCTCCAAATTCGTCTTGCTCTCACCGTCCTGAAGGCTGGGTAAGAAATGGCAGCTTCTCCCAGGGCAAAACTTGACCGCGGCGCCACTGAGGTTGGCCCTGGTCTGCCCTCTAGCACCTATGAAGAAAGGGTTCAACCAGCATGCTCTGTGCTCCCACCTTCCTTCTCCACCCCCATGGAGGAGGCCAGGCAGCCTGAGACACTTGGGAAACTTGCCCTGAGGAATAGCCAAGAATCAGATGGGCAGAAGACCCTGTGTCTGGGTGGCATTTCCTTGAGACCAAGGGGGAAAGGGTCACTGTTGGGATCAACGCCAGGAGACCATCTTGAACAGCATCGACAGCAACTCTTTTGAAAGCTCACACCTGCAGTGCTGGTCCAGTCCCTCCTGGTTCATTCATTCATTCATTCGTTCAACACATATTCATGGGATTCCTTCTATGGGTTGAGTTTACCTGCTAGTAGAGAAGATTCTCTGCTATGGGGAGGATGTTATAAATCAAGGGAAATCACTTACTAGGTACCAGGCACTAGTCTAAGCCTGTGTAAAAACAATTAATCCTCTCAAAAACGAAGTGGGAAAGGAGAGGTACTGTCATTAGCCCCCTACGAATGAATTCTGTTCTGAGAGCACGTTCATAAGTCCGATTGGTTCCTAAGTCCAGCAAAGTTAGCCTAGGTACCCAACTAGCATAACTGGCTATCCAGTACCATATTGCAATAAGTTTATACTTTCCCCACAAATAACACATAAAAAATAAACACAAAAAATAAAGAAAACATTTTAAATCTTAGAGTACAGTACCTCAAGAAGTACAGTAGTACAGTACAGCAGCTGGCATACAGGTGCTGGCATCGAGTGAACAAGCAAGAAGAGTTACTGACTGGAGAGGTGAGGGAGTTGGTAGACCAGAAGGATCGTCAGCAATAGGAGACGGAGGGCAAGTTGCAATTTCACTCACAACTTATGTGATGGGACATGCAAATGCACATTCGCATCTTTGAAAGTTCTCAACTTGAAGCTTCGTATGTAGGGCACTTACAGTACTAGAGATGGGAACACACAGGCACAGTGAGAAGAGAGAACTTATCTGGGAAGGGACAGAGCCAGCCTATGAATCAGTCTTGTCTGATTTTGAAAGCCAAAGTCCTAACCACAGCCTGAACTTGGGTGTTCCAGTGAGAGAGAGAGAGAGATGTATTCTCCCTGGGAGGATCAAAGGAGACTTCTTGGAGGAGGTGGCATTGGATCTGGCATTGGAGGAGGTAGGATTCAGGTATGGGGTTGGGAAGAGGGTATTCCAGGCTTTAGGGATATCAGGACCAATGGCAGGAGCCTGGGAAGCAAGAGGCTAAGTTAGAAGATTCCAGGACGGTGTGAAAGGGATCATGGAAAGGTTGAAAGCAGGGACACTAAACTCCTGAGATATTTGCCCTGGAATTTTTTCTTTGGAATCTTAGCTCTGCAATCCCAGGCCAGGTGTCTAAGCTGGCTGTCCCCAGAGCTGAGAAATTCTAAGCCAGTGTGAGACAAAGAGAGGCTCCCATTGGCCCTGACCCTGCCCATGCCTGCACATGCCAGTGACCTTGGACATGTTTCCCAGGGCTCAGGCTGGGTTTGGGCCACAGGGATTCTTCTGAAAGGAGCCTGAGCTTGCTTCCCCACTGACATTCCAGATACTACATGTGAATTTTCCTTGGGAGACTCTCCTGGTGGTCCAGTGGTTGAGAATCCGCCTGCCAATGCAGAGGACACGGGTTCTGTCCCTGATCCGGGAAGATCCTACATGCTGTGGAGCAACTAAGCCCATGCACCAAAACTACTGAGCCTGGGTCCCTTGAGCCAGGACTACTGAAGCAACAGGAGAAGCCACCCTATTGAGAAGCCCACGCACTGCAGTTAGAGAGGAACCACTGTTCACCACAACTAGAGAAAGCCCGAGTGCACCAGCAAAGACCCAGCACAGTCAAAAACAAACAATTAAAAGTTTTCCATGGGAGCATCGCCCCTGGTACTATGGGAAGGAAGAACGCAGAAATTGGTTTTCATTGCAAGCACACCACTCGTGGAGTCTCCATACCAGGCTGGATCCACTGTCCCCTTCTGGGATGGAGTAAGGGAATTTTTTCCTTGGGGAACCTGGGAGACCAAACTGGGAGATTTAGCAGCTGACACCCTGAAAGGATGAGCCCTAGGCATTCAAGTCGGGTGCCTGGCACCTACATCAGTGCTCAGTAAGTATCTGTGAAGGAAGGAAGCAGGTGAGTGGGTGCTGGGGGAAGGAGTTTGTTGTAGAACAGGCCTCTACCTGCCAGAGGCTTCCTGTCTAGTCGGGGAGATGGGAAGGAGGTGGCCATGAAATGTTATAATAATAACATTTTTCATAACTCAAGTTTGAGGCACCAAAGGCAATCTGGGGGAAGTATACGTTAACACAAAGGTGGGGGAGCCTTTCCCAGAGGGGGCTTCCCCAGTTCTGATCTGAAGAGGCTCCGCTCAGCAGCGGTTTTCCCTGGAAGTCCTTCTAAGTGGGATCCCTCTCACCCAGTCTGGCATCTCAGTCTTTCATTTGGTCTCTGCTGCTCTCTACCGAGGATGGAGACTCCAGAACCACACTGATATATGTGTGTGTCCTCCCTGGGGTGGAGACAGGGGGCCTGGGTGACTTTGCAACCTTCCTACCCAGGAGCTATGAAGCTTACTTTCTCTGTTCAGACAGTGGGGAAGGACTTGAGCTTCTTTTTTTTTTTTTTAAGACATTATTCTAATTGCTTTCAAAGTGGTTTTTAAAAAATATATTTGTTGTTCATTTGCTGAGTTGTGTGCAAATTTTTGTGACCCCATGGACTGCAGCACGCCAGGCTTTACTATCTCCTGGAGTTTGCTCAAACTCATGTCCATTGGGTTGGTGATGCCATCTGACCATCTCATCCTCTGTCACCCCTTTCTTCTCCTGCCCTCAATCTTTCCCAGCATCAGAGTCTTTTCCAATGAATCAGGTCTTTTCCCCTGGAGAAGGGAATGGTTACTCACTCCAGTGTTCTTGCCTAGAGAATCCCACAGATCAGAGGAACCTAGTGGGCTACTGTCCATAGGGTCACAGAGTTGGACAGTACTGAGCAACTAACACTTTATGTATGTGTGTGTGTGTGTGTGTGTGTATGGTTGCACTGGGTCTTAGTTGTGGCACATGGGTTCTTCAGTCTTCATTGCAACATGCAAGATCTTTAGTTGCAGCATGTGGGATCTAGTTCCCTGACCAGGGATTGAACCTAAGTCCCCTCCATTGGGAGCATGGAGTCTTAGCCACTGGACCACCAGGGAAGTCTTGGGAGTTGTGCTTTGGGCTCAAACCCAGTTGCTGCAACTGCATGTGAAGGGAGAAACATGGCAGCCCTGAGCCACAGTCATGGTGCCTTTTCCCCAAGGGCCCTCGTAGGAGGGTATCCGCCCATGCCCTCCAAGTCACCTGTTTTTCTGTGGCTAGGGTAACAGTGGTGGCTCTGGTCCACCCCTCTTTCCTGGTCCTCTCAGAATTTCAAACTCTGGAAACCCTAAGCTCTGACCCTGCCATATCAGTCTTCCAAGGCAGGGAAGGAGGACCATCAGAATAATCTCTGTGCAGCTTTATACTGCTGAGTCTCACCCACCTCTACATTTTCATGCCACAACTGGGGGATTCAGAGAGGCTAAGTAACTTGCCTAAGGTCACACAGCCAGGAACAGTAGTTGGAGCCTGAATTCCTCCAATTCTCTGTCTCATGCTATTTCACTGGACAAATGTTCACACCTTGGTTTGCTGACTGCCACTTCAGGACATCCTCTGCTACCTGATATCTGGGACGGAGTCGGGGTGGGGACAGGTGTCAATTTGTGTGGAGCCCCAGAGGCCCTTCCTTCCAGAGGAAACAGCAGACTAAAGGAAATAGCAAACAGATGCTACATTTGAGGTTCCAAATTTGGAGAAATAACAGCATCTTTGGGGTTGAGGTGGGAGGGTGTGGTGAAATGCAATTGATTAATGAATGAACCCATTTTTTTCATTTATTAAGTAACTGCTACATGCCAGGAGCTATGCTAGGAGATGGGAGTACATCGTAAATGACAGCCCAAAATAACAGCAGATCTTTATTTCAGCCCTCACCATGTCCAGGCCAACCATTTAACATGTGTTACTCAGTTATTCCATATCACACACATGTGAGGCTCAGAGGAGCTAAGTAACTTTTCCAAAGTCATAGAGCTAGAAAGTTCCAAGGGGAGAAAGCTGAGCAAACTCATGCCAGCAATGCAGGAGACCAGGTCTCCCTCCAAGAGAGGCCTACTCTGAATGTCCTGTCCGACTCGAAAGAGGGTGCTCTGCTGGGTTAAGTGTTGTTCAGTTGCTAAGTTGTGTCCGACTCTTTGCAACTCCATGAACTGCAGCTTGCCAGGCTTCCCTGTCCTTCACTATCTCCCAGTTTGCTCGAACTCATGTCCACTGAGACAGTGATGCCACCCAACCATCTCATCATCTGTTGCCCCCTTTTCCGTCTGTCCTCAATCTTTCCCAGCATCAGGGTCTTTTCCAGTGAGCCAGCTCTTTCCATCAGGTGGCCAAAGTATTAGAGCTCCATCTTCATCATCAGTAGTCCTTCCAGTGGATATTCAGGGTTGATTTCCTTCCTTTAGTATCGACTGGTTTGACCTTTTTGCAGTCCAAGGGACTCTCAAGAGTCTTCTCCAGTACCACAATTGAAAAGCATCAATCCTTCGGTGCTCAGGCTTCTTTATGGTCCAACTCTCACACGTGTACATGACTACTGAAAAAACCATAGCTTTGACTATATGGACTTTGTCAGCAAAGTGATCTCTGCTTTTTAATATGCTGTTTAGGTTTGTCATAGCTTTCCTTCCAAGGAGCAAGCATCTTTTAACTTCATGGCTGCAGTCATCATCCACAGTGATTTTCCCAAGAAAATAGTCTGTCACTGTTTCCATTGTTTTTCCATCTATTTGCCATGAAGTGATGGGACTGGCAATGCCAAAGAATGCTCAAACTATCGCACAATTGCACTCATCTCACATTCTAGTAAAGTAATGCTGAAAATTCTCCAAGCCAGGCTTCAACAATACATGAACTGTGAAATTCCAGATGTTCAAGCTGGTTTTAGAAAAGGCAGAGGAACCAGAGATCAAATTGCCAACATTCATTGGATCATCGAAAAAGCAAGAGAGTTCCAGAAAAACATCTATTTCTGCTTTATTGACTATGCCAAAGCCTTTGACTGTGTGGATCACAATAAACCGTGAAAAATTCTGAAAGAGATGGGAATACCAGACCACCTGACCTGCCTCTTAAGAAACCTGTATGCAGGTCAGGAAGCAACAGTTAGAACTGGACATGGAACAACAGACTGGTTCCAAATAGGAAAAGGAGTACGTCAAGGCTGTATATTGTCACCCTGCTTATTTAACTTATATGCAGAGTACATCATGAGAAACGCTGGGCTGGATGAAGCACAAGCTGGAATCAAGACTTCAGGGAGAAATATCAATAATCTCAGATTTGCAGATGACACCACCCTTATGGCAGAAAGTGAAGAACTAAAGAGCCTCTTGATGAAAGTGAAAGAGGAGAGTGAAAAAGTTGGCTTAAAGCTCAACATACAGAAAACTAAGATCATGACATCTGATCCCATCACTTCATGGGAAATAGATGGGGAAACAGTGGAAACCGTGTCAGACTTTATTTTTGGGGGCTCCAAAATCACTGCAGATGATGACTGCAGCCATGAAATTAAAAGACGCTGACTCCTTGGAAGGAAAGTTATGACCAACCTAGACAGCATATTAAAAAGCAGAGACATTACTTTGCCAACAAAGGTCTGTCTAGTCAAGGCTATGGTTTTTCCAGTAGTCATGTATGGATGTGAGAGTTGGACTATAAAGAAAGCTGAGCACCAAAGAATTGATGCTTTTGAACTGTGGTGTTGGAGAAGACTCTTAAGAGTCCCTTGGACAGCAAGAAGATTCGACCAGTCCGTCCTAAAGGAAATCAGTTCTGAATATTCATTGGAGGGACTGATATTGAAGCTGAAACTCCAGTACTTTGGCCACCTGATGCAAAGAACTGACTCATTTGAAAAGACCCTGATGCTGGGAAAGATTGAAGGCGGGAGAAGGGGACGACAGAGGATAAGGTGGTTGGATGGCATCACCGACTCAATGGACCTGAGTTTGAGTAAACTCCGGAAGTTCATGATGAACAGAGAGGCCTAGCATGCTGCAGTCCATGGGGTCACAAAGAGTTGGACACGACTGAGCGACTGAACTCAACTGATGGGACCGGATGCCATGATCTTAGTTTTTTGAATGCTGAGTTTTAAGCCAGATTTTTCTCTGTCCTCTTTCACCTTCATCAAGAGGCTCTTTAGTTACTCTTCGCTTTCTGCCATTAGAGTAGGATTATTCGCATATCTGAGGTTGTTGATATTTCTCCCACCTGGCAATCTTAATTCCAGCTTGTGAGTCATCCAGTCCAGCATTTCACATGATGTACTCTGCATATAAGTTAAATAAGCAGAGCGACAATATGCAGTCTTGACATACTCCTTTCCCAATTTTGAACCAGTCTGTTGTTTCATTCCCTGGTCAACTGTTGCTTCTTCTCCTGCACACAGGTTTCTCAGGAGATAGGTAAGGTAGTCTGGTATTCCCATTTCTTTAAGAATTTTCTAGTTTGTTGTGATCTATAAGTCAAAGGGTTTAGCATGGTCAATGAAGGAGAAGTAGATGTTTATTTTTTAATTCCCTTGCTTTTTCTATGACCCAGAAGATGTTGGCAATTTGTTGGGAAAATGAGGAGGAAACACTTCATCTGGGCCTTGTGAGATTTCACCTGTAGATGAACAAATTTCATCTGTCGATGAACATCTATGGAAGTATAGATGAATCTGTGCTTCTTTCAGGCTGAAGAAGTAGCATTTGAAAAAAGGGCAGAAACCCAAAAGGAAACATGTGTCTTAGAATGGTGATGAGTTTGGTATTAAGTAAGGGACTGGAAGCTTCCCTGGTGGCTCAGTGGTAAAGAATCTGCCTGCCAGTGCAAGAGACACGGGTTCAATCCCTGGTCAGGGAAGATCCCACATGCTGCAGAGCACTAAGCAGGCGCACCACCATTGGTGGGCTTGTGCTCTAGAGCCTGGGAGCTTCAACTGCTGAGCCCACATGCCCTAGAGCCCATGCTCCACAATAAGAGAAGGCACCACAATGAGAAGCCCATGCACTGCAGTGAAGAATAGCCCCTGCTTGTCCCAACTAGAGAAAAGCCCATGCAGCAAGAAGACCCACAACAGCCTAAGTAAATAAACGAAGATTTTTTAAACAGCATCTTCTTAAAAAAAAAAGCCTGGGGCTGGGGAGTGTGAACACTTGGGAGACCATGTTTGAGAGCTGGGATTGTATCCTGCAGACAATGGGGAGTCATAGGGTAGGGGTGGGATGGAGGGACTCCTCATTCTGAAGAAATTACTGCCTCTTTCTGATTTCTCGGAAGTGAGAAATTAAGCAATGACTTATGTACCTACACACACATGGACCCATAATCCCCCCTCCTGCCTTTTAATTAGATCCCCACTTTTCTGTCAAATAAGGCAGAACACCTTGTCCCCAGAAGCATGGCATCTCAACAGCCACTGCAGACTAGACCCATGCCATGCCATGCTCAGTCACATCTGACTCTATAACACTGTAGCCCACCAGGCTCCTCTGTCCAAGGGAGTCTCCAGGCAAGAATACTGGAGTGGGTTGCCACACCCTCCTCCAGGGGATCTGCCTGACCCAGGGACCAAAGTCTAGACCCTGGGGACCTCAAATCCTCTCCCCCTAGACTTGAAATGAGCCTGGCCACCAATATCAAGTAAATGAGAAAGGTCACTTTGCCTGTGAGCAGGCAAATCCAAATCCATGGCCAACCAGCTATGGAGGCTTCCCCAGGACAGCAGCCTGGAGGAGATGGAGGGAAGGTGAAGGAGTAGTCAGGAGGACTGAAAAGAGCGGCAGCCCACCCTCACCTCACCTGCTTTCTCCTTTTCACCTGGCAGTGTCCCTGCCTGATTTCCCTGAGAGGAGTTTTCAGGTTACTGGGACTCAGCCTCCTCCCCTCCATGGGGAGCCTCTGACCCCATAGCTAGCCTAGCTCTGCCCAGAAAATCTGATGCCCCCGTCCAAACATCAGCCCAGACACCAGGAGCTAGAGAGGCTTAAAGTCCGGATACACCAGGGAAAGGAGGCAGCCAGAGACACCTTGCACATACATTTACAGAGAGATTGAAATGGGGCTTGTCCCTGTTAACTTGGCATTTTCTACCCAGTATCTGTAGTCCTGAGCCAAAAGTGAAAGTGTTAGTCGCTCAGTTGTGTCTGACTCTTTGCAAGTCCACAGACTGTAGCCCACCAGGTTCCTCTGTCTGTGGAATTCTCCAGACAAGAATACTGGAGTGAGTAGCCATTCCCTTCTCTAGGGGATCTTCCTGACCCAGGGATCAAACTCCGGTCTCCTACATTTCAGGCGGATTCTTTACCATTTGAACCATCAGTGAAGCCCACTCAATTTGTTCTACGGCTTGTTAAATGTATGGGAGGTGGGCGAGAGGGACACAGTCATCTTAACAGTACATATAACAACCTCTAGGAGTTCTGGTCCAGCTTACTGAATTACTTGTTCTCTGGTTAGTCCTGGCTCTGTGAGGATGAAGTTCCTTTGGCTCTTGATATTAGTCATGCCCAATTTATGTGAACAAAGGAGAGGAGATTCAGTATGTGTGCAGGCTCTGCAACTGCTGTGTATAAGTGTATTGTTTGTCTCACCAAGAATGCCCAAGAAATTGAACATTTCAGCTGCTTCTAGTAACACAAAATGGGTTGCCAGGGGAGAGATGATAAAATTTTGCTAGAGCCTTATACGACTTTTGAATTTTGTACCAAATGCATGTCTTACCTATTCAGATCAATAATGGTTTGGAACATTTACCAACCTTGTTTTAAGCAAAATCAACATAAAAATTCAATTCAATAGCTTCTGCTTTCAACTCTGCAGACACAATTGGGACCGAAAAAAGAAACAACAAAGGTCTGGTTACTACCTTCAAGAAGCAGAGAGAAAATTACAGAGAACCAAACACAATTTAAAATCACACCAAATAATTCTGAGAATAAAGATCCAGCCTGGGAAGCCAGGAAAGTCAGAGATCAGAACTGGGTAGAAAAGTGATCTGTACCATCTGGGAAGGCATGGGAGGAGTTCCAGAGGCCAAGCTCCACCCAGCAGGAGTTTGCAGGGGGTGGGGTGGGGGGGGACGGGGTGGGGGGGGCGGTGCGGAGAGAAAATTTTAGAGAGAGAAACACAGCTAGAAGAATCCTGCCCTTGAGATACACCAGTCAGTTAAGTAGGGAAAGAAGGTGGGACCGTGAAGAACCAGCCCTTCACATATCACTGGAACTTCAGGGGTCCCTTCCCCAATCAAGACTCAGTTTCTTTGTCTATAAAATGAAAGGTTTGGCCCAGAAAGATCTCCAGGTGCCTCCCAGCTCTAATATTCTCTGATTTGATGGCTGCAGCCTTCTGCAAACGTGCATAAAATAGATTAGTTTTAGCAGTAGTAAAAACAAAACTGAAAATCAGATTTATCATTTTAATTAAATATACTTTACATTCTCAATTTCTAGGGAGCAAAATGCTTCCCCCCACCATGAGTTTTCCCTTTGTGGGAGACATTCGTGCCTGATGTGCAATTTAAGAAAATACTGAACCACCCCCTAAGAAGATACACAATTTAAAAGACCCTAACAGGTAATAACAAGAAAATGGGACTTGTAGGGGGAAAAAAAAGAACATAAGAAAGAAACGACAGGGAGGGAAGGGTCAGCTGGGTCAGGATATCAGAGGACTGGGGATCAGGCTGGTAAGAACAATATGCTTTTGTCTCTACCTGGTTCTCAGATGAGGATGCTCCTAGAGCTGAGTGGAGCGCGAACAGGGAATCAGGAGGTAGGAGTCCAGTCCATTCTCCCATCTCCCCCACCTCCATCCTCAGGTGACAGAAGGCGGATTGATGTCTCAACTTTAGAGTACTCAACTATAAAATGGAACTAAAAAGACTTACTTCAAAGAATGCTGGGAAAAAAGGAATTAGATAACCTATCTGAAAAGGCTTAGGAAAACAATACAATGTAAAGCACACGAGCACACGTGAAAACTCCACATTTTGGAAACTCAAACTGGGATCCAGAACACCTGCCCCATCCAGAATACCTGGGAGAGGTGTCCTCTCAGCATGCATTCCCCTAACATCCTTCTTTTCTGCCATCCTCTCTCCACCCAGGTGTTTGATCCCCACGGAGAGAAAAAAAAGCAGCGCCTTTGCCAGAACGAAGCATCATTTCCTGGGCTCTGGGTTCCATGGCCCCAGATCGTAAATCAACCAACCATGGCTGTAAGTTACCAGATAAATCTGGGCTGGGGTCGCCAGCCAGGACAGCTGAGAATCAAAAGGAGAAATAAATCTATAGAAGCAGTCCCCGGAGTTGCAGAGAAGCCCTTACGATGCCTCAGGGGGAGTCATGGGTAACAAAAGAGTTTCTAATTTGGGGGGGAAAATCACTCAGAAATAAAATCACGAATTCCACCCCCCCACCACCACCACTCTTTCCTCCAAAAAGAGTCCAGGGGAAGCCAAGCATCCAGGCTTCAGCCCGCTGTGAGTTCCCTGCCACTGCCTTAGCGAGCTGGGGCATCCACTCAGTGGTCCATTATTCGAGATGACAAGAGCAAATATAGACACTCTCAGAGAACTGAGGAGAGACTAAGTGGAATAAATGGCATTTAATCTGTAAAGAGAGAAATTGCCTCCCCTTGGCAGCGCCCCGCCCAGCAGGAGCTATGGCCCCTCATAATTCAAATCCTCACTTAATTAAAAAGGGAAAAGAATCATCATGGATTCTGCCCAACTGGCACCTACTTCTCTCTCATCCTTCAGGCTGCTGACATTTGTCCGTTTGTCTATCTTTGACAGAAAGGGAAAAATCTCAAAAGGGGAAGAAAAAAAAAGATACTGTTAGATCCTGCAGTTTTCAGAGATGGCTCCTTCTTGAGCAGGGCTGCCTTGTCTAAAGACCAAGGGTTGAAACCTAAACTAATAGGCGGGGGACTTCCCTGGCAGCCCAGTGGTTAAGACTCTGTGCTTCCACTGCAGAGGGAGCCTGAGTTTGATCCCTGGAAACTAAGGTCTCGCATGCTGCATAGTGCAGCCAATAAATAAAGAAACTAATTTTATTAGGGGAAGAGACAGAGCAAGACAAGGAAGACTTGGCTTTTGCGTAGGAGAGTCCTGAGTGGCTGTAGCAGCAAAGAGGAAAAGCTGAAGTCAACAGCACCTTCTGAAAAGAAAAATGACTTTCCTCAGGGACACCCTTTGACCTCCTAGAATCTTCCCACCACTAGGCTCAAATTTCCTCCCCAGACAATATTACAGATGAAAGGAGGACAGACTTATTTAGCCTTGTTTACAAATACTGAAATGTTCCTCATAGGGTGTCTGACCAGTCCTTACATAGCTCTCCAAAAGGTGACTTCCCGGGGTAGAGGGGGGCAGTCCTAAAAATCAACCCCTCCCAGGGACTGGCTCGGCCCCATGGAGGTCACTGTGTTCGTCCCTCTGCTCCTGAGAATCACTCTGGGTGGATTGGGGCGGGGAGCAGATGGGGGAGAAGACCCTCCCATCTCAGATTCCTGACTGTGGGCTCTAGCTGATGCACAAGATCTCACGAGTGTCAGGCTGTGGTTACCACCTCCTCCTTTTTCTCCCAAGGTTCCCAAGTACATTCCATCCCTACAACACCCAAGAGAAAGAGAGGCCCGTTTCTACCCACAGTTTCATATTTAGGACTTTTCTCCTGGGACGGCTCTCCTCTACCAGGGCGCCCTCTGGGGTTGCTCAAGAGATCCGTTTTACCCCTACCTTTCCTCTAGCCAGACCACGTGCTCCCAGCCAACTGTCTGCAGGGAGAGCCTCTCCCTCTTCTGCAGTGTCGGGGGCGGGGGGGCATGTCATGTCAAGAGAGTTCTCCAGCTAAGTGGAAGGTAGAAAGGAACAAGGGAAGCAATGGCCTCACTCCCGCCCAAGCAGAGTTTCCAAAAGTGCTGCCTTTTCAACCACTTTTAAGATCACATAAATTGACAAGATGTTTGTGAAGATAAGGGCTTCCTGGTGGCTCAGAGAGTAAAGCGTCTGCCTGAAATGTGGGAGACCTGGGTTCGATCCCTGAGTCGGGAAGATCCCCTGGAGAAGGAAATGGCAACCCCCTCAAGTATTCTTGCCTGGAGAATCCCATGGACAGAGCAGCCTGGTAGGCTAGAGTCCAAAGGGTTGCAAAGAGTCAGACACGACTGAGCGACTTTACTTTCACTTTGTGAAGCTAGCTAGGCTAAAAGACATTAGGGCAGTGGTTCTTAACCTGGGGGAGGTGGAGGATCATACACTCATCTGTGATGGCTCTGATAAAACCTCTGGACCTCTCATCAGCAAAATACACGGATGCAGACACTTAGTTTCAGGGTGTAGCATATCCATGGACCCTGGGCTCAGAATCCCTGCAGTATAGAGGAAGTAATATGAGAAAGTCAGACTGTGAAACAAGGACAGTCCAAGAGTCCAAAGTGAAGTCTAAAAGTGGCACTTTCTTTTTTCTGACCCCTCAGCCCATAGTGCTCATGCTAAGTCACTTCAGTTGTAGAGAACTCTTTGCAACCCCATGGACTATATAGCCTGCCAGGCTTCTCTATCCGTGGGATTCTCCAGGCAAGAACTGGAGTGGATAGCCATTCCCTTTTCCAGGGGAACTTCCCGATCCAGGGATCAAATCCACATCTCATGTCTCTTGCACTGGAGGCAGATTCTTTACCACTAGGGCCATCTGGAAAGCCACCAGCCCATGGGAAAGACCCCATGCTCCCCCAACTCCAGGGCCAGACCCTATTCTCTGATTCATTCCCCTTGGTGACATCTCCAGTTTGGAAGACACTAAAGGGCTTCCCTGGTGGCACAGATGATAAAGAATCCGCCTTCAATGCAGGAGACCCAGGCTCAATCTCTGGATTGGGAAGATCCCCTGGAGAAGGGAATGGCTACCCTCTCCAGTATTCTTGCCTAGAAAATTCCATGGACAGAGGAGTCTGGCCAGCTACAGTTCATGGGGTCGCAAGAGCCAGACATCACTGAGCAACTAACACATACACATACATAAAGGGACATAGGTTCCCACCTGACCCTGTTTATCTCATCCATCTGGCCTTACTGTTAAGCTGGGTTACCCTCTCAGCTCCCCGCTTTAAGCCTCTGAAACTCTCAGCTCTTTCACACAGCAAGGAAGCCAGGGCTCTGGAGACATCTCTCTCCCCTAATCAGTTAGGCTGGGTAGGTCACTCAGCATCCTATACTCTGAAAGTCCATCTGGGGGACCCTGCTTCTCTGATGGCTCCTGGGCCTCCTGGTCTAATCCAAGTGTCTCTCACTCTTCATCCCAGTGCTCCAAACTTCCAGCTCTCAGGGAAGTATCAGGTTGCCTTTGTTGAATGTCTGCATATCTAAAATCCTCATTTACATTTTATATCTTAGATTCCTGGGAAACAAGTCAGAGTCCAGCCCCATTATTCTAGAGAAGGAAGCATTTACCTGCACAGCCCCCACCAAAGGTATAATGGGGGGTGTAAGGAGGCATGTTGTGTGTTGTCGTTCAGTCACTCAGTTGTGTCTCACTCTTTGCAACCCCATGAACTGTAGCACACCAGACTTCCCTGTCCTTCACTGTCTCCTGGATGTTGTGTGTGTCCTCCATGAAGCTGTGTGTCTAGGAGGGGACTGTGAGCTTCCTTTATTTGGGGTATATCCATGTATACTCTGTGGCTCAGGCGTGTCCTCCACCTGTTCCATTGTGTGTTCACTCAAAATGTAGTCTTTGGGCCCCTGAGTCTGTTTGGAATGTCCTCAAGTCTGTTGAGCAGATCCTTGAGGGTAGATGTGCTTCTAAGGCCTCAGTTTCCCTATTTGTAAAATGAAGGTGCCCCTTCACAGGACAGCTGTGAAGGTTTCAGGAGTAAATACAGGTCAAGTCTTTGCAGCAGGTCACGGCATGTGGATGTGCTCAGTAAATGTTATTGCTGTTGTTCAGCCGCTCAGTCATGTCTGAATCTTTGTGACCCAATAGACTGCAACAAGCCAGGCTTCCCTGTTCTTCACCATCTTCCAGGGTTTGCTCAGACTTATGTCCATTGAGTCAGTGATGTCATCCTACCATCGCGGCCTCTGTCATCCCCTTCTCCTCCTGCCTTCAATCTTTCCCAGCATCAGGGTCTTTTCTAATGAGTCGGCTCTTCACAATTAGCCAAAGTATTGGAGCTTAAGCATCAGTTCTTCCAATGAATATTCAGGATTGATTTTCTTTAGGATTGACTGGTTGGTCTCCTCACTGTCCAAGGGACTCTCAAAAAAGTATCCTCCAACACCATAGTTCAAAAGCATCAATTCTTCTGTGTTCAGTCTTCTTTATGGCCAACTCTCACATCCATACATAACTACTGCAAAAACCAAATACGTATAGCTTTGACTATATGGACCTTTGTCAGCAAAGTGATGTCTCTACTTTTTAATACATTGTCTAGGTTTGTCATAGCTTTTCTTCCAAGGAGCAAGCATCTTTTATGGCTACAGTCACCATCTGCAGTGATTTTGGAGCCCAAGAAAATAAAGTCTGTCACTGTTTCCATTGTTTACCTATCTATTTGCCATGAAGTGATGGGACCAGATGCTATGATCTTCATTTTTTGAATGCTGAGTTTTAAGCCAGCTTTTTCACCCTCTTCTTTCACCTTAAGAAGCTCTTTAGTTCCTCTTCGCTTTCTGCCTTCAGGGTGGTATCACCTGCATATCTGAGGTTATTGATATTTCTCCCAGCAATCTTGATTCCTGCCTACGGTTCATCCAGGCCAGCATTTCGCATGATGTACTCTGCATGTAAGTTAAATAAGCAGGGTGACAATAAACAGCCTTGATGTATTCCTTTCCCAATTTTGAACCAGTCCATTGTTCCATGTTCTGTTCTAAATGTTGCTTCTTGACCTGCAAACAGGTTTCTCAGGAGGCAGGTAAGGTGGTCTGGTATTCCCATCTCTTTAAGAATTTTCCACAGTGTATTGTAGAAATGTTAATAAAAATATTATTATTATTATTATTTGGCTGAACCTCATGGCACGTGGGATCTTATTTCCCTGATCAGAGATCAAACCTATGTGCCCTACTTTGAAAGCAGGGTCTTAACCACTGGATTGCCAGGGAAGTCCTTAAATGTTGGTTATTGTGATAAGATTTCCAACAGAAACTTCCAGCCCCTTTATTCCTTCCTTTCCCCAATTGTCTCAAGCCCTGGAAGAGGCTCAAATGTTTCCCCTGGAGGTGTCACTGCTCTGAGCTTGGATGTTGAATCAGAGGCCAATGGCAACAGCAGCAGTATCCTCTTCCATTCAGCCAGCACTCTGAGCCAGAGCCAGAGTGGGAGGGCCCCTCAGCCATAACCCTGGATGAGGAATGGAGAGGAAGCACTTACTGTCCAGGGAGCCAGGGGCCCTCCAGAGAAATGGAAGAACTCAGAAACATTGGGTATCCTTAAGAGATCCCGGGACTGGAGAGCTCTGTCCAGGATCTGACAGAATCTTCTTCATTGTCATGGAAACTACATCACAGCTGCCTTCCTGGAAGAACCCTCCGTCCTCCTCCCCCACTTCTCTTGACTCAGAGGCATAAGCTCCTCCCTAAACTGGTCCCATCTAGCTTAAAGTTGGGATTTGCTTGGGCTTGTCTCTCCTTTCTTGGGCAGGGTTTCTGCTAAGCTCGATTAGTTTGGTCTTTATTGTATTAATATTACCTATTCACTGAACAAGTATTTCCTGGGACCCTTATAAGCATGAAGTAGGCTGGGGAAAGATTTAAAGAGGCAAATCAAATGAGATCTTCTCCAGGCCCTGGAGAACTCTCCAATCGATGACCATGTAGCAGAAAAAGATACCAACAATAGAGATATAGGCAAGAATGTTGTAGTGTCTTTAAGGAACTGATTAGGGCTCTCTGGAAGGCTTCCTGGAGAAGAGAGGCAGTAGGCATGAGTCTTAAACATTTCAGCTGAAAAGAGAGGGAAGTGAGGACTTCGCCAGTGGTCCAGTGGCTAAGACTCCGTGCTTCCAATGCAGGGCACCTTGGTTGGATCCCTGGTCAGGGAACTAGATCTGCAACTAAAAATCCCACATGCCTGCAACTAAGATCCAAGACAGCCAAATAAAGGAATATTTGTTAAAAAAAAAAAAAAAGAGAGGAGGAAGTTTATTTTCATTTGCCCGGGACCATCTCCTGAAACCAGCCCCAAACAGGTGCTAGAGGTTTGGTGCTCTAGTCCCAGTTCTGACCCTGACAACAGATTTCATGTATCATTTCCTTCTTTGAAGTTCCACAGCCACATCTGGAAAGTGGGGGGTGTTAGATTAGATGAATTTTGAAAGCAAGCCTGAGGTTTGGTCAGTCTCTAGTGTTTATCACAAACAGGTAGGAAACAAAATCAGTATTGTCACAGAAAAAAAAAAAAAGACCTGGGGGACTTCAAGTTCTATGTGCCCCCGTGGCTCCAGCCTAAGCAGCCCAGCTCCCATCAAGTGTTTGTCTTGGTCACAGCTTCCTGTGTGGCACCCAGCACTGTGTCTGGCACAATAAATGTTTATCAAATGAATTACTAAATGAATGAGGTGACAAAGACTATGAGAAGCTTGTTGGCTAGAACTGAACGCAGTCCTGCTCTCAGATCATCAGCTCTCTGGGTTTTTGCTCCCTAATACCCTGTGTATGCTCTCAGGATAAGAGGAAAGATAGCAGAGAGAGAACTGCACTTTCAGAGGTCCAAGCCGGGCTTCTAGTTTCTGCTTCAATCAATAGAAAGTGGGTCACAGAACAGCTCTGCAAAGAACAGACCCTTGAGGAAAAGCCTGGATTCTGTGCCAGCTTACATTTATTGAGCGCCTACTGTGTATCAGTTGTTGTCATATACCTTTAATTCACTTAATTGTGGCCTCAAAGGGCTATACCGGAAAATGTAGAGGGTGGGGGCTGCAAACTCCAGACGCCCCGAGTGGCCAAGCCACCGCCCCTCTCTGAGTTTTCATTTTCAGTCTCTGTAAAATGGAAACAATAGAACCCCTTCGCCAGCTTATGGGAATGAAATGAGCACGTGGAAGCAGAGAGCTTCATAAATGCTCGTTATTATTGTTCCTCTGGGCATGCAAGTCCGCTCGCCTCCCCCCAGGGCGCACACACAGATACATTCACACTCCCACGTACACGCGGATGCACAGAGACGTGTGCAGACGCCAGCCGGAGGAGTTAGCAGAGCATCAGGGTCACCACCAAGTCCCACAGAGAAGCCGTCGGGTCCTTGGCTTCCCTCGTTTTCTCTCAGCTCTTTATGAATGAACTCCGGCCGCAAGGAGTTTATTTTTTTATGAATGGGAGCCCAAGCAGTGAATGAAACCGGGAGCCAACCCCTGAGTTCTCATTGGCCCCCGCTGCTGGGAAACTCCGCCCCCCCGGCTCGGCAGGGCGAGTCTCGGGATTGGCGGGCGTGCCGGGCCCTGGGGTTTCATTCACAAAAGTCAATGAAACAAAGGGAGCGGGGTGGGGGGTAGATAGAGCCAAGGCAGAGGCGAAGGAAATGCACCAATCAGAGGCTCCCCCGGGCTCACAACTGTCGGCGGCGCCCGGAAAACAAGCCGGTGCGCTAGGGACCCGGGGCCGGGGTCGCCTAGCTCCGGCCTAGCCCCGCGGCCCTCGGTGCAACCCAGGGGGGATGCTCGGGACCCCTCGCGGCTCCAGTACAGACGCCCGGGCCTCAGGTGAGGCTACGGGAAGGAGAGGGAGGGAGAGTGTGATTCCCAGCGTCGCATCCAACACTCACCACACTCTCACCGCCGCCTCCGCAGATTCCAGGGCAGGGGGTGGGAGGCGCTGGGATTCAGGGTTGGAGGGGGCGCCTGAGTTGTGGGCGTGCGAAATGGTGCGCGCCTCGCCTGCTCCTCCGCGCGCGAGCGCACACTCGCGCGCGCGCATACAGACACACACACACACACACACACACACACACACACGTCTTATGTAACCAAGTCTGGGCAAAGCAGGGCTGCAGAAACGGCGACCCTGGTTCCCAGGAGCAGGTGGGACCTCCTTTGGCGGGAGGGCAGTGTGGCGGCGCTAAGCTCTGCAGGCGGAAACCTCCCCATCGCCTGAGTGAGTCGGAGAAGTTTTGCCGTCGGACCCGGAGCCTCGGGACTGCCCCTCCCTGCCGCCCTCACCCACCCCCACCTCGCTGCCTTCCCCAGACGGTGTGCGAACGCAGCCCCCCCGCCCCCAGGTCTCTGCCCCCGCGCGGGGCCCGGGCCGTGTGGCCGGAGGGAGCGGCCGGATGGAGCGGAGGATGAAAGGCGGATACTTGGACCAGCAAGTGCCCTACACCTTCTGCAGCGTGAGCGCCGCGCCGGCCTCCACGCCCGCCCCCTCCCTGCACCCGCCCCAACCCACCCCGCGGCCCTAGCGGGGTCCAGGGCTGCCCGCCCCTGAGTCACCCCGGGACCCCAGCCCCGCCCCCCAGACCAGGCGGCCTCAGGGTGACTCGGGGGCATTCTTCCCCTTCCCCGCAGAAATCGCCCGGAAATGGGAGCTTGCGCGAAGCTCTGACCGTCCCACAGGGGAAGCTCATGGACCCGGGCTCCCTGCCGCCCCCCGACTCCGAAGGTAAAGAGACAGCGAGACAAAACGCGACCCTGCCCACCTCACACATCCTGAGGGCTGAACCTGGAGCCTTCGCCCTTCCCCCCGCCAAAAAAAATTGCCCTCCAAGGGACTCTGTTCATTCTCCCCCAACCCCCAAGTCACTGGGCTCCTTAGGGTTCCCCACTCTCTCCCCGCCACCTCCACCTCACCTTCTCCATTCCATTATTCACCCCCTCAGATCTCTTCCAGGATCTAAGTCACTTCCAGGAGACGTGGCTCGCTGAAGGTGAGTAGTTTTGTGACCTTTTCTATTATTGGGGTGGGCGATGCTGTGTACCCCTAGTATTCCAGCCTAGCTCACTTCCTCTCTTGCTGGCCTCCAGGGCCTCTGCAAGGCCCCTTCCCCAAGTATCCTGCCTTTCCACTCTTTCCAGCGCCCTGTGTGGATACTTATATTGATATTTATTTTCTCTGCCCAGAGCCAGGCTTGTGTAACTAGGCCTGGGGATGAATCAGACCATTGTGTGGGGTATTTGCTTATTTGAATGGAACTTGGCCCCAGGCCCGTTTTCCTGGTTGAAATTTTCATTTGCAAAGTTTGTTTGGCACCAGCCCCCAGGCTGAGGTGTGTGTTAGGGTTTTGGGGCGGGGGAGTGAGTGTAAGAAAAGGGAGAAAGAGAAGGAGCAATTCATTTGTTACCTATCTTCTGGAATTGCCGAAACATTCATTTTTACCCCCTTGGTTTCTCTTCTTCCCAACCCCCAGCACCAAACGATTTACTGTCTGAGCCAAAGGACAACAAGTTTAAATAATTCTTTTTTTTTTTTTCTTTTTTTGCATTACTTTGGCAAAGCAGCCCAGGGCTTCTCCCCCAAATTGCCTTGATTGTAATTCTAATGGCAGCCGATCCTCCCTCCTCCTTCCGTAGGCAAATTGCTCCTCCAGTTTGCTGGGGGCGGGAGTCAGGGGTGATGGTGGAGGGGGTGAGCTGCGAGCTGGCTGGAGTGGGGTCAGTAGCTGGGCCTCTGAGTAGGGAGGTGTGTTCTAGAAGGTCTCCTAGTGGGATCCCTTGGTGTATTTGGGTAGAGCCCAAGGGTGTCACTAGCAGGTCTGCAGGTAGGTGGCTTTTGGTGTTGAGACAGTCTCTGAGAGGGAAGGGTTAATACCCCCATCTGAGGGTCCCTTCACTGTAACACTGAAACCCAAGAAACCACAGCACTAGGAACCCCTTCTTAAGGGCTTTTCTCTTTTTTGAGCTCTCCCCATCCCTCCACCTGTGTCTCTTGAATGACTTCTTAAAACTCAAACCCAGCTCCTCTAGAACCATCTTTAAAAGCCTGGAGTAAAAGGGAAAGACCCCTGACTAGACAGACTAGATCTATTGTGACCGCTGTGGTATCCCCCTAAATATATACGTTAGCAAAATGACTAGCATGGAGCAAGCACTCAAGACATTTTGGAATTCAAGGCTCAACGTCCTCATGGGTGCTGGAGAGATCTAGGGGCTCTAGGGAGATTGTGGCCGTCTTTCCTGATTCTGCAAGCCCTGTGTGCCCAGCTGTGAATTACAAGCAGAGTTATGCCCAGTCTGCCCATCCTGCCCATCCTCCGCTCAAGGTTCCGGAGCTGAGCTGGAGCTAAAAGAACGCAGTGGTGTCAGTTTCCAGGGTCTCTCAAAGACTTCCTTTCCTAACGCCTGATTTCTGTCTGGCTTGCCAGGCTCCTGTCTGTCCAGCTGAGGGTCCCTAGGCTCCCCTAAGTGGGCAGCTCCTGGGGCTTGTGATCTAGGGGTAGGCTCAGACGTTGGTGTTTCGGAAGCAGCAGGGTTTGGAATGGGAAGGGGAGGAAAACATTCTCATCTTCTGTCAACCTTGGAAGCCCCACCCCTTGGCTGTGGGGGTCTAGAAATTGTACTTGTGTCTATCTGCATGTGTCAGCGTGACAGCCAGTGTGTGTTTCACGCTGCTGCCCTGGAAGTCCCTGTACATTTAAATCCAGTGGGTGGGGAGGTGGGGGTGGGGATTGCAAGACGCAGGTTGGGTGGGGGGGAGGCGCTGGGATCTCCTTGGTTCCCTCTCCTTCCTTCTGAGGGAGCAGCTCAGGTTCCCAGCTGGCGATGGATGGCCAGGCCTGAGGGGGGGATGCTGTGGCCGATTGCTCCTTCTCGCTCTCTCTGCGGAGACAGATGCAGCTGCCGGGGCCCTGTCCCCCTGCACCGTCCCAGCACCACCCCAGCCTCCTCTCCTGCCTCTTCCCACCAGGTCAGTGACCCCTGCAGCCCAGAGGGAGCTTTGGGGTGGCAGGGAGGGACTAGTTCCTTTGGAAACTTGCCAGCGGTGGGGTGCATAGGACTGGGGGCCGGAGCTTGATTTCTCCCTAAAGCCCCAATTTGGATTGAAGCCGTGGGTCCTTGAAGTGTGGGTGGGGCTGTGAAGAATTAGGGGGACACCAGGTTGGATTCTGGCGGAGGTGGTTTTGGGTTCAGTATCTGGTGTCCAGGCAACATAGAGGGTGAGGGTGAACGGGGGTCTGTGGAGGCAGCTCAGACATCTTTGGATTGGGGGTTTTCTAGATGGAGAGAGGGGTGGGGTGATGTGAGGCTAAGAAGGTGTGCCTATTTTCGGGGTGCCTGGGAATCTGCTGAATTGCTGGAGAAAGAACCGGGCTACTGCAGGGAAACCCCAGGCTCAGACCGGCTGAGCCCAAGCTGCGTCTGGTTATTGTCAAAGATGTGCTTCTGGTCGAGGGTTCCTTTCCGGGTTTGTGGGGAGCCCTCTGGAACCCTCAGAGGCAATGACTTTGGTTTCTTGGTGATAAGGAACATTGACTCTGGGTCATGTATGTTCTTTGTATGAGGCAGGAGTCCATACGGGGTCTATGGATTCCCACAAGCTCTGTGGAGAGGTTGTAGGGGTCCTTGAGCCCTCCGATATGTGTATAAAATCGATGAGGATGCAACATACACAAAGGAATGTGAATATTTCTAAGAGAAGGATCCGTACCTCCTATGAGATTCTAAAAGGGGTGGGTCTGCGCTCCCCCTTGCATAAGAACCATCGGTCCCAAGTCTTCCTCTGAGATCTGCAGCCCCCTCGTCCTTTGGTTTTCCCTGTTCGCATTTGTAAATCCAAAAAGAGATCCCATGTGGATGTGTTTCACCCGTGTAAAGCCGTGAAGTAAAAGGCAGTTGGGTGTGTGTGAATCCATGTGTGTGCACGCTGGGGCTCAGCCTGTCTGTGAGAAGAGATGGGGTTAATTCCCTCCTCTGGTCTTCCCTAGCTACAATGCCTCCTTCTATATCTTTCTGTCTCCTCCCCTTCCAGAAGGCTCTTGGGGACAAATGTCCCCTCCATAGATAGAGAACTGGTTCCTTCCAGGATGCTGCCAGGGTCGGGGCGGGGTAAGGGGGAGAGGCCAGTGGTGACAAAATGGAGAAGCTCCGGGGGATGCCTCCCCCCATTTCCACTGGGGCTCCTTAAGAGGCCCCTCTGCCCTGTAATTGGACCTTCGGAGAGGGAGAAGGTGATGGAGTATATATTGTATAGGTGGGTGGTTTACTTGGGATGGGCTTCGCTACTTGGCTGTTTGCACCTACCTGTTCTCCTGGAGCCTAGGTGGGAAGCCCCTAAGCCCCTTTTCTACTGACTCCCCTCCCATTGGAGGGATGTTCCCTAAAATTCTCTTTCTGGGCATTATGCTGGCTTGGCACCTTTCCTGTCTCCTCCTTAATCCTCTGCCATGTCCCCAGGCAGATAAACTCCACCTTGGTGCCAGGATGGAGTTGGGGGCAGACCCTGGCACACTGGCTTGGCAGCCTAAGCTCAGCCAAGTCAACAAATAAATAAAGAGTGGCTGACACTCGAGACCAAACATGGTCATTAGAAATTCTCCTGCTCTCCAGGAACACGAGGCTCTGTGTTCCTGTTTCCATCCTTGACAGTCTCTGAGCGATGGAGGGCAGCCCTGTCCTGCCCTTCTGGGAGGAGCTGGCGCTCTGGGGAGGGGCCAGGCAGGCATTAGGGTTCACACCACAGCCCATTCTTGCCTTGGCTGATCTCTCCTGGTCTGGGATGAGGACAGCACCACCTCTTTTGAGGTATTACCAGGGTGCTGGGGGTGGCCTCCTGGACTCCTTGGGGATTGGGGGTTCTGGTCAAACTTTCAGGCCTGAGCCAACAGGAAAGTCAAGATGACCCCAGGGTTCTCTACCATCATGTGACCTGGCTTGTGACGCCAGCAGGAGATGCCCCCAGCCCATTACCTCAATGGAAACTGGCAGTTAATGAAGCCCCAGAGGGGGCCCAGAGTGCGTCAGCCTCCCCCATGTGCTGACCTCTCCCACCCTGGGGACCCTTCTTGCCCAGGTAGCAGGGAGGGAAATAGTGTTCATTTTGCTCCTGTCACCCCCATTCTGCCCGTCTGGGGGGCTCTCACCTATGGTTGTGCCAAAGGGCACAGCAAAGATGGGCTTGGGTCTTACCCCCCTGGGCAGTTGAGGTTTTGCATCCTTCCTTTTATCCAATTTTCCAAACCTGCCTGTTCTTAGGGGCTACCAGGGGCGTGTGTTAAAATACAGGTGCCTGGGACTTCCCTGGTGGTCCAGTGGTTGACTGAGCTTCTAATACAGGAGGTGAGGGTTCGATCCCTGGTTGGGAAACTAAGATTCCATATGCCTGCCACACAGTGTGGCCAAAAAAAAATATAGATAGATAGACAGATACATACCCCCACCCTGGGCCTTTGGAATGACTTTCCAAGGGTGGGGCCTGGGAATCTGTTTCTAAGAATGTCCCAGGCTTCTTGATTGGGGCCAGTTTGGGAACGGTTGCCTTTGTACCCTAGTTGCGCTCCTAAAAAGATGTACTGTGTTGGTTTTTTGTTTGTTTGTTTTTGCCAAGGGATTTCATGCCCTACTGATCTATTTGATCACTTCAGAATTGTTCTGTGCTGATTTTTCTTCCATAAGTTCTTTAGGGGCTGGGGGTCTCCTGATTCTTAAACCCTTCAGCCGTTGGGTTCCCTCTGTCAAGAAGTCACCCATCTATAAATGTGTATTTTCTTTTATTGTTTCTTATTGAAGTATAGTTGCTTTACAATATTGTGTTAGGTTTCAGGTGTACAGCAAAATGATTTGATTATACATATATACATGTGTGTCTATACCTATATTCTTTTTTTTTTCCTTATAGATTATTACAAGATATTGAATAGACTTCCCTGTGGTACACAGTAAATCCTTGCTGTTTATTTTATAAATGATAGTGTGCATCTGTTAATCTTATATTCACAATTTATCCCTCCCCTCGATAAATGTGTATTTTAAAGCACTTGACACCTCTGATGTCTTAAAGCAAGTTGATAAAGAATCCACCTGCCAAGCAATTGATCACAGCCTTAAGCATCCTTTGTGAGATGTGTTTTCCCTGGAGGACCTGCCTCTAATATTACCTGGTGGTGGAGAGGGGGCCCTCAAGGGGAAGGAAGGGCTGGTTGATTAGGATCTCCTTAATTCTTGCTCCCAGGCCCCTGTTGCTCCCACTGGCCTGAGGACAGGGGTCATTGTATGTTTATTCATATAGTCTACAAATAATGTATTGAGTGTCTGTTCTGAATGGGACTCTGTTTCAGGGGTGCTTGGGAGTCAGACAAACAAGACAGATAAATCCCCTGTCCTCAGCAAGCTTAACTTCTTTGTAGAATAGATGGATGATAAATTACACATAAATTACATATGCATAAATTAAATTAATGCTTTCAAGAAGTGAAAGCATTTCTTATGTGCTTGGGAAAAAATAAAATAGGGATGTGATCAAGAGCCAGGAGGGACCAGTTCAGTTTGAGTGGTCAGAGAAGGCCTCTAAAGGGCAAAGTGAGCTAAGACTTCAGAGGCCAGAAAACAACAGGCCAGGATGTGGGGAAGAGGGGTCAAGCTGATCAGGACCCAAAAGGAGACCAGAGCTCTGGAGGGTAACAGGCAAGGAGAGGCAGGTCAGAGAAACAAGCAAGGGCCAGAACTTTCGGGGCCACGGAGGCCAAGGGCAACGAGTTTGGGGTTCATGCTTTAAGCAAGGGAGAGAAGTGATTGGATTTCTGTTATAAAAGATCCCTCTGACAGCCATGTGGAGAGTAGAAGTAGGGAGTTCTGATCTGAGGTCATGGCTGAAATCCAAGGAAGACAGTGGAGCCTTGGCCCAGGAGGGAAGCCATAGAGATTAGGGTGTGTTCTGTATAGACTGGGATGTGTGACAGTGTTCTCCAGCCATCTCCTTGTATCCCTCACCTTTACCAGCCATTTCCAACTCTCCCGTCATTTTATCCATGAGCTTTCCCATTGCCCACTGAGAGCAGCCTACAGGGGACGAAAGACCTGTTTCTGTGGGTTCCATTGCCTTACTTTCAAGCCACTCTCTTCCCAGACTATCAGGAAGTCCTTCTTGGTGTCTACCCTTTCCCTTCCTGCTGTGATCTATTTATTTCTGAGAAAGGGGCAAAAAGTGGGCAAAGATTCTCAGGTCAGCAGAGGTACTCAGCTGGATCCCACCTGAAGGAGTTGGCGAGGCCAGAATAAGAACTAGAAATCAGAGCCCGGATATCCAGTCTGGGGGCCACGGATGAGCTGTTGTGCTATTTTAGTTTTCCTGCCTAATCCCCAAACCCAGCTCCACCCACACTGGCACCCTGGGAGTGCTCCTCAGAGTTCCAGTTTAGGAAGCCCTTCTCTCTCCTAGTTGCACATCAAAGGGATAAAGCACCATGACCGCCTGTGACCCCAGCCTCCTCCTCTCCCATTGTCATACTCTTATCACCTCCTTGAACCAGTCTTTTCCTTCTATTCCATCTCCTTTCCCAGGCTCTAGATTTCTACCTTTCACCTGGGAAGTTCTGGGCCCTGCCCAGATTAAGAATCTTCCCATGTGATTCTAAGTCCACAGACTCTCATTCCTTGTCATGCCTGCCCATCCCAGATGTGACTCTGCTTTGAGGGAACTCTGTAAACTCTGAGGGGCTGGGTTATCTTCACTTGAGAAAAATGGAGGGCAAAAAGACAAAGCACCTAAGACACAACTCTGGAATCTGCTCAGACGGGTTCTGAGAACTGCAGCCTTCCCTCCAGGGTGTTAAGGGAGCCCCGAGAGGGAGGGTGCTAGGACCTGGGTGGAGTTACTTTCAGTCCTAGGAAAGCTGTTTGCCCCTTCTGGCTGGTGCTAATCTGCAGGGTTGCAATAATGGAATCTGCCAGGGCTGCCATCGAGGGCCCCCAGCCCAGACTCACCTCTGACCTCTCTCTGCAGCTCAGGTACCGGACAGTGATGAGCAATTTGTTCCTGATTTCCATTCGGAAAACTGTGAGTAGAGGGCCCTGGGTAGAGGGGATGGGGAGTAGGGGAGGGCAGGAAATGAGTCATAGGGATAGAGGATCACAAAAGATCAACTTGTTCTGTTCTCTGAAAAAAGGGTGAAGGGCAGAGCTCCCCATTCTTGGGTTTGGACTCAAAAGGCCCAGCAGTAACTGGGAGATGAAAACTTTAGTGCATGTCGGGGCTTGCCCATTCTAGCTGTGTGACCTTGGAGCAGACGCTTCACCTCTCTGATCCTTTCCTTATTTCTGAAACGAGGGGCTTGGACCAGTGCAGTGGGGGCCAGTTCTGCCATTCTAAGTTACTTGTGCACAAGTAGGGATGACTTGGCACCTCAGAAGACCAATGTCTGTTGACATTTGGGGTTGTTAACAGCTGAGGGTGCAGTGCTGTTGGCATCTAATGGATAGAACCAGGGAGGCTGCTAACATCCTGGGATGCTCAGGACAGCCCCCATGACAAAGAATTATGTGGCCCAAATGTCACTGGTGCTACTGTTGAGAAACCCTGCTTTAATGTCTGATACTTAGCTTTCAACGGTCTTAACCAATGAAATGAAGCAGAGCACAAATAATCCACAACAGAGCAGTAGACTGTGGGTTTTGACTCACACTTGCAGTCTTGAAACCAACTCTTTAATGCTCGGCTTGGTGGCTGGAGTTGGCGGACCCAGCAGGGGCCACAGGAAAGGCCAGTGTTCTTCACGGATAATTAGGAGTGTGTGTATGATGCTAGTCAGCTGACATGCAAGTGGGCTAATATCCAACCTTAACCAGAAAAAGAAAGATGCTTTATAGCCCCAAATAAGAAAACATTCTCTCCCTTGGAATTTTCCAGGATGGTCAGGAAAACCACAGGCCTTTGGTTGGATGTGCTTGCTCCTACAAAGGTGTTTTGGGCAGGGTGGGGGTGGGTTGGGGTTGCACTAAATGTTGAACTTTAGAGTTTCTTTGGTTCATACTGGACATGAGCCAAAAGTATAAAACGAGACATAATATAAATAGCCGGACTGTTCTTAGAAGTGTCTATGATTCTTCTGACAATTGTGACCCAGAGAAGGGGGATGAGGCTATACCAGCATCCAACTGATGGTTAACGAGCAGATGTCAGAAGGCAGCAGAAGCTCTTCCTGCCTCTCCTGTGACATTCTCTGGCCTCGCTCTGCCTCCCCCAACCCCCACAGTAGCTTTCCACAGCCCCACCACCAGGATCAAGAAGGAGCCCCAGAGTCCTCGCACAGACCCGGCCCTGTCCTGCAGCAGGAAGCCCCCACTCCCCTATCACCATGGCGAGCAGTGCCTTTATTCCAGGTGAGCCCTAGCCCCGCCCTGGGGAAGGAAGGGTTGGATGGAGGGTTGGGGATGGGCACCTGGTGAGCAGTGGCAGCATTTAAGATGCATATTAGACAATAGAAAGGATTTCTGAGCTCCGGTAATAGGGTAATATAGCTCAGGATTTCCTGAGTAGTTAGGATGAAAAATCAACGGGTTCAAGGGATGTATATTAAGACCAGGGCAGGGGCTTCCCTGGTGGTCCAGTGGTTCAGGCTGCACTTCCAGTGGTGCAGATTCCATCCCTGGTTGGAGAACTAAGACCCCCCACCCACATGCCTCGCGTTGTGGCCAAAATATTAAAAAGAGCAGAGTATTTCCACTGGAGAAGCCACTGTCTGACCCTGCCCAGTTGCTGTGGGCTGGGGAGGGTTGTTTTCAAAATTACACCTGGCTTTAGGATTAAGGAAGAAAAAAAAGTTGATTTGGGGCAGAGTCTGGCACCCTGGCACCCTGTCTTCTCCCATAATCCCTGTGACCTGACTTCCCAGGGAATGAAGGGTTCAAAGATGCTTGCCCAGCTTCCCTGCCCCCTCACCCCTGTCTCCCTCCCCCTCACCTCCAGTGCCTATGACCCCCCTAGACAAATCGCCATCAAGTCCCCTGCCCCTGGTGCCCCTGGACAGTCGCCCCTGCAGGCCTTTCCCCGGGCAGAACAACGGAATTTCCTGAGATCCTCCAGCACCTCCCAGCCCCACCCTGGCCACGGGTACCTCGGGGAGCACAGGTAAGGAGACAAGGAGAGCCGCATCTCACCAGTTTTGCTCTTGAGTGTTCTTCACTGGCCCTTAAGAGACCTGGCATCGGGAAAGGTGAGGGTATTGACCTCTCCCTGCACCTTCCTTCACCCCCGCCCCCCACACTCTGTAAGCTCTGAGAGCAGCAGGCACAAGGAGGCCTTCTTTTATTTTTTAATTATTTTAATTGGAGGCTAATTACTTTACAATATGGTAGTGGTTTTTGCCATACATTGGCATGAATCAGCGATGAGTGTACATGTGTCCCCCATCTTGAACCCCCCTCCCACCTCCCTCCCCATCCTATCCCTCAAGGTTGGAGGACTACTTTTAATATTCTCTTCTCTTCTTTCTCCATCCAACCACATGCAGCTCCATCTTCCAGCAGCCCCTGGATGTCTGCCACTCCTTCACACCCTCTCAGGGAGCGGGCCGTGAACCCCTCCCTGCCCCCTACCAACACCAGCTGTCGGAGCCCTGCCCACCCTACCCTCAGCAGAGCTTCAAGCAGGAATACCTTGACCCCCTGTATGAACAGGCCGGCCAGCCAGCAGTGGGCCAGGGTGGAGTCAGTGGGCACAGGTACCCAGGGGCGGGGGTGGTGATCAAACAGGAGCAGACGGACTTCTCCTACGACTCAGGTAAGAGACGCTCCCGGGAAGGGGATAGAGGAGTTTCAAGGGGATTGTCGGGTGGGGTGGCATGTGATCGAGTGGACAGTGCCGTTAAACACATGTCTCCCCTTCCTATCCTTTTACTAGTTGATATATTCAACCCATGCACCTACAACTTCTTTTCATAGATTCAAGAAGAGCTGTCCCTTTTCAATCAGCAGATTTATATTTAGATAAGAGATAAGTGAGATGTGCAGGTCCTTGCCTTCAGATAGCTCGTGACTTGATAGGAAAGTTAAGGCATTTCTTCCCATTTCTATTTAATGGGTGTTTGGGGGCTTCCATACCTACTGGGATGGAAGTACTATGCCAGGAGCATGAGTGTGTGCAGTTGGTAGACACAGATGAATAGGACGTGTCATTGGTCCCTGCCCCACAGAAGCTTAAGAAATACAAAGGGATTTGAACGAAGAGAACATGAACTTGAACTAGCCAGGCTCACACTTCCCAATTGGAAGGCAGGGTTCAGGTGTGGTTTCCACATCCTGTTTGAGCCTCCTAGTTCAAACAACCCACCATCCTGGCCAGAGCTGGGGACTGGAAGTAGGGACTACTTTAAATTCTAGTTCCACCTGGTTGTTGATGGAAATGAGATGCACTCAGCCACGGTGTTCATAAACAACAGCTACTGCTCAAAAGCCCAAGCAGCCAGGGAAAGGCCCAAGAAATCTTGTCTCCTGTTAACATTGTCATTCGTGTGTGTTAGTCACTCAGTAGTGTCCAACTCTTTGTGATCCCATGGATTGTAGCCCACCAGGCTCCTCTGTCCATGGGATTTCCCAAGGCAAGAATACTGGAGTGGGTTGCCATGTCCTCCTTCAGAGGATCATCGGACCCAGGTGTGGGTTTGAACCCAGGTCTCCTGCATTGCGGGCAGTTTCTTTAAAATCTGAGCCACCAGGGAAGCCCCAAGTTAATTAACATTGTTAGCAGCTCCAAATTTGAGTTTATCTGCCAACTTGCATTAGAGAAAAAAAATTTCAGAGTCTAGATTAGGCTCAGAGCTGCCTAGAGTGTTTGAATTTCCCTTTTCCGGGTGTCAGTCTTTTAGAGGTAGAGGCATGAGCCCCAAATCCCCCAGGCTGCCTGAATCAGAACCTGAAGGGAGCCCCTCTCCTCCAGCCCAGAGCCCTACGCCTGAGCCCTGTCCCCGCAGTGAGGAGGAAGTAGCAGGGAGACGCTCCTGTTCGCTGACCTTCAAAGGAGGCAGACCGGAGGAGCTCCAGTTACATGCCCTTGAACTCCTGCCCCTCCCCCTTCAGCTTCCTCTGAATGGAGTCAGGAATTCCATTCACAAAATGGAGGCTCGAATGAGCCCACCCTCCCGCCTCCTCCCGGAGGTGTCAGGTTTCACCATCTCATTCATAAGTGGGAGTGAAGGGGGTAGGGCAGGAAGGGGCTGGCACTTGACAGGCTGGCTGCACCACAGTGTCCTCCAGGTGGGGTGTCAATCCTGTGGAATGGAATGAAATAGAGTGGACTGTTTTACTCTCAGAGCTAGAAACAGAGGGCCCGGCCGGGTGTGCCCACTGCCTTTTCCACAAATAGATACATATGTGTTTCTTCTCCCTGCCCCCACACCCCTTTCCTCCCTCCCTCACACCCGCACTGGGCTGGAACCTGCCCTGCTGACCGGACGTCAGCCCATTCCAGGGGAATCTTAGCCTGGGACACCGAACCCTTTCCCCGGAGGTTCATCTCTACCCTCCTCCTCCCCTCTAAACTCACAGGAAACAGCTGCTCCTGGAATCCGGGGCCTTGTGGAGCAGCTTTGCGGGGCCTCAGCTGCTGCCATCCAGGCTGTCTGGCCCAGCCCTCAAGCTGAGGGCTTCGAGCCTGACAGTCCCTCTGGGTGAACTCCACCCGCCCCCGGGACCTGGGGGTAGGCGGGCCTCTGGGGAAAGAACTGGAAGGCAGGCTGGCATGTTCTTGAATGTGTGGGGACTGCCGCCCCAACCCCAGCTACCTCCAACATCTCCCTTCTTTCTCCTCCCCCCAGATGTCCCTGGGTATGCCTCAATGTACCTTCACACAGAGGGTTTCTCTGGGCCCTCTCCAGGTGACAGAACCGTGGGTAAGGCAGCCCCCTCTTCCTCCCCTGCCAACCCCTCCAAGTTGGAGGACAGAGTCCTGCTGTGGGGGAGGGGTTCCTGGCCAGGAGTCCCTCTGGACTCTGGGGTCTCGTATCAGCGAGCCCTCAGATCTGAATGACCCCCACACTTCCTCCTCAAGGCTATGGCTATGAGAAACCTCTGCGACCATTCCCAGATGATGTCTGTGTCGTCCCTGAGAAGTTTGAAGGTCAGAGAAGTGACTGCTCGAGCCCTCTGTGTCCCCCCAGGAATCACATTTCATGGGAAAGGGGCTGGAGAGACCCCTGGGGAGAGGGGACGGGGTTGCTTGGGCCACCAGAGGCACAAGCCCTCCACCTCTTTGTCTATGTTCCTCAGGAGACATCAAGCAGGAAGGGATGGGAGCCTTCCGAGAGGGACCACCCTACCAGCGCCGGGGTGCCTTGCAGCTGTGGCAGTTTCTGGTGGCCCTGCTTGATGACCCGACAAATGCCCACTTCATTGCCTGGACCGGCCGGGGGATGGAGTTCAAACTAATTGAGCCTGAGGAGGTGGGCCTCTCAGATGTCTCCACCCCTCCTCCCAGCAGCGCTGGGGGCTGGAGATAAACCCTGGGAACTGGTGACATGTGCCTTCACCAGCACTGCTGCTTTATTTAACCTGAATTCCTGCCAAACTGGGGTCTGCAGGCTGGTGCTTAGCTGCAGGGCCAGCTGAGCATGTGCTCCAAGAATCTCAAGTACTCTTTCTGACCTGCCCCCCATATTTCCTCTGCTGAGCTGCCCTGGCCATCCCCCAACTATCCCCTGTCCCCAGGTTGCCAGGCTCTGGGGTATCCAGAAGAACCGGCCAGCTATGAATTACGACAAACTGAGTCGCTCACTCCGATACTACTACGAGAAAGGCATCATGCAGAAGGTCAGGGGTTAAGGGTCCAAGGACAGGGTGGGTGTGGGCTTCCCTGGTGGCCCAGTGGCTAAGGCTCTGCACTTCCACTGTAGTGGGGGTGGGTTTGATCCCTGGTTGGGGAAGTTCTGTATCCTGTGAGGTGCAGCCAAAAAGAAAAAAAAAGACACAGGAGTTGGGGGCAGTGGCTGTGGGAAGGTGCTGCGGGTAGGAGAGCATCTCTCAGCAAGTTTGAAGGAGCAGATAATGAACCAGTCAGAAGTCCAGAAATTATGGACAACCCTAAGATTTTCCTCTCTCAAAAAAGTGATGAGCAGTAATGGAAAAGAACTGTGAAGGGAGGCATCTTCTTAAACAAAGCAGCAGGAGGAACCCACACATCTGCCTGGGCCTGCAGGGGGGCTGCTTTTCCACCCCTACATTGACCCAGCCCTCTCCCCCTACAGGTGGCTGGCGAGCGTTACGTGTACAAGTTTGTGTGCGAGCCCGAGGCCCTCTTCTCTCTGGCCTTCCCAGATAATCAGCGTCCAGCTCTCAAGGCTGAGTTTGACCGGCCGGTCAGTGAGGAGGACACAGTCCCTTTGTCCCACTTGGACGAGAGCCCCGCCTACCTCCCAGAGCTGGCTGGCCCTGCCCAGCCCTTTGGCCCCAAGGGTGGCTACTCTTACTAGCCCTTCGCAGCTGCTCCCCTGCCGCTGGGGCTGCTGCCTGTGTACATAGTTGAATTTGGTGTCGGGGAAACCCCCACTCCAAAACCCACAGATGTCTTTGGAGTAGATCTCCTCTGCCCATCAGTCACTCCGGCCCAGACTCTGAGCTGCTCCCCAGAACTGATGGGAAGGGAAAGGGGAGACTTCAAGCGTGAAGGTGTAGCGTCTGGGAAATTCCAATGGGGGCCTCACCTCTGGCCTTTCTAGGTAGGTCCTGCTTAGAGGCCAAGCCCAACTCCCTCTCCCCACTACAGAGAACATGTTCGTTCTCTTCTGGGGGACAGAGGAGCTTCCCCACTTCATCCCGTTGGAGGCGGGGGAGGGACATTGAGCTTTCCTGATCTCTCATGTTAGGGAGACAGCCACCTGGATCCTGTGCTTCCCTCCAAGCTGTGGCCCTAGAGGGTCCTTCTTGGCAGTTCTTGGTGCTCTGTGTTCCCAGGGGCAGGGGCAGGCTGGAGTGAGGAACCTGGGATAGGGGAGGGCTTGCCAGGTAGAGGTGTTGGGGGGGCTAGCCTCTGCTCTAGGAGCCTCTGCCTCTCCTCTGCCTTTTCCTAGGCCCAGGCCTGGGGTTTCACCTCCACTACATCTGCCAGATCCTAATAAAGGCCCCTGCTTCTCCTGTGAGTTCTCCTGTGTCCTCTTTGCTGCCATGGGAGAAGGATCTGGGGTTTCAGAGACACATAACCAGAGTTTGGGCCCTGGCCCTGACACTTAGCCTCCCATATGGGTTTAGGAAAAACAAATGACCTCATTTTTCTCTGGAAAACGGGCTCAGTGATAGCTGCTCAGACTTCTCCCTCCCAGGATTATCAAGAGGATTGTCTGAAATATCTCATGTATTGATGGGCAGCCATCTCCCTGTCCAGGTTAGGGGAAGGGGGACTGATGAGAGCCTTGAAGCCCTCCTGGGGCTTCCTTAGGCAGGGTTTGGTCTGTGGTTTCTGTGATCACAGATAAATTCCCATGACCGTGCTACCCATGTGTATAAACCCCAATTGTGTGTCCCCTCTCCTGCTGTGGCTCCAGGTCACTGTTTTGCTGAAGGTGGGGACACAGTTTGTATGGAGGGGAGCGGGAAAAGTCAGCACCCAGGCAAGAGGGTACAGGGAGGCTGGAGCAGCCCTGAGCCCTGGGTCCCGGCCAGTGAGGAAGAGCATGCCAGACTTTCGCAGGAAATGGGAAGGGAAACAGCATGGATTCTCCTTGCTCAAATCTGGGGGGAGAACAGAACCCTGGGCCACGTTTCAGGTTGGGAGGTGGGAGCCCAGGCTGAAAAAGTGGTGACATCTAGAAAGGAAGTGTGATAAGAAATATGACAGGGCCTGTGGAGGAGGGAGGGGCAGGATGGGCAGTCCCTGTGTAAACAGCGTCCTAGGAGCCAGATTCAGGTGAAAACAGGTGCTCTCCATCCAATTACATCAGAACCGCAGCGAACATCTGCATTGAGGCGGGGCCAGCCTAACCACAGCTGACACTTCACTCACAGCCCCTGTCCAGTACTCAGGCCAAGACTGCAGGAAGAGATGCCTCTTGACCACTGCTGCTGCTAAGTCGCTTCAGTTGTGTCTGACTCTGTGCAACCCCAGAGATGGCAGCCCATCAGGCTGCCCCGTCCCTGGGATTCTCCAGGCAAGAACACTGGAATGGGTTGCCATTTCCTTCTCCAATGCGTGAAAGTGAAGTCGCTCAGTTGCGTCTGATTCCTAGCGACCCCACGGACTACAGCCCACCAGGCTCCTCCAACCCACAGATAAAAAGCAATGTTATTTTTTCCCCCCCAGAAACAGAAAACAATGTGCTAACTTTACAGCAATAGACAGAAAACTAAAAAAAAAACAAGTTTAAAAAAAATACATAATTGTACACGAGTGTTCGTCACTCAGTCACATCCAATTCTTTGTGACTCCGTGGACTATAGCCCACCAGGCTCCTCTGTCCATGGGATATCCCAAGGCAAGAATGCTGGAATGGGTTGCCATTTCCTCCTCCAGGGGATCTTCCTGACCCAGGATCAAACCTGGGTCTCCTGCATTGCTGGCAGATTCTTTACTGTCTGAGCCACCAGGGAAGCCTGTAATTGTACATGAAACCTAGGCTGTCACGGTGAGAAGAGGTGTAAAGGTCAAGTGTAAACCCTGAGGTCCCAGTAGGTGCATTATGAGGAGAGACAGGGTCCTGGGAAGGTCTCCACGGGCCGAGACATGTGACCTCTGTCCTCTGGAACGCTAACAAGCCTCTCCTCACAACTCGGTTCAAATCCTTATACATGGAGGGCACTGCTCTGAGGAGATGGCTACCAGACCACAACCACGACCACAAGAGAGAATTCTCTGGCTGAAGGAATGACAGCCAAAACCGAACCACGCTCTAGACTGGATGAAGGGAAACCCTGGACCAAGGCACCTGACCCAACAGGAGAGCTGACACGGCCCATAGGATGGTCCCCTGACACACAGACAGGCACAGACTCAGCCCAAGTGCAGGGGCAGGAAACTCGGGAGCTAGCTCCCGCAGGGGTGGGATAAACAGCAAGAAGATTGCAGCTCCTTGCACGAGACCCACATCCTCTTCTGGGCTGTCACTCAATCTCGGGAAACATTGCTTCAGGGAAGAGAAACAAGGGCCCCATTGTGTAGGAGCAGCAGGCGGGTCCTCCTGCCCAATCTGGCCAGGAGCCCTGTTCCCTCGAGGAAGGCTCAGCAATGCTGCCTACATGCTGTTTCCTCATGGACAGTAAAAGGTCAGACCCCTGCCTTGTTGTCAGAGCAGAGACGGTGACCCCAGCTCTTTGGGGAGATGTTCAAGAACACCCACAGAGTTTGGGTCCTTTTTGCTCACCTTACCCAGAAAGATGACCAGCCCGCTGTCTGTCAGCCTTGGCCTGCTAAACATCCCCTTTTCAAATTCAGCTTAAAATCCAAACCTCCTTTCTTGGCGGTGATGACTTCAGAGGTGCCAATGCCGTCAGTGTTGGTCACCCTGCTGGGACAGGTGGACTGCCAAGCCCAGAGTTTGTTCCTAAATCAGACAGACCTGGCCTGGAATTAAGACTGGGTAGCCAGCCTCTGCTTCTGCTTCAGTTTCCTCCTTCTCCCCACAAGGCCTTAAAGGATCTTTAGATCCTCTGACTTCAGCTGCTGGCCTAGGTTTCCTGAGAGGCACACTGAGACTCACCAGAGCTCACTCAGCTAAATGAAGGGGCAAGGATCTACTGTCAGCAGACTCTGCTGGGTTGTTTCTGAATTGCGTCCTTAGGCTGGTCTGCTTCCCAACAGCAGCCTATATTCCTTCACATCCTAGTAGGGTGTATAGTCTCCTTTAGTGTCTAACGTACCACTGTAGAGTAGTTCTAGTATTTACATCATTTCAGAACTCTCAAGTGTAGAGAGAATGGAGGCAGCTCAGGCCATAACACAGGATGTGCCCAACCTGCCAGGGGTTTCTCCACCAGACCAACTTCCACAGCCTGGCCTGGCAGCATCTGCCTGATGGTCTTCCAAGTCCAGAGGCTTCTCAGGAAATGTGAGCAGGGCCCTGGGAGGTGGCCATTCCCCAACCAAACGCTAGGAGAAAACCACCAAGCACGCGGCCAGGAGCACAGGTCCTGGGCAGCACTAACAGGCTCTGAGAGGTGTGACATTGATTTTCACTTTGGGGTGGAAGGAGAGAGGCTTTGACCAGAGAAAACTCTGTTAAAAAGATCAGGGGGATAAAAATAAAACCAAAAATAAGCTGAAAGTTGTGTCATTACTTGTGTGTTTCAAGAGGAAATAGGGCGCACTGCATGCTGTGAGTTTGGCAGGCGGGAGAGGGAGCCAGGGAGAGCCTTCTGTATTCAATACGCGGCATCTGTAATCACTCAGGCTCCCAGAGCAGAATGCCTGTACAGTGGATGTGGTTAATCACAGTGCTGTCCTCGAAGCTCTGGACCAGTGCTGATGCTGAGAGATAAGACTGGAGGTCTGGGTGTGCATCACCCTTCAGCCCAAAGAGCCTCAGGCTCTGGTTTCAGGGGACTCTCCACTGAAGCCTCAGATAATAAATCTCCCCACCTTCAGCCCAGGCCAATAGCCTAAACTTTCAGCTAAAAGCAACAGCTACAGAGAACCATTTTTGTTTCTTTATGAAAATAAATATTTGCAGGAGGTTAAGCAAAAGGACAGGGGCGGGACAGGAGTATGAAGGAGGGGGAGGCCAACACTTTGGGTGAGCTTCATGGCTCCCTCTTCTACAGAGTACCAGCCAGGGCCTCAGGGCTCTCACTGAGTCCACGAAGCAGACGCTTGTGGCTCCCCTTTCCCATCCGAGAGCTGCAGAAGTTTCCCCTTACTTGGGGATGATGCAGTGTGTACCCCATGTCGGGTGTGAGCCCTGATGGCCCCACCTTGGGGCGGTGGGACCTGGAGGCTCTGATCACACCAGGCGTAAATCCCTGTTTCTGTTACCACCAGGGAAGGAAGGAGAGTCAAGTTTAAGAAATGCCCAGTTGAGATATTCAGCCACCAGACAGCTGTATCCTCAGGACCAGCTTCTCATCAGTAAGAGCAAGGCTGAGCCCTGGCCCAGGGCTGCAGGTCAGGCCAACAGATTCTTGCCTTTCAGCGCCGCCGGAAGGCTCGGGATATTCTCCAGGCATTGGGCTCCTCATAGCGGTTGTACAAGGGTTCCAGCCGTTGCTGCTTCTTCTGCTTGCTTAGCTTGGTCGGGTCAGACACCTTGAAGAAGGCCGGCGCAAACTCCACAAGCCACCGGGGGTCGATGGTGGTGACCTCACGCATGTACTCCTTCGTGGTCAGCACCAGCTCATGATACACCACCCTAAGCGGGGCAGAGAGAGAGCTCAAACCTCCAATATAGGACCTGCTCCATGGGCAAGTCACCCTGGTCCCTAGCGGGCCTCAGCTGAGCTTGCACTTGACCCTCTTCCCTCTCCGACCTGACCCCTGAGGAGACCGGAATCTGTTTATGACAGCCACACCCCAATACTGAGGCGTCTGCACACCTCTCACCACAAGAAAGCTGCCGGTTCCAATGAGTTAAGTGACTCAGAGCCAATCACATTCCTTCTCTGGACCTGTTTCCTGCTCTGTGAAGTGTGAGGGTGGTTTTCTGGGCTGTCTCCACAGAACTCCAGGACCCTGAAGAGGACTTGCGAAGCTGCCTCATGGGAATGGGGAAAGCCAAGCAGGCCAGGCTCTATGTCTCCAGCTCTCTTCTGTGGCACAGTGGTTTTAAATCAGTTTTATGTTAAGGTGGGTAAGATTTCAATTTTTTTAAAATACTATTTGAAAAAACAAAAATTTAAGCACCTTACTAGATCTCTGAGATCCTTCCTAGCTCTCACCCCTGTGATTTTATTTCTCTCAACAGGGCCTGATATTGTGTCTAATTCAGGCTTCTGCTGCTCTAGAAACATAAGCGACGTTAGGAAGTGCTGGCTGTGAGTAGGGACACAAACACAAAGGGCCAGCTGATTCCCAAGTTCTCTCCGTCCACCTACCATTCGGGCTGTCTGTTGAAGAGAGCACTGGACGGATGGATGTAGACCACTTGCTGGTCGATCAGTGTCCGGTAACCCTCCTGTGGGTCTTTTTTAGCAGCGTTCCGGAAGAATCCACTGCAGATGGCCTTCTGCACTCGGACTGTGGACTTACCACAGGACACCACATCCAGCTTGTGCCTTGCAAGAGAATAAGTCAAGAGAGGACAAAGATGGGAGACCACCCTGCTTTCTGAGGTTCTACGTTCCAGAATAACAGTACCCAACACCCGCCTTGTGGAGCCCCTGGAGTCGGCACTAGGACCCTCCTTCCAGCCCTAAGTGCACTATAGGGGCAGCTCGACACAGTGGGCAAGATGGATGCCACAAGAGCCAGACGTTTTGCCTGGGTTATAATTCAACCCAACTAATAATGTCACAGATGCTGTAAACAAAGAGCATTTTCTACAACTAATATATCATCTTCCTCTTAGGAACTTCCTAAAGTGACTCTCAGCCCCATCCTCACCTGGGAAGGAGTACAACAGAGATGCAAAAGCTGGAGGAAAAGAGTTTTATGTGAGGAGCAAGAGTACAGGTGCCTGCAGCTTCACAGACACATGCAGAGACACATGCACACGGCACGGCATTCAGCAGACTCAACTTGAGCAGAAGCCACCAGGTGTTACCTGTCCATTATGCCCAGCATCTGCTTGCGAATGTCCTGGGCCCGGCGCAGAGAACGAGCCTGGATAAAGTTCTCATAGCACCATGGGTTGGAGAACTTGTTGTTCTTCCAGGAGTTGTACACAGCCAGCAGGGTGAGGTGGTCCCCTTCGGTCTGGTGGAATTTGGCCTTCTTCTGATCTGCAAGGGCTTGTTTATCCTGCAAGCAGTGGGGAGAAGCTCATTTCCCACCCAAGCTACTGACTGAACACCCAGCAGTGCCGGGACACCCTCCATGGCCCACACTTGATTGTGTGCACATTAAGCACTCGGGTGGCAACAGGCTGATTTTACCCAACTTCGCCTGACCCCTACACGAACACAGGCCTGCACTCCTTACTTTGGGCCTGTAGAAGACGTTCTGCACAGACAGCATGGACACAATGGTCAGCATTTCCTCACTGCAGCCCAGATGCACAGACATGATCAGCATTTTGCACAGCATTGGCTCCAGAGGGAACTCTGCCATCTAGAGGGAGAAGAAGAAACTACAACTGTGACCCTGGGAAAGACCCAGCTGGAGTCGTAGATCAGAGTGGGTAACAGACAGCAGGAAGTTTTTACCCAAGCATGATGATGGGGGGCTGGGGGGAGGCAGGGGATGCCTCGCTCTATTGGAAGAATTTTTTTTTTAATTTCCCAAATAAATTTCAACAAAATGTATATGACCAAGATTATAACTACTGTTGGGGTAGGTGGGAATTTTATAGACATCTTTTCAAGGCTAAACTCAATTACATATCATGAGGTAAGATTAGTTGGATAGAATTTCTTTTTCTGTAAAGAAGAAATAGTTTCAACTTAATAGTGGAAAATCCAGGTTAAACACAGGCATGCAGAATTCTAGTCAAAGCTTATCCAGGGCCTCAGAGCTTAATTTTTTATACAGAACAGAAAGAATGGAAGGCTACCCAGGGAATCTTCCCCAAAGCACCAGAGGCTTAGGGCTGTCCCCTACCCTGCGGCCCAGGCGAGTAAGCAGGCCCTCGTCGTCCAGGGCCCCCAGCGTGTACAGTTGCTCCATGGCTGTGATCAAGGTTTCCATTGGTGGGGCATCCATGAAGTCAAAGGACAGCAGGTCATTGATGCCCATGGCCTAGAATAGAAGGGAACAATGTGTAGATGGCAGGGTCAGCCTCACCAGTGCTCACATGGAGGGAGACTACTTGTCACCTTCTTATTTCTTCAACTGCAATTAGGAAGCTACCAGAGAAGCTACCAGAGCGATTAGCAGGAGGGCTGGGTCACACAAACCTCAAGACTGTTAGAAAACACATATTTTCTTGGGAAATATTAAAAAAAATACTCTCAGAATATACAACTCAAGAACCAAAAGACAAAAATTTTAAAATGGGCAAAGGAAGACATGTCTCCAAAGATATATAAAAATGGGAACAAACACAAGAAAAGATGCTCAATATAACTAGTAATTAGGGAAATGCAAATCAAAACCACCATGAAATACCACTTCATACCCACTAGGATGGCGACAGCCATAATTTAAGAAAGAAAATAATAAGTGTTGGCCAGATATGGAGAAACAGGAATCCTCATACATTGCTGATGGGAATAAAACGGTGTGGCTGCTTGGTGATTCACCAATAAGTTAAACACAGAGTTACCAGGTGATCTAAGAATTCCACTTCTAGGTATACACTCAAAAGAAATGAAAGAAGGGACTCAGGACAAATACTTGTACATTAATGTTCATAGAAACATTACTCACAATAGCTAAAAGGTAGAAACCACCCAAAAGTCCATCAATAGATGAATGGATAAACAAAACACTGTATATACATACAATGGAATATTACTCACCCTTAAAAACAAATGAAATTCTAATACATGCTACAGCATGATGAACCTTGAAAACAACAAGTAAAATAAGCCAGACCAAAAGGACAAATATGTGTGATTCCTTTTATCTGAGGTACCTAGGCTAAGCAGATTCATAGAGACAGAAAATAATTTGGTTACCAGGGGCTGGAGAAGGCAATGGCAACCCACTCCAGTACTCTTGCCTGGAGAATCCCAGGGACGGAGGAGCCTGGTAGGCTGCCATCTATGGGGTCGCCCAGAGTCGGACACGACTGAAGCGACTTAGCAGCAGCAGCAGGGGCAGGAGGGAGGGGGAAGGGGATAGTTCAGCTAAATGAGTACAGAGTTTCAATTTGGGATGATCAAAAAGTTCTGGAAACGGATAGTAGTGACAGCTGCTCAACACTGTGAATGTACTAGTGCATGTAGGTAGTGCCACTGAAATAGACGTTTTAAAAGATTACAATGATAACGTGTTATATATTTTATAATTAAAAAAAAAAGAACAGCTTGCCCTGTCTCCTGCATACATAGTATCTCTTGTGTATCTAGAAAGAGCCCTGTGTGCCATGTTAGGTGGGAGGGATATAAAGAGGACTAAGACAGGGTCTCTGCTCTCAGAGTTCACCATGGTGACACACAAAACCACATGCAATCACCAGCCTGCCACGGAGCAGGCATTTGATACATCTGTTAGCTAATTTTATGAATAAAAGAGACAAATGATACACTATCCAAATGTGTATAAAGGCAGGACCTAAGCTTTCTGTTTCTTTCCCACAGAAGTGATGGTGACCATAAACCCAGCAGGTGTTCAATAACTGCTTACTGTATGAATAAGAACAACAAGGAATTATGTTAGCAATCAGTAAGTGTTGTGCCAAGTGCCTTTACCTGCACTATCTCATTTATCTTCACAGGAGAGACTATTAACAGCTCCCCACTTTGAGAGGAGAATACAGAGCAGAGAGCCGAGCAGGTAAATTTACCAAAGACACACAGCTCAGAGCAGAACTTTGAACCACAGATGCCTCTCTGTTCTCACTTCAGAGACTGGAGCAGGCTTTTTTTTTTCTCTCTGAAGCTCTGTTTTAGCCTTTCGTACAGGGAATGAATAATAAATTACAACAGAACACTGTGCATTAGTAAAGTGCCAGGGCTCCAGGGCAGCACTGGAGTCGGGGGGGCGGCGCTGGGTAGGGGTGCCATCATCTGGGAAATTACTCATGCGGCTCCCCCTGCCAAGAGAGACTGAAGGTTCTCACTGGGGACTGAGAGAGGAAGAGCAGTGATTTAGAATGAAACCCAGACCCAGGGGGCCAGTCTCAAACCTGTAATAACAGTTGTTCCCTTGCAAAGCTTTTGGATTGGGGGTTTTGCTTCCATTTTAAAAGAATAGAATTGGATGTGAAAGTTAAAGGGTTGAGGGAAGTGAGTTTGTCCACAGTTTGGCACTGGCTCGATTTTTCTAATATCCTGTTAGAAAGATAATGCTCCTATCTAAAATCTTTTATAACCAAATATCCTGCTGGTTATGATGGCAAGAAAAAAAAAACATCACAGCACACACGCCAATTTAGCCCCAGACCCGCGGTGGAGAGGCTGTTATCACAGCCATTTGCCTTGTACCCAAAGGGACGGGTTCCATAAGGTTACTGAAGTATTTAACAAGATTCATAAAACCGAGATCCATTCACTAAGGCCATAGAATTGGACTGCTCCACCAGCCCATTCTAATAAGACAGTGATTTCTACCTTGAGCGAGAGCACTGTGCTTGCTAAGTTGGTTCTCTGAATTTCTGGCACGTTGGTGGTCAGCATTTCATCTCGGTAGGCACGTTCTGTATACAGCCTATAACACTTCCCTGGGCCTGTTCTCCCAGCTCTGCCAGCTCGTTGCTTTGCCTGAGCCTAGAGGGGTGGGAATAAAAGCCACATATCTGTTAAACATTCCTTAATGGCTTCACCCAGCAAATCTGTAGAAAGGGGGGCACTTTGCAATGGGGCAAAACCTAAAATGGGGTTTATTTCACTTCCTCTAGGACTATTTCCAAGAGTTCCTACCACCGCTCTTAATCATCCCCACTCAGGGAACTCTGTTCAAGTGAGGCCAAATATTAATACAAGCAAGTGAATAGAAGAAATACTGTAAAGATCACAGAAATATACCTTCAAACTAGTGTGGCACAACATAAATAAGAAAGCATAAAACCAAATGACAAAACCCACCCTCCACCATAACCAAAAATGTAAGTGAACTGAGTAAATATAATGTAATCACACCAGTGAATGACTCTGCAGCTGTTTTAAAAATCAAGTTTTTGAGATGCTCAATGACAGATGAACAGGTTCACTCATAGAGGTGGAAAAGCAAGTTGCCAAACAATACTAATTTTATTTTTTTAATCCTAATGAAAACATACAAACTGTCAGAAATAAAAAACTAGGAAAAAAATACCCTAAAATGTTAACTTTGGCTAACTCTGATGCTAGGCTTGTAGATGAGTTCTATTTTCTTTAATAAATATCCAATAATGAACATATATTACCTTAATTATCAGGAAAATTAAATATGAATCAAAACCCACATACTTACTACACTATTAAAATTGCAATCTAAAATAAACATGAAAAAGGATGGACAAGAAAAAACATCATAAAGAAGACAGTGGTTGGTGGCAATAGGACTATGGGCAATTTTCAAAATAATGTTATATTACTTCTGTACTCAGGGGAGAGGGGCGCTAATTTTTAAAATTAAAAACAATATGTAGGTTAGCCCTAGGTTGCTAGGAAACCAGTGAATAGGAATCTGGAGAGGGCCATTTTCTGACAAAACCATCTGTCTTATAAATAGTATCAGGGTTTACGAATTTCTATGCCAGCTCCAAACCAAAAGATGAGTATGAGAGGTCACTACCCACTCAGAGGGAGGCAGCAGTCAGATTCCACAACATTCTACAAATGTTTCTCAAATTACGGAGGGCAGATATAAATAATTTCTCCATCACTGCGAGTTGCATGTATCACCCCCAGAAGAACTGGTACAGAACACACATGCTGGGACCGCTGCTGCTGCTGCTGCTGCGTCGATTCAGTCGTGTCCGACTCTGTGCGACCCCATAGACGGCAGCCCACCAGGCTCCTCCGTCCCTGGGATTCTCCAGGCAAGGACACTGGAGTGGGTTGCCATTTGCTTCTCCAATGCATGAAAAGTGAAAAGTGAAAGGGAAGTCGCTCAGTCGTGTCTGACTCTTTGCAACCCCCTGGAATGCAGCCTACCGGGCTCCTCCATCCATGGGATTTTCCAGGCAAGAGTACTGGAGTGGGGTGCCACTGTCTTCTGCCCAAGTTTAATTTCTTTTTCTTTTCTTTTAGGGCCACATCCCACAGCAGGCATGGCTTCCCAGGTGGCTCAGTGGGTAATCTGTCTGCAATGCAGGAGACTCAGGAGACATGGGTTCAGGTTGGGAAGATCCCCTTGAGGAGGGCATGGCAACCCACTCTAGTATTCCTGCCTGGAGAATCCCTTGAACAAAGGAGCCTGGTGGGCTACAGTCCATGGGGTCACAAAGAGTCAGACACGACTGAAGCGACTGAGCACATACACATACATGCACGCACGCACTGCAGACATATGGGATCTCAGTTCCCCAAGCAGGGATTGAACCCGTGCCCCCTGCATTAAAAATGCAGTCTTAACCACGACCACCAGGGAACTCCCTGGCCCAGGTTTAAATCCTGGCTCTACCAGCTATGTGACCTTAGGCAAGTCACTTAACCCCTCTGGCCCTCAGTCTCACTTGTGAGATAAGGATAATAACATCTACCACAAAAGATCAACTGAGAATGTAATGAGTTCATGTGCGTGAAAGTACCTGGGACGGTGCCTGGCACGCAGGAAGTACCCTGCAAGTATTAGCTATTATTACTTAAGTTTCAAAATGAAAATAGCCTGATGGAATTATAGATTATGAGAGTAATACATGCCTCTTATATAATATTAAGACAATATATAAAAGTACAGGGAAGAAAATGTGCTTTACCCATCAGCATAGAAACCACAGCAGCACCACCGAGAAAGAACCTTGCCTAACATTTGCCTATACTACGCTTTCAATTGCAGGTATGTTCACATACGCTGTGCACAGGCACATACCATCTATTTTTAAACCAAAACTGGATTATACTACTCATGCTATTTTGTAGCTCATTTTTTTCAAATAATATATCACAGTTATGTGCTTATGTCATTAAATATAGATACACACCACTATGCTAATGTCATATAACATTCTATGGCATGAATTTACCATACTTTATTAAACTACTTCCCTTTCGGAGCTCATTTAGAATTTTCCCAGGTTCCCTCTAATACAAATAATGCTTCATGAACATCCTTTTCCATTACCTTTGGATATGAGTTCAATCATTTCTAACTTTCAGATTTACTTCCAGAAGCAGAACTGTTAGGTTCAAGAAATGAACTTTTAAATTTCAGATACACTGGGGCCAAACTGCCTTCAAAAAGGATGATCAGGATATTCATTTTAAAATATAATTTAGGCAGGAAACTGTTCCATAATTACCAAACAGACACTATCATTTCTTGAATTATTACTATCTCAGATATTTGTGGGTAAGTACAATATTTTTAAAAATAATATTCTTAAGATAATCAAGGGTGCTAATATTAAATTTCTTTTTTTTTAAGTTCCAGTTTTATGGGGTTTTTTAATGTTGAAACACTATTCTGAAGATTAAAAACAAACAACACAAAATCTCCTGTATCTCAACAAAGAAGCCAGTATCTTAAAACAATAAAGTTCAAAATACAAAACCATAAAAAATGTCAGAAAAGTCCTAACCAGGATTTTCAGAAAAGCTGCCAGAAGAAGTTGCCCTACCTGAGAAATAGGAGTCACCACGAGCTGGTCAATCCCTGTCTTAGAATTGTACACCTTCTGCTTCACGAATCCAGGGTCCACCACATAGTAAATGCCATCAATAGTCAGCGATGTCTCCGCAATGTTGGTGGCAATCACGACCTGCAGCCAAGAGGGACATAGTTGGATTGAACTGCCCAGTCTCAGTCCTGAGGTATGAAATGAGACTTCTGAACTCCGACATCTTTCCAAAGAGATTGTGCAGCTCTCTCCCTCCCTCTAGATGGTTAGAGAGCACTTAATCTCTGTTTGGCCCCAAATGGGTGGAAGGAGAGGTGCCTTCATCTTAAGTGTTAGGCTGGGGAGGGAGCAGTACCTGAGAGCAGTGGAATAGGAAAAAGCAATGGCCAATCAAAGCCAATTTCATTTGTGCAAGTGGCTACATCCCTCATTTTCTAGATCCAATGCTGATTACTACAATTTTAATTTTCTAGCACCCTGGGAAAGCAGAGATTTCCTGGTATCACATGTGCCAGTGCAAAATGAGATTTTCCTTCCCCCACAGGGACATCTGTACTACAAAATGAGCTGTTTGTGTATGTGGAACAAGGGGGAGACTTTTTTTTTCTGATGATAAAATGAACCACGAGGCAGCAGAGGAATTTCACGATTTGTGTGTAAAAAGCAGCACATGTGATCTGGATTATTGGTCTCAGCCTGGTACTGCCACTCTTCTTCCACCCAGAGGTTCAGACAATAAAACACAACTGCTTGGAAAAATCATTGCCAGGAGGCACCAGAACATCTCACCTCATGCCAGCATTTTACTGGCCCTGAAAGGCTTCTACCTGCCAGAGAACTCCCCCGTGGAGAGCAGCACAATCACCAGGAACAGAGAAGGAGTCACCGTTTTCCTCTCAAATCTGCTCCTCTTCATTTACCTCCTCAGCACCATCTTCCATCTAGCAGTCCAAGCCAGAAACCTGGTAGTCATTCCTGACTTCTCCCCACTGCCCTTCCCTAAATCTCCAGGCGCCCACTATGTCTTGACCGTTCTAACTCTTCAATGTTATTCAGATCCATCTGTCTTCCAGATGGTTACTAGATTCATTCTGGTGATCATCTTATAATGTATGCAAATGTCAAATCACTTTGTAGTGCCCCTGAAACTAACATAATGTTGTACATCAACTGTATTTCAATTAAAAAAGAAAATCCATCTGTCTTCCATTCCTAGGTATGTACTCAAGAGAAAAGAAAACATATGTCCACACAAAAACTTGTAAACAAATGTTCGCAGCAGCGTTATTCATAATAGCTAAAAGGTGGAAACAATCCAAATGTCCATCAACTGATGAATGGATAAACAAAATGTGGTACATTCTGTTCTACAACAGAGTATTCTTTAACAGCAAAAAGAAATGAAGTGCTTATACATGGTACAACATGGATGAATCTTGAAAACACACTAAGTGAAAGAAGCTAGCCCCCAAGGACCACAAATTATAATGATTCCATTTATATGACATGTCCAGAACAGGTGAATCCAGAGACAGAAAGTGGTTCCCAGGGGCTGAGCAGAGGGGTGAATGGGGGATGATTTCTAAACGGTCTCTTTTGGGGATGATAAGATTGTTCTAAAAATTAAGTTGTAGTGATTAATGGTTAGTGATGAATGATTAATAACGGTAATTCATGGCTGCACAATTCTGTGAATATACTAAAAAAATTCTGTGACTATACTAACATGTACTGAATGTTATGCTTTAAAGGGGTAATTGTTTGGTATGTAAATTATATATCTCAATAAAGCTATTACTGTAAAATCCATCTGTCTCCTTTCCCACTGTCTCACACATACTCACAGTCAATTCCAGCTGCTAGAACTACACATCTCCCTGAAAACCCTCACAGCTCTTGGCTAGGAGGGCCTGTTCTGCCGACTTGGAATGCATGTTGTCCTGCCCGTCTCGTCTAGGTGAACACCCACGTGTTCTTCAGGACTAGCTTAGATCCTAACTTCCAGTAAGAACACTGGGTTGGGTGCTCCCCCTCTGGGGACCCAGCACACCAGTAGCACTGTCACCCTCTATGGTAAAAGCCTGTCTACTGGTGGATGTTACACAGCAGACAGAAGCCTGTCCTCAGATGGGAGCCCTGTGTCTACCCCAAAGTCTGGGAAATGCTCAAAAAACGACCTGTCAAATGAAAGCAAAGGGAGGAAGAGCAGGGATCACATACAAGACCCCATTCCTTAACAAACTGGTTGGACTACTTCCTAAAATATAATACACAAGACTCACATGCACCATAAGCAATCCCCATCAGCAACAGTTGCATACACCACATGGTTTCAGAACACAAGCGCCTGTGTTACCTTTCTGCTGCCAGGTGGAGCTGGGTCAAAGATTCGGGTCTGCATCTCACTGGGGAGAGCAGAGTACACTGGGAGGATAATCAGCTCTGGAACATCAGGTCCCAGGGATTTCATTCTTTCATACAGGATCTCGCAAGCAGTATCGATCTCTTCCTGACCAGTCAGGAAGACCAGGATATCACCTAAGAGGAGAACAGGAGCATGAATTGACTTCCTCGGTGTGTGTTCTATACAAAGGCCACACTGACATTCACAGAACTCCAAAAGGTGGAAAACACTCTCATATTCTGATCTCTAACAAATTAAGAGGTTTTCCTCTATCCATGTTTATTATGTTTGTTGTTTGGTTTTTTAAATTTTTAAAAAATTTGTGTCTATGTTTAAACAGATGCATTTATACCCTGCATAGTATTATTTATATTTTCATCACCACCACTTCAAACATGCAAACCTGAGACCTATAGACCAACCACTATTTAAAAGGCATTTTTTAAAAAAATGAGCAAAAATACCCACATCAGGACTTTTGGCCTAAGAGGAAAAATGCTCTTTTCCCCCTACCTGGTGGTTCTGTTAAGTGGATCTGCATGACCGTGATCAAGCTAGCATCTAGATAATCGGTTTCAGGTTCCTTTGTGTACAATATTTCCACTGGGTATGTTCGACCTGGGATGGTAAAGATGGGAGCTTCATAGAAGTACTGAGAAAACTTCACAGCATCCAACGTGGCTGAGGTGACAATCAGTTTCATGTCCTGCCGTTTCTGAACCGTCTAAAGGGAAATGCAATGCAGCTTACTAAAAATGACTGCCCAAAAAAGGCACAGGTACTCAAATCCAATTCCCAGGCTTTCCTGGTGGTCTAATGGTTAGGAATCCTCCTGCCAATGCAGGAGAAATGGGTTCAATCCCTGGTCCGGGAAGATCCCACGTGCCGTGGAGCAACTAAGCCCATGCGCCACAACCCCTGAGCCCATGTGCACAAGGACTAGAGCCCATGCTCCACCAAGAGGGGCCACTGCAGTGAGAAGCCCCGCACCACAACTAGAGAGCAGCCCCTGCTCTCTGCAATTTGAGAAAGCCCGCATGCAGCAACAAAGACCCTGCACAGCTAAAAATAAATGATAAAGTAAGCAAATCTTAAAAAATAACATTCCCAGAATTCAGTTCCCAACAGGCAGAAGGGTCACTGAAGAGCACCTAGTTACCTTTTTCAGCAATCCAAAGAGCACATCAGTGTGAATTGTTCTCTCGTGCGCCTCGTCCAACATGATGATTGCATACTGAGTGAGGTCGGGGTCGATCAGGCATTCTCGGAGCAACATCCCATCTGTCATGTACTTGATGACTGTTTCGGGGCTGGTGCAGTCCTCAAATCGAATGGTGTAGCCCACCTAAAGCAGAACAGAAGTGGAAAACCTTAGACACAAACCTCTCCTTTTTGCCATCTTCACTCATGATTTCAGCCCAGACTATTACCCATAATCTTAGTAAATAGAATTTGACCAAGATGTACAGTGATTCCCTCAAAGTAAAATCTGATCCTGAACAGATCTGATGAACATGAGAAACTCTCTCTCTCAGAAGAAACCTGTAAAAAGGTAGTATTATTCCCAGAACAGCATCATCACCCACTCACCTCTTGGCCTAAGCAACAACCGAACTCCTCTGACACTCTTTTGGCCACAGACATGGCCGCTACTCTTCTAGGCTGGGTACATCCAATCTTGCCCCTGGAAGTGTAGCCCGCCTCCGCCAGGTACTGGGTGATCTGCGTGGTCTTCCCAGACCCAGTCTCTCCAATAACAATCAGGATCTGGTTGTCATGGACAGCCTGAAAGCAACCAAATGTAAGGTCATTAAAATCTGCCACACATTACTCAGGAGTAAAATAATTAAGTTCTAACATTAAAGGAGAAAAGGGGGAAACAGTGGTGCACATATGTAAGATGACAACCAGGGTTTAAATTTTTAAGTACGCATAGAAAAAAATATTAATGGTGATTTTCTATGGGTGATGCTCTTTTTCAACTTAGTAGGTAAAAGAATCTGCCTGCAATGCAGGAGTTGTGGGTCAGGAAGATCCCCTGGAGAAGGGAATGGCTGCCCACTCCAGTATTCTTGCCTGGAAAATTCCATGGACAGAGGAGCCTGGTAGGCTACAGTCCATGGGGTCACAAAGTGTCGGATACGACTGAGTAACTAACACTTTCACTTTCAACTCTTCCCCAGATGGCTCAGTGGTATAGAATCTGCCTGCCAATGCAGGAGATGCGGTTTGATCCCTGGGTCAGGAAGATCCCCTGCAGAAAGGAATGGCACCCACTTCAGTATTCTTGCCTGGGAAATCTGACAGACTAGTCAGACTAGCCTAGAAGGCTGCACTCCATGAGGTCACAAAAAGAGTCGGACATGACTTAGCAACCGAGCATACATGCACGCATAACAAATTAAAACTTTAAACTTTTAAATTTATTTACATTTTTGGATGCTCCAAGAAGCATGCAGGATCTCAGTTCCCCAACCAGGGATAATAAGACTTGGGCCCCCTGCAGTGAAAGCATGGAGTCCTAACCACTGAATCACCAGAGAATTTCATGAGTATTCTTTTTTTCTTTAAACTGACTCAATTATTTAAAAACGTATTGTTTTCCTTAAACTCATAAAAATACAAAGATGCTAAAAGCATAAACTATCCAGCTCACCCTGATATTTTATATACATATATGTATGTTTTTTCAAGCATTATATGCACATGATTAAAGAATTCAGTAGCAAATAAACACAGTTCCTTTCTACTGTCATTCTCAAATCTCCAGTACCTTACCCCCTAAAGTCACTTGATTTCTACACTGTTTATAATAGCAAAGGATTGCCATCAACCTACATGTCTATTAACACAGGACTAGTTAAATAAGCCACAGTACACCCACATAACAAAGCCCTAAAAAAAAGATAGGGAACAATGCTGAGCTGTGTCACTGAGGGGAAAAAGCAAAATACAGAACAGTATATATAATATACTGCCATCTAGAAACACACATGGTTCATATAAAACGTATGACACCTGTGTGTGTATGTACATATGTATATTTGTACTTGTATGTATAAGAGATCATTGAAAGGATTTGCTGGAAACTAATAAAGTATGTTGCCTCAGGAAGGTTTCATGACCTTAAATCAGATTGCAAGAAAATAGAAATAAGTACCTGAAGTAAAGACTTGCCTCAATGGGAAATCAAGCATCCCCATTTTTCTTACTCAACACAATACTCTGCCCACTTGTGATTGCTCCAGGGGTCCCCAGTTCAAATAGATTTATTTCCTCATAGAAAAAAATATGTAGACTAATATATATGTGTTTTTTTTAAGTAGGTGGAAATTTTTTTTTCCTATTCCCTTCAGAAAAGCCACTTCAAATGCACTGATTTCAATTAAGACATGTCATTTTTAGAAAACACTCTGATTTCTGCACCAACATGTCATCAAGAGTTTCTCACCTGGACCAGCTGCTCCTTCAGCTTGTAGATGGGGAGGCTCTCCCTTTGTTCAATGATTGACATCTGGGTCTTTTTTCCATATGAAGCTTTGTTGCCCCCAAAGGCATGCTTCTTCCACTCGGGAATGTCATTGGGCATCATCCCAATACCCCTCATGTTGGCAGCAATCTGTCTGCCTTCCGCTGCGAAGGAAAACAGGCGACTTCTTATCAACCTCACTGTCCTTTCCCAACCCTCAACAGATCACATTTCTCCAGTACATTCCTCTTCTCTGCATCCTGTCTTTAAGCCATCATCTTTCCTCTAAACTATTACAAAAGCCTCCTAATTCACCACATGTGTTTACTCTTTACCCAGCCAATCCATTCTGCAGGGTAACCTCAATAATCCTTTGGAAATTCCATTCTGATCTTGCCACTCCCCCACTTAGAACTTTGCACCATTTCCCAGTGAACACCAGGACTGAGCCCCAATTCCTAATGCCATCTACAAAATCCTGGCGGCCACATCTCACCCCTGCCCCCGTGAACTTCACCCATCACTCTGTTACAGCCACACAGGTTTTCTTTCCGACATCACAGCCTCAGCACAGGCTATTCCTCAGCCTGGAACATACTCCCCAACCCCCATGTCATCCCCATGGACAGACTAAATCCTATTTACCCTTCAGGCCTTTGTCTTCCCAGGAAAGTGACCCACAATAGCCAACCACACCTCTACTTCTTATCTAGCATTGGTTTGTGATTTAACTAATTAGTTATTTGGTAATTATCTGGTTAATATCCATCTTCCCCACCAAACTATAAACCTCGTAAGAGCAGGGACCATGTCTCTCTTCTTCACAGCTGTATCCCCACCTACTTAACACAAACAGTATTTGTTATGACTGTATCCAACAGTCAGTTAATATTTACTACACAAAGAATTATATGAAAAGAGAAGTTTCAGAGCTATATTATCTTTAGAATAAAAATTTTTAAGTTATTCAAAAGAAAACAGCCATCTAATGATTTGACCACAGTTACAAAAACATTAAAAAAAAAAAAACATGCTCTAACTGAAGGGAAAAACTGAATCACCGAAGTCAAGGCTAAATCTTCAGTTACGTGATGGCAGTGTCCTCTCCCTGTATATTTGAAGGTTCAGATTATTTTTTAAGTCCACATACCCACCCACCCCCAGAGTCCTACCATCAGGCAGAGGATCAACCCAATGTTTGTTGAGTCCCATGGGAATAGAATCCATCTCAGCTTCCCGCTGTGCTTGCTTAAGTTCCCGCCTTTCTTTGGCCAAGGCACTCTGCATCATTGCTGCTTGGGAGAGGGAGCCATCTGGATTCTAGTGCAACAGAGGACAATGCAACAGGAGAATGGGATCTCAGCATGCACTGAATATCCAGGAAATAAAATGTAGTTGTTAAGCCACTCAAATCTAAAAAAGAGACTCACCCAGAAGAAACTTCATATCAACATATTAGACTTCATGAAAGAAGTGGATCAACTGTACCATATTCAAAGAACATGAACAAGAACAGTGATAAATCACTGAAAGAACTGGGGATTTTTGGCTTGAAGATGAGAACCCCAAGAGAAAAGCCATATTCTTGTCTATGATCCTGAGAACTAAAATTAAGACTAATGTAGATGCCTCAATAAGACATATTTAGTTCTATCTAAATAAGTCTACTGATCAGATCTATCTGGGGATGCAATGGGTCTCCTCAAGAGCTGGTGAGTTCCCTGTCACCAACACTGTCAAGCAGACATGAGAAGACCATGTGAGATGAACTGCAGAGGATATATGGTTGGATTATAAGCAACAGTTGGGCCTTTAAGATACCTTCTTCCAAACCCCAAATTTTATCATAACGATTCCATGAATTCTCTTCACAGCTCTACCCTACACAACATCTAGCGCTATAGCTTTCTACTAGGAACCCCAATTGGTCAAGTGATACATTAACAATTGCCCTTGAACCAGTAAGGTGATGACTCAAGCCCTAAAGCCTGGACAAAGGCAGTGATGATAGATCCAGCACTTGTATTTATCTCTGCTTCCTCCCAAAACACATTAAAATGAGACTGTAAGAATTTAAAAGGCGAAAACAACAAAGTCAAGTCAATCTTCCTCTATATAAAAAACATTCTAGACCCCAACCAACAGTCACTACTGCCTCCTGTGGCCTGAGTTCTGCTTACTCAGATCTAGTAACCTGCTCTGAAAAACTGAACCGTTACTTTAGGAAAAGCAGTTCACTTGCCACATCCAGGTTAGAGTCCCAGTGTTTCTCACCTTAACGATTTTGATAGGGCTCATGTCCATGCTTTGTTTGGTGTGCCCTCTCAGGAATGGAGGCTCTTCCTCAACCAGCTCAATCTCAAGGTCCTCATCTGGAAATCCCCCAAAAGAAGAATTAGCCAGAAACAAAAGACATAAACGACGAATCGTTCTCACATAAACCATTAACTTCCACAGGCATCAGCAATCTTTATCAAAGATAGCTCCCAAGGTCAAAACTCTAATGTGGGTGACTGTCTACCCTGCCTACCTGCCATTTCGAAGGCATTTGTGCTCCTGCCTAAGAACGGATCAGAGCTTCTTTCAAAAGAAGTTAAGCCTGTGGAAAAGTGTTGTCTGATATTCTAAATGGTACTAAAGCATCTGCCATTCACTTCATGTGGAATAATAGCTCTTAGCCCACAACAGATGGGGGGCTGGGGGGAGTTTAGTTGGATAACATCAAATGTTGGCAAGGATGTAGAGCAACAGAAACTCACTCACACTTATAGTAGTAGTGTAAATTAGTACAAAAACTTTAGGAACAATGGGGACTGCCTGGTAAAGTTGAACACACACATGTCCTGCTATCTAGTAATTCTCCTCCTACATATTCAGGAAAAAGAGACAGTCTTGCACACGTGCATTAAGAGACAAGTACAGGAATTTCATAATAGAACTTTTCATAAAGGCAAACAAAAAAACCCCAGAAAACAACCCATATGCCCATCAAAAGTAAAATGGATAAATTATGACAAATTTATATACAGAAAATCTCTACAGCAGTGAAAACAAATGAAATTTAACTATAAAAATCAACATAGATATTATACTGAAAGAATAATGGTGACTCAAGAAAAAAAAAAGGAAGTTCAAAAACAAACTAAACAATACAGTGTTTAGGGACAGACAGGTGGTAAGATGCTAAAAAACCAGGAAATAAGGTAAAATTCAGGATGGTGATTACCCAGAAGAGGAAGGAGAAAGGTCTAATTAGAGCGAGCATGTAAGGGCTTCAAAGGTGCTGATAAAGTTCTACTCCTATGGCAGAAAGTGAAGAACTGAAGAGCTTCTTGATCAAAGTGAAAGAGGAGAGTGAAAAAGTTGGCTTAAAGCTCAACACACAGAAAACTAAGATCATGGCATCCGGTCCCATCACTTCATGGCAAATAGATGGGGAAACAGTGGAAACAGTGTCAGACTTTATTTTGGGGGGCTCCAAAATCACTGCAGATGGTGTTTGCAGCCATGAAATTAAAACACACTTACTCCTTGGAAGGAAAGTTATGACCAACCTAGATAGCGTATTGAAAAGCAGAGACATTACTTTGCCAACAAAGGTCCATCTAGGCAAGGCTATGGTTTTTCCAATAGTCACGTAAGGATGTAAGAGTTGGACTATAGAGAAAGCTGAGCGCAAAAGAATTGATGCTTTTGAACTGTGGTGCTGGAGAAGACTCTTGAGAGTCCCTCGGAGTCTCAAGGAGATCCAACCAATCCATCCTAAAGGAGATCAGTCCTGGGTGTTCATTGGAAGGACTGATGCTGAAGCTGAAACTCCAATACTTTGGCCACCTGAAGCGAAGAGCTGACTCATTTGAAAAGACCGTGATGCTGGGAAAGACTGAAGGCGGGAGGAAGAAGGGGACGACAGAGGATGAGATGGTTGGATGGCATCACTGACTCAATGAACATGAGTTTCAGTAAACTCCAGGAGTTGGTGATGGACAGGGAGGCCTGGCGTGCTGCAGTTCATGGGGTCGCAAAGAGTCGGACACGACTGAGCGACTGAACTGAACTGAATTGGGTGGTGGGTACACAGGTTTTCATTTGTTATTGTTATATAAACCATATACACTTTATTAAGGAATTTATTTCACAATTTAAAAAAAACCTGCCAATGGGCTAAGCTTAAAATTTGTTTCCATGGCAACTCAGAGGTAATCTAGGTGGATCCAAGGTTTAGAGAACAATTACTAAAAATATGAGATCAAATTCACTCCCCAAAATACTAGAACTTCTTGTATCTTAAAAACTGATTGTAAGCACCTTATATCCTAAAAACAAACATTTATCAGAAAAATAAGGGTTTTTTGCCTCTATCATGAAAGGACCCTTTTTCTTTGAGAGAAGAGCCATGAGACCCATGAAACAGATGAGTTTAACCACTGGTTTGTATAAACTACAAATAAACCCTATCCACAGCTGAACTTGCCAACAGTCCTCCCAATCCATCATCCTGGCCCATCCGAGTGCCCGGTTACCTTCTTCATCATCCACTTTAGGGAGAATGCCAGTCTCTTCATCGAAGTCTGGGAACTCTTCCTTGGAAAGGACATTGGCAGCAATCATCTAGCCAAAGGATAAAAGGAAACATTTGTCGCCTACTAGATCAACACTCTTCTCTTGACTTTATACAAAGACTTCATGTAGGAAACCAAGGTTTTTTCCTCTGCTGACCCAAGACTGCAGGGCCTCAAACACCATATATCCTACCCGTGGGGGCACAACATCATGCCCAAAAGCACAGCTCAAGAGTCGCATTCCCAGGACATGTTATCTGCTGACTCCATAGTACTCTGCACATTCCATATTATGTAGAAGGTAAACCTTCCCAGTTATTTGCTTCAATTTGTCTCCTCCACTGGACTTGGAGGTCCTCAAGGGTAGGAACCATGATACATTTATCCTCATAGCCCTAATTTTCACACAGTGGCCTGCCACACTGGGGTTTTGATGTTTACCAACAAATAATGAAAACGGGAACGATCACTCAAACAGCACTTACCACATGCAGGCACTAATCTAAGAACGTCACTTCTACTAACTCATTTAATCCCCACAATACCAACACTGGCCCTGTTTTACAGATGGGGGCTCTGAGGCACAAAGAGGTAGTATAACTTGGCTCAGGATGATAACCTGAGTGGTCTGAAGTCCAGGGTCCACACTTATAACCATCATGCTACCCCCTGAATGACTGTGGCCATAAAAGCAAAGGGCCCCAACCTGCTTGATCTCCCACTTCTCTGGGTCAGAGATTCGAGTAAGGCGCTTGCGCTCTAGTGAGTCATCCTCTACTTCAGGGGCACTGACGAGGGACAGGTGGGTGGGCCTGTCCGGATTCCTCATAGAGGTCTCCTCGTTGGTCTCCCCGACAAGATTCCGCCGTCGATTTGGGTTTAGATCTTCTCCAGTCTCTTGATCCACATCCTAAGGCACAAAAACAAGGGAGAGAGTTTCCTTTCCGTTCTCTTATGCCTCCTTGACCATCAGATGTGGAAACCAGCTGCGTATCTCACCTACCTTCATGCTCAAGCTGGTTTTGGTCCCAGTGAAGGACAGCACTTTGACCTTGACCCTCTGGCCTTTGCTCACCACGTCAGCCACATTGGCCACACGGCCTTCCCGCCGGAGCTCAGAGATGTGCACCAGGCCTTCCCACCGCTTCCTGAGGGAGTCAGACACATCAGGAACAAGAGCAAAGTTCCAAGAAACCAGCCAAACAATAAACTAGAATTACCACCTTCCCAAAGAAAAAGTTGGGGGCAAGGGTGGAGGTGGGGGGGGCAACAAATTCTCATCTGTGTCAACTAGCAAAAGGGTGGATCTCCTGAAGTCAGAGGAAGGAATAAATGGCTCTATGACATTTCAAATAAAAGGTCAACTTCTAACAGCCTGACACAGTCACTTTTTAAAATATGAAAATCCCCAGTGATAAAAGAAATTCTGGCCTTTGCTGGTGTCATTACCTCAGTCCCTCCAGCTGCACAAAACATCCAAACTGCATGATGCTGGTGACCTTGCCGTTGTAAATGTCCCCGATGGCGGGCTCTTCTGGGGGAGGGCGGTCCACGTGCTTATCTCGCCATCTGTCCAGATTCCGATCCCCATACTTGTCTCGGTCTTTCCGATCTCTGGGGGGACTCTGACTTCTGCTCCTGGACCGGTATCTAGACTTCCCCTTATTCCTGTCCCGGGTCCGGGAACGCGATCGAGAGCGGGACCGGTGTCTCCGCTTATGGTCTCTATCACGTTCTCGTTCTCGCTCGCGGTCACGGTCTCGCTCTCGCTCTCGGCTCCGGCTGCGCTTCTTTTTCTTGGCCTTGTCCCTAGCAACAAATACTTGTTTGAAAAACAAAACCAGCCCAATTCCATCCTCGCCTTCCCAAGCACCTAACACAGTGCCATGCATATGGAAGGTACCCACTAAATGCTGAACTGGAGTTTCAGTAACTATGACTGACATCGCTGCAGGCCAATAACAGAGGAGACCACAAACGTATTCAGCCCTCTTTCAACCCAGATTTCTATGTTCTGAACATCTCAGCACTTGCTGCCCAAACACTCTCACTCTCACTCTCTGAAAACAAATCCAGCAGTATGGTACGTGGCCAGTCTAGATTCGGTAAACTTGCCCAGTTTTGCTTGCTGGTCCACAATTCAACTATCACTATATCCTAAACTTGCAAAGGATAGGATGTGAGGGACAAACCGGTGCTCGGTGTCTCTGTGCTTCTCCTGGCCTGCTGCACTGGGCATCAAGGCCTCCAGTTCTTTCAGGACATCCACAGCGACTTTCACGTCATCCTCGTCCAGCATGGTCTACAGAGACAGAGGCAGCCACGTCAGGAGAAAAGGGGACAAGAAAAGTCCGCTCTCAAGAATCTGTACTTCAGGGTCATCTGCAAATCTAACAGTCCCTACAGTTCTGACCACTAATGTGAGGGAAGCAGAGAGGGCAGAGATTTCCAACACAATTTGAGACAGAGGGAGAAGGAATGAGCAAAGGCTCCTGGAAGTCATTTCCACACTTGGCAAATCCCTGTTGTCCTTAATACAAACCTTATGGTGGCAATTAGGTACCATCCCTCCCATGAAAGCATGCAAGTGGTGATTATGAACAGAAAATAGACGTCAGAATTTTTACACAGCACTCTCCCTCTACACTCCCTTCTCTCTTTCACCTCTTTATTTTTCGCCACAGTTCTCATCGCTCTCAGCTATACCATCTACTTACTTGGGTATTGCCCGTCTCCTCCCCACTACAGAAGTTTGCATGTTCATTCCCTGCCCCAGTACAGGATGTAACGTCCAAGAGGGCAGACACTCTACTCTGTTTTGTTCACCACTGTACCCTGATAGTTATAATAGCTTGGCATATAGTAGGTACTAGTGAAATCAAAAAATCAAAACACTTTGAATCTGCCTCCCAATGCAGGAGATGCAGGTTTGATCCCTGGGTCAGGGTAGATCCCCTGGAGTAGGCAAGCTGCTCCAGTATTCTTGCCTGGAAAATTCCATGGATAGAGGAGTCTGGTGGGTTACAGTCCATGGGGTCGAAAAGAGCCAGATACGACTGAACACATACACACAATATGTAACAAAGAAAAAAACCTAATTTTGCACAACAGGCAGTTGTATCAGAACTTTATGTTATTTCATACCTATTCCATATCCCTTAATTATTGCTTCCCAAAATTCCCAATCTCATTTCCCTGGAATATCATTCTCTGAACCCTTTAACCCTACTCTACACACAGTACGTGCTCAGGGAGTGGCCAGACACTTTTACTTTGAAAAATACTAATACACTACAGTGAAGGCAAACTTAAAATTAATAACTAATGAAACAGAGAAAAGGGGTGAGGTGGGGGGACATGTAGCTGCAGTAGACAAGCTCAAAATGGTATCAGTACCCGAACAGAAGGGTTGTCTGGCTGGCAAAGGACTGGGAAGAGTTCCTTCAGCTTTTCTTTTTCAGTTTTGGGCTTAACAACTGGATCTTAATTCATTAAAAGCATGAAAGGGTAAAAAAAAAAAAAAGACATAATTAATATTCTCAGAGATTAACAAAAGAACTTCAACATTAGATTTGCATCAAACTAAAAACATTTTTATACATATTACTCTTATACATTACTATAAACATAATTCAACTTCCTAAAAAAAAAAATACTGATTACAAAACCCTCAACAACAATACTGGCACTGGGATGGGGAGTGTGATTCAGTATGCATTTGACTGGTTATGTCTTATTACTTTAATCTACTTGTTCAGCAGCTGCAGCAAGGTAAACAAATGCAATTTACAGGATGCTCACAACCTAAACCATACTGGAGACAAAGCTTGGCTAGAAGCCCTGCTCACCTTTGCTAGTAGAAGGCTTTGCTGGAGGCCGCATGGTTTGTATGAGACGCAGCAAGTTACTAATGAGTGAATCCTTTGAAAAGAAACAGAACAAAGATTGTCAGCTCCTGAATCAGTGCTTAAAAATACTAAGAAAAGGGCTGTCCTTTAGAAAGAGTGGTAATGCACCTGAATTTAACTAACTGGGACAAATAAAGCAGAGCGTCAACCTAATGTGGCCTGAACCTAGTAACATACCTCAGAGAAAACTGATATTTATGACTCTTTGCAGGCATGCAACTTAGTTCCCTTCAACTATTTTATTTCCCATGGTTTAGAACTACCTTTCACACCTAGACTGTTTTTGACTTCCTAATTCATAGAACAAGAATGTAAGCACCCATAAAGACTTAATAATGGAAATTTTGCCCCATTTTCCTAGAAAGGTGTCACAGGCAGTTCACAGGTTATATTCACAGGTTATATCACCACTGTTTAGTGGCATGAAAACATCACATACTTAATGGTTCACTTTATTGGCATGTACTATCAAAATTTAAATCCAACAGTGATATTAAACCAAAACAGGGATCTCTATGTACACATACCGTGAATTCTGCACCATTTTTGACCAGCGAAGCCTTGAAAGTATCAAAGGTGGTATTTTTCTCAGCAAGACTGATCACAAATTCAGCTGCAAATGAGAAAAGGGATTAAAACCAGGAAAATGGAGACTTGAGGAAGAAATCAGTTTCAAGTATGTTAAAAATAAAACCAGTTTGGTTATCCAACAGTCTTCAGTCTTCATAAAAACCGAAAAGCACCATTCAGTAAGAGTAGAGAAAGAATTTAGATTACCAAGATTATCCATGTATGGTCTAGTTAATCTTCACAAATAAAAAAAAGACATGGATCACCAGGCCTTTGAGTGCATTTGAGAGAGGAAGACCTCCTTGTCACAGATCATAGTGCTCTTCATTAAAACTGCTGCTGCTGCTAAGTCGCTTCAGTCATGTCCGACTCTGTGCAACCCCATAGACGGAAGCCCACAAGGCTCCCCCGTCCCTGGGATTCTTGTCCCAGGCAAGAATACTGGAGTGGGTCGCCATTTCCTTCTCCAATGCATGAAAGTGAAGTTGCTCAGTCACATCCGACTCTTAGCGACCCCATGGACTGCAGCCTACCAGGCTCCGCCATCCATGGGATTCTCCAGGCAAGAACACTGGAGTGGGGTGTCATCGCCTTCTCCAATGCGTGAAAGGGAAAAGTGAAAGTGAAGACGCTCAGTCGTGTCTGACTCTTAGCGACCCCATGGACTGCAGCCCACCAGGCTCCTCCGTCCATGGGATTTTCCAGGCAAGAGCACTGGAGTGGGGCGCCATCGCCTTCTCCGCTTCATGAAACTACTAGGTATGTATTCCGCCATACAGATTCTAGAGGCAAGCATGTCCAAGGTCATGAGCCAATGCACTTGTGCACAGGCATGCACACATGGACACAACAGGATGCTTTCTACAGTTTCTGAAAGGACTCACACGATCTATAATATATATGAGGTCCAGGCAGCCACTGGGTGGTACAATATCCAAGTTGGTGAAAGACTCACTTGCTCCCCACTCCCAAATTTCACAAACCCGCCTAGTTCTCAAAATTTCCAATATTAGAACTATTAATTAAGAGACTTGCAGGAGAAAAGTGCATTTTATGATAGATTGAGAAAATTGCCTCAACTTCTAATGATTTCAGTTGGACTTTTTTTTTTTTGGTCATGCCATATGGCTTTTAAGATCTTAGTTCCCCAACCAGGGATTGAACCCAGGTCCTAGGCAAGAAAAGAATGGAGACCTAACCACTGGACCATCAGGCAATTCCCTTCATTTGGATTTTAATCCTAAAAAATAATAATGAAAACATGGAAGATCTGGATAACCAACTTATAAACTAGTACCACACACCATTTCCATGCTGAAATTTGCCTTTACCTTTTTTATGTTAAGTGAAAGCCAGATGCCATCAGGTTTTTATTTAAAGTTAATGACAACAGTGCCAATGGTGAAGACTTCTTAAACATCTACTACATTCCAGGCACTATGCTAAGTGCTTCACGTGGGTTACCCCCATGGTTCTCACAACAACCCTTATAGGTAGGTAGTACTACTGTCCCTGTTTCAAGATGAGGAGGCTGAGGGTTTGAGACAATGACCTACCCAAAAATAATTGGTGGAACCAGAACTGGAATCCAGAAATCTGATTTCAGAGCCCAAATTCTTTAGAGAATGTAGACAGAGAACTAAATCACATGGTGCTAGTCACACAATGCTCAAAAGAGCCAGTCCTAAAGAAGTCACCAGCATTCACACTGTAGCTGTCATTAATGAGGGTTTATTTTTAATTTTCAGAATTATATGAGGACATCATATAACTGAACTATCAAAAATGAATCAGTAATTAAAAACAACCTCATTGTTGAAACAGAGAAGGCAATGGCAACCCACTCCAGTACTCTTGCCTGGAAAATCCCATGGACAGAGGAGCCTGGTAGGCTACAGTCCATGGGGTCGCAAAGAGTCAGACACGACTGAGCGACCTCACTTTCACTTTTCACTTTCATGCACTGGAGAAGGAAATGGCAGCCCACTCCAGTGTTCTTGCCTTGAGAATCCCAGGGACGGGGGAGCCTGGTGGGCTGCCATCTATGGGGTTGCACAGAGTCGGACATGACTAAAGCGACTTAGCAGCAGCAGCAGCATTGTTGAAAACAGGAAAAATAATGACATTGATTTAAATGATAATACATCAAGGTCAAAATAAAAAAATTAAGTCAACAAGTAAAATACACAAGAAATAAATATATAACTTTCTGTTATTAAAACCAACTCTGGCAGTTTAGCTTTTTTGTTACTAAAACCAACTCTGGCAATCACACTTTTCCAATATTACTATTTTTAATGTTACTGGTTCCGTAAATCTGTGTTTAACAGTGTATAAATTTATCACAGTATAAATACTGTGATTTATAAGAAGAAACACATATTTGGTTTCTATCCCTGGCGTGGAGCTCCTAAACCCTTGGAATTTCCTAAACGCAGAGAATAAGTTATTATTTACTTTTCTGAGATAACCTTAGGAAAACCCCTAGGTAACTAGGATGAGGGTTAGTTGTCAAGGAAACCAATCAAGAGATTAGAGGGCTGGAACTTTCAGCCCTACCCCGATCTCTGGAAGGGGAGAGAGGCTGGAGATTGAGTTCAGTCATCAATGGTTGGATGGGATCACTCATCCATGGACATGAGTTTGAGCAAACTCTGGGAGACAGTGAAGGATGGGGAAGCCTGGCATGCTGCAGTCCATGGGGTTGCAAAGAGTCAGACATGACTTAGCAACTGAACATCATCATCAATGGCCAATGATTTAATCAGTTGTGCCTATACAATGAGAGCTGTGCCTATATAATACATGAGTGCTCATACAATGAGGCCTCCATAAATATCCAGAGAGGGTTTGGAGAGTTTCCAGATTGGTGAATGCATGGAGGTTCAGGGAGAGTGGGGCACTCAGAGAGCATGGGAGCTCCTCTCTCCTTGTTACATACCTTCCATTTAGCTGTTACATCCTTTTATACTAAATCAGTTAATAAAATGTGTCTCTGAGTTCTGTGAGCCGCTCTAATAAATTAATCAAACCCAAGGAGGGGGTCATTGAAACCTCCAATCTATAGCAGGTGACAAACTGGACTTGCAAGTGGCCTATGAAGGTGGAGGTGGGGCAGTTTTGGTCTCAAGAACTTTTTGTTTCCTCTAAAAAGAGCTAAGGCATTAGTACTCTGTAGTTTAAAAGAGAGAGGGAAACAATGTAAGCCCACTGAGGGAATCTATCTTGTACTCTACTGTATTCCTAATCCCCCAACTCAATGAACATTTGCTGAATGAAGGAACATATTACCCAGAGAGATAGCAACCTGACCAGTCTATCACCTCATTATCAAAAAAAGAGTAAACTGAGAAAAAAGTACACAAGATAGGCACATCCTGATGACAAGCAAGAGAAAAGTGAACTAAAATACGCAGGGGCTACATGGTAACCCTGTGAAGAACACAGTACCATCCCTATTTCACAGATAAGAAAAACAGCTGCAGAGAAATTATGTATCTTACCCTAGATCATACTTCTAACCTCCCTGACCCCCTTCCTCATGTATGTGTCCGTTTCTTCCATCTCTTCAACTGATGACTTTCTCTTCATTTAGAAAACAGAACTGTCAAATGGGAACTCTCTCCCTCATCTCCCTACCACCTATCCCTAAACCCACCTGCATTTAAAATCACATTTTGCCCTCCTTCCAGTTAAAATGAAGCATCCCTGTGCCTATCACGTCAATTCCTCCACCCATGTCCTAGACCCTACCCATCCCTCTGCCTCCAGGAGGATTCCACCTGCCTGCAGCCTGGGCTGTGGGGCCCTAGTCTTTTCCATTTCCTCAGTTTGTATTCGCCCCACGTGCATTTTGTCCCAAGACGTCTAATGTTTGAGAGACACTATACATTGGTGCTTCAGAGACAGTATAAGCATGAATGGTTAAGAGCACAGTTAAAGTTACAGACTTGGATTCCAGACCAAGCTCACCTCTCATTTTGATATGTGATCTTGAAGGGGGGGGGGGGTTACTTAATTACTCAGAGCCTTGTTTTCGCAATCTATAAACAGAAAATACTATCTCACAGAATGGTATGAAGAGCAAATAAGACTAAGTAAAACACTAAGCATAATATCTGGCACGTAGTGGGAACTCAGTAAGTAGCTGCCATGAAAAACATCATCACCATCATCATCATGTGACTGCGTTGCTGCTGTTAACGCTGTTTAATTATCTGGGGCTGGGGGGGGGTGCTGGGGGGGGGGCTGAGGGGGCTGGGGGGCGGGTGGGGAAAGCAGGGGGGCAGAGGGGGAGGCAAGCAGCGACGGCCGCTCCGGGTTTCACTGACAGTTCTGGGAAAAGCGTTCTAACAGCTCGGCCTGGAGAATTCTCAAGAGGAGGCCACGGCCGCAAGTGCCCTGGGCCAAGTCTCTGTGACAGACACACACACTCGGCCCATCAATCCCCCTTCTCCTTCCGCTTTCCTCGAGCCCAAACCCAGAGGCCACACGGACCTCCGCAGACTCACCCAAATCCTTGTCGTTGATACCTAAGTGATTATCCAGCTCGGTGCAAACCTTTGACACCAAAGACAGATACTCGAGTTTGGCGAGTTCTTCTGCGGGGCCTAGCTCTGTCCCGGGTACGGCTCCCGCCATGGCCACAGCCACCGCCATGGCTACGGCTTCCCGGGGCCCCTCACCGCGGTCCTTCGGAGCTACTCCCACTTGGCCCCCTTACTGCCGGCCCTCGGAGCTACCCCCGCCCCTGCTCCAGTTTCAACTTCCGGGTCGGCGCACCTCTTTTGTTTACGATAAATCGAAAGCTCCAGGAACTTTTCTTGACGTAACCGGATGGACCATAGAGATCAGACAGGAAGTGCTCGAGGAAGGGACAGCTGAATGGGTTACTCAGCACGCTGACGGGCGCCCTCTATAGGTCAGCGGTCTTCTTGGCCGGCTTTCAGGCACGAAAACATACACTCGCGCTTCTGCCCTGTGTCGGCAGAGGGCGACCGTGGCCTGCGCAGGGTGAGCTGAGGAGGCGGGAGCCGCAGCCTCCTCCGGTCTCCTCCCCCCTCCCCCCCCCCCGCCCCAGACACACCCGCCGCGCCTTCGCTTTCAGATCAGATCAGATCAGATCAGTCGCTCAGTCGCGTCCGACTCTTTGCGCAGCACGCCAGGCCTCCCTGTCCATCACCAACTCCCGGAGTTCACTCAGACTCACGTCCATCGAGTCAGTGATGCCATCCAGCCATCTCATCCTCTGTCGTCCCTTTCTCCTCCTGCCCCCAATCCCTCCCAGCATCAGAGTCTTTTCCAATGAATCAACTCTTCTCATGAGGTGGCCAAAGTACTGGAGTTTCAGCTTTAGCAACATTCCTTCCAAAGAAATCCCAGGGCTGATCTCCTTCAGAATGGACTGGTTGGATCTCCTTGCAGTCCAAGGGACTCTCAAGAGTCTTCTCCAACACCACAGTTCAAAAGCATCAATTCTTCCGCGCTCAGCCTTCTTCACAGTCCAACTCTCACATCCATACATGACCACAGGAAAAACCATAGCCTTGACTAGACGAACCTTTGTTGGCAAAGTAATGTCTCTGCTTTTGAATATGCCATCTAGGTTGGTCATAACTTTCCTTCCAAGGAGTAAGCGTCTTTTAATTTCATGGCTGCAGTCACCATCTGTAGTGATTTTGGAGCCCAGAAAAATAAAGTCTGACACTGTTTCCACTGTTTCCCCATCTATTTCCCATGAAGTGGTGGGACCGGATGCCATGATCTTCGTTTTCTGAATGTTTAGCTTTAAGCCGCGCCTGCACTTTAGAAGTCTTGAAAAAAAAACCAACCTGAATTCACCTCTGGAAAAGGCAAGATTGGCTTAACCGGAGACCCCTATATTCCTGGGGCGTTGCATCTGCTCGGATCATCAATTCCAAGAGATTCTGTAACAAATCAGCAGGCAGTGGAACCTGGTGCTATCATTAACTCACTTTACAGATGAAGAAACTGATACTTCTCCTACCTACCTGAGTGACCTTAAGCTCTTGGGCCTTAGTTTTCTCGTCTGTAAACTTGGATAATATTGCTCTGACTGGGTTTAGGTGATGACCAAATGAGATAACCATACAAGGATCCTGATTCATAAACACAGTACAATGGCAGTTGCTATAATCCCAAAGCTGAGACAGTGGTCACCATCAAGTCTGTCAAGAACAGATCCCCAAAGTCTGAGGCACCAGAGAGCCACCTGGCTCCTCTCCTGTGAAAACCACTTCTCAACCTCCAGTTTTCCAGATGCTAATACCCTCAGTCCTCTCAGAACTTGTTCCCTCAAATATCAGCTGTGCTATGAACCCAAAGTCAGTAAGCTCAGGTCTCCCAGCTTCTGCTTCAGGTCCCCTTTTCCTTTGTGACAAACTATGGTGAGGAGAGGGGCTTCCCAAGTGTCTCAGTGGTAAAGAATCCGCCTGTCAAGTAGGAGACACGGATTTGATCCCTAGGTCTGGAAGATTCCCTGGATAAGGAAATGGCAACCCTCTCCAGTATTCTTGCCTGGGAAATCCCATGGACAGAGGAGTCTGGGGGGTGACTGTCCATGGCCTTGCAAAGAGTTGGACACAACTTAGCAACTAAACAGCAGCAGCAGCAACATGGTGAGGTGAGGATTTCCCACACCCCACCACACTGCATGATGAATGAGGAAACAGGAGGCACCCCCAAGTGCCTTTTGATGGCCTTCTCATCAAAAGGGAGGGAGTCAGACCCTTTTGCTTTTAGCTTCAGGGTACATTACACTACTGCATCTTTGAACTCTGTTCTTTCATCATCTCACTGTAGTTCTCGTCACTTCCGAGAGCTCCATGTTTCCAGGATCCTAAGGATCAGCACTGTACCCTCTGTGTTCTTCCCACTCCCCTTTCTCTTCCTCTGTTCCCACATGAATGGGATGGAAAATCTTGCATCTGATTCAACAAGCTCAACTTGCCAGCTTGGAGCAGGGCTACCTGGGGCTTATTTCACTGAATTTTTTCTTTGTGCTTCTTTACCTTTCAAAATATATATACGTTTATGTTCTGCTTTCCTCCAATATTTAACTGGATGAGGAGAAGAAAACATGGAGTTTGTTTTGTTTTAAAAGTTCTGAGGGAAAAAAGGCTATAGAACCATAATATGTAGTAGTGGTAACAGTACTATAAGAAAACTACAAAAACTTTTTTAATTTGGCAGGGGGAGGTAATTATTGAACACACATCTCCATAGTAAATAGTAACAACAAAACATTGATTTAATTGTGTATGCCATTAAGTACAAATTTTCAGAAGTCAAAGTTTTTTGTGCAATACACATATACCCTATAATACCAAGGGATGCTTTTTGAAGCCAGAGGAGAACATTAAGGGCATAGCTACTGATAAATTGATAGCCCAAACACACATGCATGTGGAATCTTCCTCCCTCTTCCCATGAAAGACACTGAACCAAATGTAGTATAAAAGTAACTTCACAGCAGGGAGGGGAAAATTGGGAGATTGGGATTGACATATACACACTACTATATATAAAACAGATAACTAGTAAGGGCCTACTATATAGGGAAAAGACTTTAAAAACTGTGGGTATATGTATGACTGATTCACTTTACTGTACACCTGAAACTAACACAACATAGTAAATTAAAAAAAAATTTTTTTAAGTGAGTTTATTCTTACAAGGGTATATTGTATAGCACAGGAAATATAGCCAATATTTTATAACTATAAATAGAGCATAACCCTTAAAAATTATGATTGTGAATCACTATGCTGTACATCTGAAACTTACATAATAATGTACATCAACTATACCTCAATAAAAAATAAATAAAATAATTTTTTAAGTGAATTCATTCTGGAAATTCCCTGGCAGTCCAGTGTTAGGACTTCTCACTTTCAATGCCAAGAACCTGCGTTCAATCCCTGGTCCAGGAACAAAGATCCCTCAAGTCACACAGTGTGGCCAAAAAACAAAAGTGAATTAATTCACGTTGAATATATTTGGATATATTCTGGATCATCCTTTGAATACATTTCCAAATATTATACCAGATAAGTACTTCCCTGGCAGTCCAATGGTTAAGACTCTGTGCTTCCACTGCAGGGGGTGTGGGTTCCATCTGGGAAACTAAGATCCCATGTGCTGCAGGGTGTGGCCAAAAAAAAAAAAACAAAAAGAAAGAAATATTATACCAGGTATAATTAATTGCTCATCAGTATTATATTACTTTCCTTGGACAGCCTCCATTTGGCCTGTTTAATACAGCTATTGATGGTTCCCAGTAAATAACCTGCCTTCACAAGACAATATTTATAATATTGAAACAAATAGCTTATGCTTAATCACTGCCACCACCCATCATGGATCAGAAATGACTTCCCACCCTGATCCAATAGTAACAAGGGCTTTGCTTGTATGCCTATTCCTAGACTGATATATATATTCAACTCTCACTGCAATTCCCACATTATTTCTGTTTTGTCCCAGAGGCTGGTCCCAGCTGCTGGCATTGGGATAAGAACTTGGGGGTTGAGGGAAAGTAGGAAGCAGAGAAGGAAGTCTTGAGCTGCTGGGAAATCCTAGACTAGATGGGCGAGGGCAGAAGTGTGGAGTTGATAGATGGCAGGCATCCTTGCAGAAGTTGGTGAGAAAAACCACCGGACTTCCTGTCACCAAAACAAAATGGTGTTGCTGCAAACAAGACAGCCCTGACTTTTTCTGCTGGGACCTTAGGGGGAATACCTCTGCTCTGGAAGCCAAAATCAGAATGATTTGCTTGGGGCTGCCCTGGTGGCTCAGATGGTAAAAGCATCCTCCTGCAACGCAGGAGACCTGGGTTCCATCCCTGGGTTGGGAAGACCCCCTGGAGGAGGGTATGGCAACCCACTCCAGTATTCTTGCCTGGAGAATCCCCTTGGGCCAAGGAGCCTGGTGAGCTACAGTCCATGCGGTTGCAAAGAGTCAGACATGACTGAGCGACTAAGCACACACACATATAACTGCCACTCAACTGTCATTGTTATTAATGCAGTGAGACTTCAGGAAAAAATGGCACCTGCTTCATTGCTCTGTGACTTCCTTGGTGGCTCAGACAGTAAAGCATCTGCCTACAGTGCTGGAGACCTGGGTTTGATCCCTGGAGCGGGAAGATCCCCTGGAGAAGGAAATGGCAACCCACTCCAGTATTCTTGCCCGGAGACAAGAGGAGCCTGGTAGGCTACAGTCCATGGGGTCGCAAAGAGTTGGACACGACTGGGTGGCTTCACTTTCACTGCTCTACTGCGGCCTGACCTAATCAGAGAGCCTGGGAACCAACTGAAAGACATTAATGCCAGTGGCCAGAACCCTTTCATCTGAGGCCTTTGCTGAGGGACAGAAGCCCAGAGAGAGTGAAGTAGTGAAATACCCCTCTTTTTTTTCACTCTTTTCCCCCAAAATCTTCTCCAAATTTGAATCAATTCATCAGTGATGTGCTGAACATCTACTTTGTGCCCAGACACTGTGATAGGTTCTGGAAAGTATCATTAGGGATTGGAAAGGCAGTGGAAAGTCATCAAGGAAGAACTAGAATATTCTTAATGCCACACTCGTGGCTGGTGGCAGAGCTGTGTTTATTACTCCAGTCTCTGTGCTGCCTAAACAGGAGGGCAGGTGATTGGGAGACAAAAAACCAAAGCACGTCAGGTCAGCCAAGGGCAGCCGGGGGAGGGAAGGGGGCAGATGCGGCCAGGGCCACCTCACAGGACCGTTCCTCCTGTTGCAATCCTTTATTTGTCTGCCTTATCTTCCAATGCCCAAGCACAACCTCCATTTTGCCCTAAATGTCCCTGACCTTAAATTTCCCCTCTTTTCAGGCCATCAACCTGCCATCCACATAAATAATGGATGCTTTGAGCTCTAAATTCTCCAAAGTTTTATAGTATTAGGCAAAAAAAAAAAAAAAAATTCCTTCTTAACAGGCTTTTTCTTTTTTTGTCACAGTCAAGTCTCCTCCTTTCTCTCCCACTTTAAGGGCTGTCTTTAAAATGTCAAGAAAAAAAAAAAATATATCAGACACCCTTAGGATGTGAACTTGTTAAGAGAATTTATTCCCCCATCTCTACCTCCTCACCCTCTGTGGGAGTGGTAAGAAATTTTCACATGTTAATTTAATCATGTGAAATGTTTAAATGTTAATCATCCTTTAAGTGACCGAACTTCAGAATCTAGTGGATGTTTTGTAGACTTCATTTAGGTCGATTTTCTTTAAAAAGAAAAATTTTTAAATAATGAATATTACAAGTCTAGGAAACAAAGTGACAAGTTACACAGAGCTTTTTTTTTTTTTTTTCTCTAGTGACATTTAGCCCCCATCTCTGGGAGGAAGGTATTTCTTTACCCTCTGGTTTCTGTTTGAGGTCATTCTTTAGAAACTTAAGGCTTTCCTCAGGAGACATACAAAAAAAAAAAAGGCAAACCAAGAAATATGTTGATAGGAAAAGAGGAGAGAACAGAGAGGCTGGTGTTCTGTTTACAAATCAGGGATGTAAACAGCTGTCCAGTTAGCTTGGGGCCAAAGGTCTGTGTTAATCTGTATGCTTGCCACTAACTCCAAAGAAACTGCTCCTCCGAAAACTCCATTTTTTTTCACCCAAGAAAAGAAGAATGAATTCCCAGCGTGTCTTCCGTCCCAAGTCTGAGAGTGCCCAGCAGAAAGAGCCGTGTGGGACTCCTCCCTGGGCTCTCCAGGCCCTGAGCCTCAGAGGATCTTTGGTGGCAGCAAGAGCTGCTGCCCTGGTGCCAAAATAGATGCCTCTCCGTCCTGGGATTATAGTCATTATGGTGATTGATGCCTCCAGAGTGAAAATTAGCAATCTGGTGAGGTAACTAAAAATGAATGCATCTCTTCCTAGGGTTCACTCCACCCAGCTGAGCCACCAAATAAAACCAGCATATGGGGCAATTAGGGAGCCAGCTCTGGCTTTCAGGGCGAAGGAGAAAAGAGACAGAGTTCAGGGCCTCCAGTTCCCTGCTTGGTTCAGTAATGATCACGAATCCTAATGAGCATCCCCTTTGCCTCTCAATAGTGTGCCTAGTCTGAGACCTCCAGCCTGTGGTTTCATCTTTCCAATAAGTTCATTTGTTCCACGCAGCAACATCTTACCCTCTTTTGTTGCAAATCGGCTGAGGGAGAGGAAAGGGAAAAGTGAGGATAAAGATTTTTCACATGGGTTTGTGTGGGGCAAATAGTGTTTCTTCTTATTTATTTATTTTTTGTACTGTACTGCTCAGCTTGCAGGATCTTAATTCCCCAAGCAGGGGTCGAACCTGTGCTCCCTGTAGTGGAAGCTCAGAGTCCTAACCACTTAACCACCAGGGAACTACCCCCATAGATTTGCTTTTACATGACCCAGAAAGACTCTATAATATTCCATTAACTCTCAAATAGCAATGTGGGTAGAACTTGTTTGAAAATTTTTTCAGGACACGGAGATTCCATATTGGTTGATCAACCTGTCTTACTGAGCATGTCCAGAAATCCCTGTCCTGTTTTATCCCCATGGACTTGGACTTAATGAACCTTCACTTGTGACAAGGACTGATTGGGGTCACACTATCAGCTACTTGCATATTTGGGTTTAAAGGCAATATTCAATCATGTGTACTTCTCCTGAAGTTTTAGAGTTGGCCAAGATTTAAGAGATAATGTCATCAAATCCATTCATTAAAGGCCATCATTATTTGAAATGGTTTTACTCCCCTGATCTCAATACCTGAAACTCCTCTCTCTAACCCAGTGCATCCTTTCCACCACTGGACCTTCTTGTAATTTTCATGGTGCCTCTAAATCTTTCATCTATCCTTGCTTCCCATCTATCAGAATTCTCTCAGTTTCACTCATATTCTCTCAAACATTTGGAAATATGCTCACAAATGTCAAGGAATCCCTCCCTTCATTGGTTTTTGCTGTCCTGATCTGCCAACCCCAAGTGGCTCCCGTCACCCTGTTTCTTCCCTCCCACACTGCTGGGTATTGCTAGAAATAGTCCCAAGGTCAAGCTGGTTCAACCCAGGATAAATTCATAATCTTGAACTTTGCCTGGGCTGCATTAGGGCTCTTCTGGACAGTGGTTTCCCATACAACATGACTCAAGATGTCTAAACTCTCCTGAAGTCCCAAACCCATACCTACCACCATCATTTTCAGAAGACTTCACCTCCTACTTACAGGGAAAAAGAAAGCCATTCAAGACTTCCCTCCCATCCCTGCTCTCACCTCCATCTCAGAATCAGTCCACACTTTCACCTGATATTTCTTTCTGTCTCTAGGGATGTATCCTTTCTCCTCCTCAAAGCTCAAGCATCCACGATGCTCTTCATCTTGTCCCCTCCATTGACAACCTCTCTGATCTCTTGCATCCTTACCCTTTCTCTCTCCTTGTTTCTTACCTTCTTCCTACAAACATGTTCAAGTCCCCACTGACCTAAAAATAAGAAATCTTTTCTCTATATGCTTTTGATCATCCTACTGTCTTTCTCTATCTCCTGATATAACCAGAGCTCTGAGAAATGTAAACTATATTCGGAGTTCTGGTTCTCTGCCTGCCTTCTTCTCCAACTTATCCCCTCAACTCCTGGCCATTTGCGTCCACCCTCTTGAAGTTATTCATTTATGTATTCATTCATTCAACAGATGTGTATTGAGAACCCACTCTGTGTCAGTCACTGCTAAAACTCCCTGTTCACAGAATTTACCAGTTACTTCTGTCTGGGTCTCACTCTGAGATACTCTGAGTTCATTGCTCTGGGTGTGACCTGGGCATCAGGATTTTTTAAGGCTTCTTGGGTGATTCCAATGTGTAGCAAAGTTTGGGAACCACTGCCCTAATCCCCTAACACAAGATTTCTCCATCTTAACGCTATTGACCTTTTAGGCAGCAATCATTCTTTGCGGGTGGTGGGGTTTTCCTATGCACTATAGGCTGTTTGGTAGCATCCCTGATCTCTACCACTAGAAGCCAATAGCATCCTCTGCCCCTAGTCATGACAACTAAAAATGTCCCCAGAGGTTGCCAAATGTCCCCTGAGGGGCAAAACAAACCCCAGTTGAGGCCCACTGCCCTATCTTGAGTTCTCATCTTCCTTGACATGTGGATGGCATTGCGAAGTGAAAGTGAAAGTCGCTCAGTCATGTCTAACTCTCTGCAATCCCATGGACTGTAGTCCATGGAATTCTCCAGGCCAGAATACTGGAGTGGCAAGCCTTTCCCTTCTTCAGGGATCTTCCAAACCCAGGGATCAAACCCAGGTTTCCCTCATTGCAGGTGGATTTTTTACCAGCTGAGCCACAAGGGAAGCCCAAGAATATTGGAGTGGGTAGTCTATCCCTTCTCCAGTGGTCTTCCCAACCCAGGAATTGAACCAGGGTCTCCTGAATTGTAGGCAGATTCTTTACCAACTGAGTTATCAGGGAAGCCCTTGTGAGGTGAGTGAGTGAGTGAAGGTCGCTCAGTTGTGTCCAACTCTTTACAACCCCATGGACTATACACTCCATGGAATTCTCCAGACCAGAATACTGGAGTGGGTAGTCTTTCCCTTCTCCAGGGGATGTTCCCAACCTAGGGATCGAACCCAGGTCTCCTGCATTGCAGGTGGATTCTTTACGAGCTAAGCCACAAGGGAAGCCCTTGTGAAACTCCTCTTTAATTCAGCTGCCACCACAGTGCACTCTCTGATTCATTATGCAAGGATATATTGATATTTAAAACATGTTTATAGAGCAGACCTTAAAGTGGTTCATATGTCTTTTGCTCACCTCTTATTGGCTGCTTATCTACAAGAAGGACAAGCAATGTAACCTTTGTTGTGAGCAGCCACACATCTAGCTAAGACTGGGATTCTGGTCCTATAGTTTATGTTTGTTTGGCCATGGCTACATAACTTGCAGGATCTTAGTTCCCAGAGCAGGGATTGAACCTGGGCTGTGGCAGGGCAAATGTCAGGTCCTAACCACTAAACCACAGGTGACTCCCCTGATTCTAGTCCTATTACTTTCAGGTCCTGTCTTTTCCTCATTATCCCCCCTTCCCTGGAAGTACAGAGGTGATAATGTCGAGTCTTCTCAGACAGTGTACACAAGGTCAGGACCCTAAGGTTCCTAGAGCAAAGAGGTAGAAGCATCCTAATCTCTGACCTCTCAGAGCCACCATACCAGCCCTAGGCTCCTCTATACTGAATTATTATGTGAGGAAGAAATACACTTCTGTCTGTTTGAAATCACCATATTAGGGTGTTGCTATTATATAAGCTGAACCCATGTCCTAATCAACATGGATCCAATCAAATTCGGCTATCACTTCTGGCAACTCGCAGACCTCTATTTCCAGCCCCTGCAACTCTCAAACTCTAATCTTCTATATCAGTTACCTATTGGAAGCTCCAGTTGGATATCCAAGTAGGATCTTAAGCTTAGCATGTTTAAAACCAAAAGCATCATTCTTTTCCCTCACGCTAACACTTCCTGCCATTTTCCCTAATGCTTCTTAAAAGACATCCAATGCTCCAAGTCATCCAGGCTCCAAATCTGGGATGCCTGCCTCACTTAGGAGCCCTCTATCCTATTAATAGCTTCCCAACAACCTTCGTTAGCGCCCCTGCGCATCTACATGTCCATATGCTTCCACCAAACCAAACCACTTGCTAATTCCCCCTCCTTAATACTCTGCTTCCAGAACTATTGCAGATTCTCTACTTACTTCTACTGAAGATCCCTACCCAGCATGCCTTTCTCATCAAAGGCATGTCTGAATCATCCCACAGAAGTCCATCCCCAAACCTTGCACGTGGTAGGCATGAAAATGTTTTTCAAGTTGAAGAGATCAAATGGTTTGCCCAAAGCCACATGGCTAGATGTTCTGCTATAAGATGGAGACAGCATTTTCAAATGATAAACTATATTTCCTGCTTTTTTTGTTTAATTGGACTGACAATGTCATGAGGACACGGACTTCTTAGGAAAAGGTAGTGATTTGAGAAATTCTAAACTGCAATTTAAATAAGTGTTCTGCTATTCTGAGCCTTTGGCATACCATGCAGTATAATTATATCATGTGGCTGTGTCATACAAGATAAAATATAAGCATTTTATTGCAATATATAGTTTCATGGGCTAAATGTGAATCTTCATCCAAACATGCTTTAGCTTGCCTGATTCCTTAGGGGCCAAGAAGCACTTAGAATACTAAGATATTTTTCAAATTGAGCTTGCTTGAATCAAATTGAGAATCACTGTGGGATCCTCTGAAAGTTAAAAGAGAAAGTGAAGTCGTTCAGTCATGTCCAACTCTTTGTGACCCCATGGACTGTACCCTACCAGGCTCCTCCATCCATGGAATTTTCTGGGCAAGAGTACTGGAGTGGGTTGCCATTTCCTTCTCCAGGGGATCTTCCAACCCAGGGATCGAACCCGGGTCTCCTGCATTGCAGGCAGATGCTTTACCGTCTGAGCCACCAGGGAATCACTTTTAAACAAATCAGTGGATACCGTGGTCAATATTTGAGCCATGTGGCCTGCTCTCAGAATGAATGTCTATAGCCATCTTTGTTTATGTGCCCATGATTTTCCAAAGTTTTTTTTATTGAGCCACAGGAAAAAGAAAGAGATTCAGTAGGTTTTGAGTACCTACTAAATGATATAGTAGGCATATGATAGTATGATAGGAGTATAATAATACTTTAGTCACTATCATCACAACCCCAAGAGGTAGGTAGTATCTGCAAGATACAAGGGAATGGGGAGATGGTCAGCCAGGCCATTTGGCCAGGTCTCAAATGATAGGGCCTCCAATTTCTACTGCTTTTCAGGAGTAAATTTGAGCAGGGATGATTTAAGCCTGGAACTGTATCCTTCAACTCCGTCTAAGAGCCATATTGTCCCCAATTGCCTTGGCTTGGTGCAGTCATTCACAGCTACCTGTAAATTTCAAGCAGGTTTGTGATCAAGACACTGACTCTCTGGCCACTTTGGAAATGATGCTCAGGTTATTAACATCCCTTCTCAAAGGAGATCTTTCTTTCTCCAGAGCACACAGAAACATGCTCTTTGGGTGTCATTCAGCTATTTCTGTAAATATAAAAGACAGACATACATTGCATATTCTTGTATATTAAAAGTTGTATATGTAGAATGATATATTATCAATGTATTTATTATAATTTGAATCCTTGATTTAAAAAACTATCCATTTAATTTTCTACATTTTACCTTTCCCTTTATTAGTTGTAAACCTGGTTTGCATAAAACAGAAAACTTTCCCATTGAATTATGTTCTTTTATGCCTACACTAGTGTTTTTTGTCTTTTTGTTAGTTATGTAATATTTATAATACTCTTCAGATCAATTTATATTTTTTAATATTCACACAGTTTCATTTACCAGTAGTGTTAGTCTCTTAGTCATGTCCAACTCTTTGCGACCCCATGGACTGTAGCCCACCAGACTCCTCTGTCCGTGGAATTTTCTATACAAGAATACTGGAGTGAGTTGCCATTCCCTTCTCCAGGTGATCTTTCCAACCCAGGGATCGAACCCTCCTGAATTGCAGGCAGATTCTTTACTATCTGAGCTGCCAGGAAAGACCTGTTTTAAAGATATTGTTTATTTATATTTTTAATTGAAGTATAGTTGATTTCCAATATCGTGTTAGTTTCAGGTGTACAGCATAATGATTCATATATATATATATGTATGTATGTATATTCTTTTTCAGGTTATTTTCCCTTATAGGTTATTATGAAATATTGAAATATTGAGTATAGTTTCCTGTGCTGTACAGTAATTCCTTGTTGGTTACCTATTTTATATTCAGTAGTGTGTATATGTTACTCCTCCTGATTCCCCCCATATGATTTAATTAGACACTGAATTCCAGAATTTAGATCTTGCCTAGGAAACAAATTTGAGTTTAAAAGTAACTGGTTTGGGCTTCCCTGGTGACTCAGTGGGAAAGAATCCGCCTGCCATTGCAGGGGACATTGGTTCAATTCCTGGTCCAGGAAGATCCCACATACTGCAGGGCAACTAAGCCCATGTGCCACGATTACTGAGCTCATGCTCTTGAACTCAAGAGCTGCAGATATTGAGCCCATGTGCCATAACTACTGAAGCCTATGCACTCTAGAGCCTGTGTTCTTCAATAAGAGAAGCCACTGCAATGAGAAGCCCAAACACAGCAACTAGAGAGTAGCCCTCTCTCGACACAACTAGATAAAGCCCAGGGTAAGCAGCAATGAAGAACCAGAGCAGCCAAAAATAAATTAATTAATTAATTTAATTTTTAAAGTAACTGCTTTACATACTTTTGATCAGATCAGATCAGTCGCTCAGTCTCATCCGACTCTTTGCGACCCCATGAATCGTAACATGCCAGGCCTCCCTGTCCATCACCAACTCCCGGAGTTCACTCAGACTCACGTCCATCGAGTCAGTGATGCCATCCAGCCATCTCATCCTCTGTCGTCCCCTTCTCCTCCTGCCCCCAATCCCTCCCAGCATCAGAGTCTTTTCCAGTGAGTCAACTCTTCGCATGAGGTGGCCAAAGTACTGGAGTTTCAGCTTTAGCATCAGTGCTTCCAAAGAAATCCCAGGGCTGATCTCCTTCAGAATGGACTGGGTGGACACATACTTTTGATATGTGAAAGTAAATATTGCATGTCACCAAATTTTTTGTTTCAATACATTAAAGGTTTCCCAGTTTGTCTCATTATTTTTCAGCCTCCACTACTAGCTAAATCTAAGAACAAGATGAAAGTGTCAAAATGTGAGAGTTGTATACCTCACTGTGATATTGGACAGTATTATTAGTCGCACTTACATGTCAGAAAACTAAGACTCAGAGAAATGAAGTAACTGTAAAAAAAAGTTAGCTGTCAGGCTCACAATCAATTCCCTAATCTCTAGGAATGGTTTTATCTCTGCCACATGACCCTTTCTGCCCCTCCCCTTGCAAAGGTTGATTGGTTTAGGACCAGACACATGACCCAAGCCAGGCCAATCAGACTGCTCCAGCATTTTTGACATGGAAATTGAAGGAAGAGACCAGGCCTTCTCTAATAGTAAAGTTATGATCTGTTAGCTCATTGGAGAAGGAAATGGCAACCCACTCCGGTGTTCTTGCCTGGAGAATCCCAGGGACGGGGGAGCCTGGTGGGCTGTCGTCTCTGGGGTCGCACAGAGTCGGACACGACTGAAGTGACTTAGCAGCAGCAGCTCATATGAACAAGAGCTGCCAGAAGCCATGAGCTCTTCTCTGGGGAAAAGCTGAACTGAAAGAATAAAGGCCATGCATAGACAGGGTTAAAATTCAGAGAGAAAAGAATGTCCTGAAAGCATTTAAGTCCCTGAGTTTGGTTATCCCCAGTTCTAGATATCCAGGATCAGATTTTATTTTCTTAGTTTCCAAAATCACTATGGACGGTGACTCCAGCCATGAAATTAAAAGACGCTTGCTCCTTGGAAGAAAAGCTATGACAAACCTAGACAGCGTATTAAAAAGCAGAGACATCACTTTGTCAGCAAAGATCCATACAGTCAAAGCTATGGTTTTTCCAGTAGTCATGTATGAATGTGAGAGTCAGACCATAAAGAAGGCTGAACACTAAGGAACTGATGCTTTTAAACTGTGGTGCTATACTCTTGAGAGTCCCTCAGACAGCAAGGAAATCAAACCAGTCAATCCTAAAGGAAATCAGTCCTGAATATTCATTGGAAGGACTGATGCTGAAGCTGAAACTCCAATACTTTGGCCACCTGATGCAAAGAACTGACTCATTTGAAAAGACCCTGATGCTGGGAAAGATTGAAGGCAGGAGGAGAAGGGGACGACAGAGGATGAGATGGTTGGATGGCATCACCGACTCAATGGACATGAGTTTGAGCAAGCTCCAGGAGATAATGAAGGACCCCAAAGCCTGGCATGCTGCAGTCCATGGGGTCACAAAGAGCAAGACATGACTTAGTGACTGAACAACAACAAGGATCCTTCCACTGGATTCCCTTTTTTGCCTTAGCTGGGTCAAGCCACCTAAACAATCAGTAACTGGCAGAACAGAGGCCTGGATCAGAGGGTCTGACTCCTGAGCCCATGCTCTTTTTGCTGCAGATCAAGTTCACCTGATCACTCAGATCTCATCTCTGATGATGTGGGAACAAACAGTACAAAGCCACAGAACTCAACCCTTCCACTTCACGTGATTCATACACATATTCAAACTCCATCTCTCACAGCGTGTGGGAAGCTGGTGTTCCCACTGATGTAGATTTCAAGATGTCACGTGTGCCTAAGGGCATGGGTTTAGAAGGAAATGCTACACTCCCAGCTATGTGTCTACACTAGACTTGGGTGGCATGGTGAATAATCAGCCCCGTGAAACCACACCCAGGCAAGCTCGTACAGACTTGGAAGGATGGGAAGGGAAAACAGAGGAAGTGGAAAATCTGGGGGAAAAGAAAAGCAAAGGTAACAGGCCTCTACATGGTTATATGGTTTGCTGCTTCCAAAGTATTTTCCCACGTTATCTTGTTTTGGGTCCCACGGCAATCCTGGAGGAATAGAGAGCAGGTACAGTATTACCTACATTTTACAGGGAAGAAAACTGGGGGAAGGTACCTACCACAGTGCCAGGGCATAGTGGGTACTCGGTAAACTCATTCGTTGATTCCATGTGCTACTGATGCTCAGTGACCGTTTGCAGAATGAACAAATGTGGCTCAGAAGCACGAAGTGACTTGTCCAGGGGCAGAAGTGTTACTCAAACTTGGGCTGTCTTGCTCTGCACTCCACTGCATGATGCTACATCTGCAACTGAGCATTTCTAACCACATCATGAATTCATGTCCTGCAGATTCAGAGACCTTAAATCCCCACTTCCTGAGAGAGGCACTTCTCAGATCTGCCAGCCCCACAGAAAGTTCTTAAGTCAGTGTTTATTGGCCCTAGAGACAATTAGATCTCACATTGAGAGGTCTTGCTAGTCAAGTAATCTGTTTCAGAAATCTATGCCTTGGACTTCCCTGGTGGTCCAGTAGTTAAGAAACCACCTGCCAATGCCAATGATTCCTGGTCCGGGAAGATCCCATATGCCTCAGATTAACTAAGCCCATGTCCCACAACTACTGAGCCCGTGCTCTAGAGTCCGTGAGCTGCAACTAGAGAAAACCCACTCGCAGCAATGAAGACCCAGCACAAAAAAATAAATAAAATTTTAATATGGAGAAATCTGTGCCTTGAGCGTGCACACACACACACACACAAACTGCTCAAGAAAAAAAATTACTGCAGGAGCTACGGAATTATTTATGGACCATAAACACAGCACCAATCCCTTTTTGCTACTTTCAGTGCCATGTGAAGCTAATTCAAGGAGGCAGGAGGAATTCCACTGCCTAAGTCCTGTGGAGGTGAAAACCCTGCCCTTCTATTAGTAGATAATCTCAGGAGCAGAAAACATGATTTCTTCCAGGGAGCACATGAAGATGATTGAGGCCTGTCATTGCTTTATTCCCTTGTCACCAGAAGAATACAAGTTCAGAAATCACATGCAGAAATTAGATCAAAATGTAAATGGAGGCAGAGGCGTTGCTGTCAGTTGGGGAATCTCCAGCTGAAGTTGCAGGAGCTCTTCCTGCACTCCCTAGAAGGCATCTGTCACTGACTCCCCAGGCACATGACAGATGCTTTGGTTCCTTTTGGACAGGCAGAATCAGCTAGGTGCGAATCTCTAACTCAGATCTGCCTTGGACAACTGGAGGTCCTGGCTGGATTCCAACCAGACCCAATCTTTAGGAAATAGACTAATTGCCATGGGAAGATAAATGTTCTGTAAGGCAGACTCTTCCAGGTCAGCCGAGATCACCCTGGGATCCCCTTGGGCTTTTGGGTTAATGAGAACTCAGCCCTATTCCAGGTCTCAGAGTAGCTCTGAGCATTTGGTCATTCAAGCCAGCAATCCAGCAGAGCAACTGGGCCGTAGAGGCTAAATGCTTCAGCAGTGCAGCTGTCCTTTGGTTGATCACCTCAAACCCTAAGTGAAAAAATAGATGGTAAATTGCATTGGTCCCCTTAGATGGGTGAGCAGTCTCCAAAGAATTGATTGATATTCACCAAAGTCATCAAGAGGCTGACTTAGAGGGACTTCCCTGGAGATCCTGTGGCTAAGACTCTACACACCCTAAGCAGGGGGTGCAGGTTTAATCCCTGATCAGGGAACTAGATCCCACATGTGGCAACTAAGACCTGCAGCCAAATAAAAACAAATATGTATTTTATATATATTATGTATATAAAATATTGTATATAATATATATTTATTATATATAATATAATAAATATAATATATAATATCTATTTTATAAATATATATATTAAATAAAATATTATATATAATATAAATATATATAGTTTAAAAAGAGGGGCTGGAAATCAGAGAGCTAAATTGACCATTTATAATGAGGATGAAACTTTTCAGTGCAAGGAGTACCCCAACTTGACGTTAGTCAGGTGCCAAAACCATAGGGCACCTTTTTCAGTTGGATGGTCCTAACTGACTTACTGGGCCAGCATCTCTTCAGATTATAGAGTCACAAGGGCTGGCCAAGCTTCCCAAGAGGTCAGCAGTTGTTTTAAATTTTTAGCTTTTGGTAGCTGGCACTGTCCATCCAGTTTTTACATCTTGTTTCTAGGAATGTATCCTGTAGCCAGGTGCACGTAAGTATATGTAAACTATATGACCAAATGCATTAACATGTTCAGTGCCACGCTGCTTAGTGAAAAACTACGAACAACCCTCATGCCCATCACCAAGAAAATGACATAATGAATCATGGTATGTCCATATAGGGAACACAGGGCAGTCCTGAAGTGGCAGAGCGATATAAACAATGATATTCTATTGTTATTTTCTTTTAAAGGAGCTTCCTGGTGCTAGTGATAAAGAACCAAGCTGCCAATGCAGGAGACATAAGAGACTCGGGTTTGATCCCTGAGTTGGGAAGATCCCCTGGAGGAGGGCATTGCAACCCATTCCGGTATTCTTGCCTGGAGAATCCCATGGACAGAGGAGTCTGGAGGCTACAGTCCATAGGGTCAGACTCGACTGAAGCGACTTAGCACGCACACACGTTCCTTTTTAAAGAATAGATGATGCAATAAGTGTATTTTTAGAGCTAGGGGAAAAAAAAAACAAAAGAATAGATAATACAGATGGATATAAACATACTTGAAAACATATGCTTCTCTACACATTTAATCCAGAAAAAAGCACAAGAAGCAGAAGAGAGAACTAAGGAGGAACAATTAATGTTCTCTTTATATCCTTTCATACAGTTTAAAATTCTTTACAATTGAGCACCTTTTATCTTTAAATATTTTGAAAACTTAAAAAAAAATTCTATTGCCTAATCTTTCTTCAGAATAATGTCAGCCCAGCATGTATTCCATCTGACTATTAACTGGACCATTAATTACCCAGTGAGTTTGCCAGTTGAATCTAAGAGGCCTCAGGGAATTATGACTCCAAGGCCCCTTCCCTGCCCACAATTGTAAAGGGGGAATGTTTACTCATTTGACCCTATTAGAGGCAGATGATCCATGTGGTTGTATAATCATTTCTTCCGAGAAACAGTGATGAGCAGAAAGCTGGGTCAGTTAATGGAGACCAATTCATGTCTTTAATGCTTCTTCTGACCATCCTAATACAGACTATCAGAAGAAAAGTGAGAGGCAAAACATGGGGAGTTAAAGAATCAGAGTTTCAGTTTTGCAAGATGAAAAGAGTTCTCTGGATGGATGGAGGTGATAGTTATACAACAGTGCGAATGTACTTACTTACTGCCACTGAACTGACAAATTTCATTATACACATTTTATCGTAATTAAAAAAAAAGAATGCTTGCAGACAGCTACCCTTCCATTCAGCCTCGTTGACTAAATCAAACTGCTCATCCATTAGATAAGGATTTTTTTTAAAGCACATGGTAACAAGAAAATAAAACAAAAACAAATGCCCTATTTCTTTTTTGGGTGTTTTTTTTTTATTGAAGTATAGTTGATTTACAATGTTGTGCTAATTTCTGCTATACAGCAAAGTGACTCAGTTATACTTTCCATTATGGTTTATCATAGGATATTGAATATAGTTCCCTGTGCCAAACAGTAGGATCTTGTTGTTTATCCATCCTGCATATAATAGTTTGCTGCTGCTAAGTCACTTCAGTCGTGTCCGACTCTGTGCGACCCCATAGATGGCAGCCCACCAGGCTCCCCCGTCCCTGGGATCCAGGCAAGAACACTGGAGTGGGTACATATAATAGTTTACGTTTTGCTAATCCCAGGTCCCAGTCCTTCTCGCCCCCATCCCCTCCCCCTTGGCAACTACAGATCTGTTTTCTATATCTGTGGGCCTGTTTCTCTTTTGTAGATAGGCTCATTTGTGCCATATTTCCGATTCCACATGTAAATGAAATAGTATGGTATTTTTCTTTCTCTTCTGACTTCATTTCACTTAGTATGGTAATCTCTCAGTGTATCACCCTACTCCTTTTTTTAATGCATTCTCTCTGAAAGCAGAATCAAGGGCATCCACTGGCATTTTGGCAAATTAGGGACACTCACTCCTTAGAACAAAACAAAAACTCCTTCATACATTACCCATCTCTACAGAGCTCTTTTCTCTCCATTAACAGGGCATTATTTTAAAAGGAAAGATTGGTAGGACACCAGAAAGGGGGCCATTTGTAACTTGTAACCCTCTGGTAAAGAACCAGGATAAATGAAAATTAATTGCAAGCCCTCAGGGGTGGTAGGTGAATAATACATCAAAGCCTATAAAATAAAGGAGGGCCCTTCAGGGGGGCCCAACACAGACACCCCCACAGCTTCTCCTGCAGCACTCAGATCTCCTGCAGGTAATTGTCTCCTGAGTTTTCTCATCAGTCACTCATTAACATCCAATTGTCTAGCCAAGTCACATAAGAGATGCCTGACTTAAGCCCACTCAGAAAAACCGCAGACGTGTGGCAAGTTCTGCACGTAGAAGTTCACTGATTGCAGGGAAATATCCGGTGAGCACGAGGGACAGGCTGGCACTCAGTCCTTTTCCTGTTTTCCAGTCTGAACAGCCTACAAGTCTGGAAAAAATGCTGTGTCCTTAGAGATTCTGGAAAAAAATCTGAAGTAGGAAACATACTGAAAAAATCTTTTGAGCCAAAACAGGCCTAGGTCCACTTCGTCTTTCTCACCCAGAAGTCACCTGCTTCCTTTGCTGCTTCCTTTCCTTTCCTTTAACTTCCTTGGTCTCAATTTTGCCATCTGTAAAGTGGCAGAATACTAGTGCCTATCTCACATGGTTGTCGTGAAGGCTGAATGAGAAAGGTGTTTAGCACAGAACCTGGTACAAGGCACTCAACCAATATTAGAGAAGCACCGCCATCACCATCGCCACCTTCATTATATTAGGCATTTCCAGTCCTATTCTGGCCTCAGTCACAGCCAGCTCTTCACCCACCCCATTCTCTTTTAGTCATTATTTATTGCCGATCTGGAAATATTTTCCTTGGCTCCTGTTCGTCCTCTCCACAGATTTTCTCCATATATTATCCACTTCAACAGCAAGAGCCTGATCAAGGTCATTTTCACAACCCCTCTATCTTACTAGCAATCACTGAACTGAACAGCACACAGGCTAGAGGTAATTATGGCTCTACTTAAAAACAGATGACCTTGGAAAGCTGTATTTGAGAGGCAGAGGTAAGATGACCAGCCGTCGTGAGTTGCCTGGGGCTGAAGGGGTTCTCAGGAGGTGAAACTTTCAGTACCAAATACAAAACGTCTTAGCAAATCAGGACAAGTTAGTCACCAAGGGCAGAAAATCATAATGCAGGCTCTGTAGCCTGGATTCAATTCTGATCCTTCCACCTCTTAGCTTTGTAATCTTGGGCAAGACACATAACTTCTCTGAACCTCGGTTTTCTCATCTGTAGAATGGAGAGAACCAAAGTACCTCCATAGGATTATTGTGAGGATTGAATGCGTTAATGAACATAAACAGCTCAGGATAGTACCTAGCATGTAGTATGCTATGTGTGATGGTGTGATGTATGTCATAGTATATGTCACATACTACTAGTAATTCAAAGTTGTGCAATATCAAAGCATAATCCAAATGTAAAATAAAATCTCTGTTTTGACCAGACACAATCTAACCTGGATCTTTAACTGAATTTTGTTTGTTCAGTATTTTCCTTCTAACTGAAAGGTACAAAAGCAGAACTAGCCAATCTTTTGTTCTCCCCAAACGTAAAATCCAGGTGTAGTCTTTGATGCAGAACTGGTTTTGGCCCGAAGCACCTATATACATTTGCTATACAGATCAACCATTGCTAGCCAGGAGTCCTCATTTCTACTGTTGATCGATCCTGAATTAAGAATCGTCTAGAGGAATTTCCTGGCAGTTCAGTGGTTAGAACTTGGCACTTTCACTGCTGAGGGCCCAGGTTCAATCCCTGGTCAGGGAACTAAGATCCCATAAGCCATATGGGGTCAAAAAAAGAAAAAAGAAAAATCCAAACACCTTTACTATACCATACTAGAATCATCAGGACAATGTAGCCCTCCTTTTACTAGAAAACTCCATTATTTGGAATCTTCTCTTCTCCCAAACACTCTGTACACTATCACACCATTTTAGATAAATGACTTGAGCCTCTCAGATTTTGGTATTCTTGGAGGGTCCTGGAACCAATCATCCACCCTCCTAAATATACCAAGGAAATGACTATTCCGTACTAGGGAAGCCAGTCCCAGTGATGTATTTACAGCACAAAGGTAAAACAGTTGTTCTGAACTGTGTCCCTCCAAAAGATATTGCAGGTAGGATTCTGCACCCAATTACAATAGGTGATTATTCTCCCCACACCATCAAGCAATTCTCTGATACCAGCTGGGAGTCATACAAGTAAACTCAATTTAGATGTTATCTATCTGGAGAAAACATCAGACCCCACAGGTTAAGGGCTCAGTCCTACAAGACTGTCCCCCACCCCACTTGCCAATTGCCAATTCCAAGTCCAGGTTGTCACCTACCTGTGCACGTGTGTGTGCTAAGTCATTTCAGTCGTATCAGACTTTTGTGACCCTATGGGCTGTAGCCCACTGGACTCCTCTGCCCATGGGATTCTCCAGGCAAGAGTATGGGAGTGGGTTGCATGCCCTCCTCCAGAGGATCTTCCCGACCCAGAGACTGAACCCACATCTCCTATGTCTCCTGCATTGGGAGGTGGTTTCTTTACTGTGAGAGCCACCTGGGAAGCCCAACCAGCTTTCTGGATTGAAACTTCGATGACCACCTCCTTGGATTTGATTAACTTGCAAGAGCATAACAAACTCAGAACTCTTAGAAACTTACTTACTACAGATTTATTATAGAAGGATATAACTCAGGAAGAGCCAGATGGAAGAGATGCATAGCGCAGGGCGAGTGGGAAGGACATTCTCCCTGAGCACTCCACCCTTCCTGAATCATGTGTTCACCAACCCAGAAGCTCTGCACACCAAGTCCTGTTGGGTTTTTACAGAGGCTTCACTACATGGACATAATTGATTAAGTTATCAGCCACTGGTAATTGAACTCAAACTCTAGCCCCAGTCCCTTTTCCTGAGGTTGGACTGGGGAAGACTGAAAATTCCAACCCTCTGATCACCTGGTTGTATTTTCTGGCAACCAGCCCGCATCCTTAGAGGCCATCCAAAAGTCACTTCTTTTACATAACTCCATGCTGGCCACCACTGAGGAAGAAAAGATAAGGCATGCCCTTTCATAAAAGAGTCGGACACTACTGGGTGACTGTTTACTCATGCACTGTAAATCCAAGGTGGTATCAGGGAAGACTTCCTGGAGGAGGTGGACCTTGAATGACAAATAAGTACTTAGACCAATGGAAATGAGAAAAGGGATAACCCAGGGACAGGAACAGAGCAGGCAAATGCATGAGACAGGATGGAAAGAGCAAGAACTGTTATCACCCTCTATTTGTTGGGTCATGGTCTACCTTAAGGGAAGTGGTAGGACAGATGCTTGGGAAGGTAGATTGGGAGGTGATCCTCCAAGGCATTGAATACCAAGCACATAATAAAGATCCAATAAACCGGAATCTTCAATAAAATGGATGCTTATTTTGTTTGTTTGCTTGTTTCTGTACTTTTTTAAAAGATGCAAATTTTAAGTGATATTAATCTATTGGACAGAATTTCTCTATTGAGGCACAAGATATGTGACTGTTTCTAGTATAGTGCCTGGTGCACAGTAGGTGATCAATAGATATATAAGCTAAAATTTTAAAATATTAGTCAAGGAAATCTTACAATCCATGCTTCAGTACAGGAAGTGATTCTGAAATGATGGAAGTAGTCCTACCATAACCCCAATCTATCTGTGTGTCAGAATTTTCCTCCTTTTTTCTAAAGAGGGTATTGTCTTTCGACACATCTGTCTGTGAAAACCATGATCCCCTATAGTGTCATTAAACAAATGCTTATCTAGAATCCTTTATATGTCAGGCAATGATTCAGGCACGAGTGATAGATGTTGGAAAACAAGACAGAAATGTCCCTGCCCTCCTGGGGGTTCTAATCTAGCCAGAGAGACAGACCACAAACAAGCGAATAGATAAATGAGTAAACAGAATGATGTTTGATAGCAATAGGACTATGGGAAATATAAAGCAGGGTGAATAATTGATTCAAAATTCATTTAAACAAGATATATGAGCATCTACGACAAGCTAGGCACTGGTGGGTACTGGAGATAAATCAATGAGAAAAACCTGACTGATGGGGACTTCCCTGATGGTCCAGTGGCTCCCTACGCAGGGGACCCAGGTTCAATCTCTGGTCCAGGAACCAGATCCCACATGTCACAACTCAAGATCCTGTACACTGCAATGCCACAACAAAGATCAAATATCCCACGTGCTGGAACTAAGACCGGGCACAACAAATAAATGTTAGAATAATTTTTTAAAGGGATAGCCTTTTTAGATTTTTTTTTTAACAAAACCTGACTGACAGATCCCTGCCCACTGGATCTTCATTCCAGCTCCTAGACATGGTAGAGGGTATCCAGTAGAGGGAGGGATCCTATTTTAGAAGCAGTGATGGGAGATGCCTCTTTGAGGAAGAGACTTCTGAGCTGCAGAGGAAGTCCCTCCAAGAACCTGGCAGGCAGAAGAGCAGATGCAAAGGTCCTGAGGCAGGAAGGTAGCCAGCAGAGCTGAAGTGAAGCAGGAGGGAACAGACACTCTGTGGAAAAATCCCAAATTTCCAAATTCTATTTGGGTAAGGGAGTCCTGAGACACTGGTCTAGGAGCGGGGATGGGAGATGGGAAGTTTCACATCTTTCTTCCACTCACCCATTTTTCCCATGCCTGGGACAGAACCCTGAAAGGGACATGTTCAGCTTTCAGAGGACAGGTGAGGCAACACTGGTGTGCCCCCACCCTCCAGGGCAGCAGCCCATCAGTCCTCTCCAAATTTTAGAGGCTTCCTCTGCTACATGCATTTCCACTCCCTCTAGTAAGGGAGTGGAGGCATCCAGGGCAATGTGCTATAACAGTTATAACTAGCTTCACACCACCACCCCACCACCACCATCCCCGAATCCTAGCCAGCCACCTGTCACTTCTCTGCTTTGTTAGAGCTTAGAGTTTGTCGGTTCTCAGGTGCAAAAGAATGTGACATGAGCTGTGTTTTGATCTGCTTTGCTTGGTTCTGCTTTCTTTTGCTTGGTTTTGCTTTCTCCACCTAGGGAATTCCTCCCACCCCCAAGCAGCCTAGACAAACTCACTTTCATTCTTGTGTATTTTCCACCTCTGGGTGTAAAGCTGTCAGACCTGACAACCAGCAAAGAAAGCCATCTCTACAAGGGCAGCTTCTCTGCAAAGGTGTAACACGATGCTTTTGGAGGTAATTTACACTGGAAGTAGATGTTGGAAGTTACTCTTAATTTGCAGCTCACTGGCATTTCACACCAGGACTCACTGGTCCTTGAGGTAAGGGGCCAGGTCAGTAATTCCTTTTGCACCTTTCTCTCTCTCTCTCTCTCTGTCTCTCTCTCTCTCTCTCTCTCTCTCACACACACACACACACACACACACACACACACACACACACACAGAGTGATTTGCCACCTTTCATTGTACTTCAGAGGGGAAAGAGGAATTCAGAGCCACAAACCCAGAACTGGCAGCAGGTATGGGGTGAATCAAGACCTTCACTTCAAAGGTCCTGACACTCATCATGGTGTAATAACAACCAGCCTCCCTCGCCCCAGGGCTCAGTGCTTCCTCTGCTCCCCAGCCACTTCTGGGAAGGCTCTTCCACACCTACCGGAGAGCTGAGAAACTGGCTTTGTTCCTTAAATTGGAAGAGCTTCCATCCACCATGGATCAAGAGGTGCCAAGGTGAGAACTTGGAAGAAGCCCGATCCTAAATCAGGTTGGACAGTTGCCTCTTTGGAAATGGCAGTTTTCTAGAAGCTGGTGGAGTCAATGTTGTCTGCCTGATGAACAGTCTTGGAAAGAATCTTCTAGGTAGAAAAACTGGGATGCCAAGAGAGCAGAAACACGAGTTTCCAGCCCTGGGAGGAGACAGTGGGGTCACCAAGGGATGGCTTAAAGAGACTTCACCCATTCCTGTAACCAGCCAGCCCTGTTCCCCAGCTTTGATGTGGACTATTGATTGATACTGACTATTTCCAATTTTTTCTAAAGGGCAGGTCACTACTCCCACCAATTTTTATCCAGGAATCCTTTAAGCCCTCCTGGATAGAAATTTTGAAATGTTTATTTGTTTTATTTTTGACTGCATCAGGTCTTAGTTGCGGCACGTGGACTCTTTTCTTGCGGCATGGACTCCAGAGTGCACAGGCTCGGTAGTTCCGTGACACGTGAGATCTTATTACCCTGATCAGAGATAGAACCCATTTCCCCTGCACTGGAAGACTGCTCCGTAACCAATGGATCACCAGGGAAGTCCCCTGGATAGAAATATTGAATCCACGATGATAAAATAATTAATAAAATAATAATAGTAATAAGGAGGCTGGCGGTCCAGTGATTAGGGCTCATTTCTTTTCTGACACAGCCCAGGTTCAAGCCCTGATCGAGGCATTAAGATCCTGTAAGACTCGAGGCCTGGCCAATAAAAAAGTAATATTACTCAGAAACCCCTCAAGGCCCTCTGTTGTCCACACTCCCAACCTCAAAATATTTTATATTTATAGAATCCTTCACAATTTCTACACCCCTTCCCCCACAAGTTATTGCTTTAAATTTCATGACAAACCCTTGAGTTCATATGTAGGTGTTAGCCCCTTTCTACTGCAGAGGAAACTGATGCTCGGAGAGGTTAAGTAATTCATCCAAGGTCACCCTGCCACCATACAGGAAGTGGTGAAATAGGGACTCCGGTCCAAGCATCCAGATTCCCAGTTCAAAGGGCTTACCACTGTGTTCCTTTGCTTCCCAGAACCTCAGATCCACACAGATCTTGGTGGTTGGCAAACGGAGACCACATGTGTCTAGGCTGGCTGGGGAAGAATGTAACAGGCATTCCCACCAGAGGCAGCAGAGGCTCTGTGACAGCCTTGTTGCAGTGATTAAATCATCCTGTGCCGGTGACAGATTAGAAGATTGGGAGGCAGGTGGACTAGGAACCTGGAAGCGCCTTTGGGACAGCCCAACCCACATGAACCATCCATCACTAGGAACTGGCAGGACCCATGGGCTTCTCCGGCCCCTCCGAGGACCAGACAGCAGAGGCCCTGATGAGACAGATGTTATCCCCTGCCATTTGCATCTAAAATTCCTCATTTCTTGGCAGGAATTGATGGAGGAGGCATAAAGGAGTGGTATAATGGGGTTGGCATTTTTAATTCCTTTCTGACCCCCATTTAGGGCAGCCTCAAGGGGGAAGTTCCCGAAGGGTCAAATGACTTTAGGTGATGAGCATGAATACAATTAGACAACTCAGCCAAGAGGTGTCAGAGGCCTGTGGAGGGCCATTTGGCAGAATCACACTTTTAAATGAATGAATTTATCCTACAAATATATTCTCTCATGGGCCAAATGAAGCATTCACAAAGACATTCACTGTAGCACTTGTCCATGTAGCAAACAAATAAATATTAAACACTGCAGATATAGCAGGAAACACGCCAAAGCAGTTGCTCTGATGAGCTTTCCTTCCAGAGATGAAACATTTATTTATTCATCTAATAAATCTTTACTGAGCCCCTACTATATGCTAGGCATTGTTCTAGGATAGTGTTGCCAAATAAAATATAGGCTACCTAGCTAAATTTGAATTTCAGATAAACACAATATTTTTTTTAATTTTTTTTATTTTTGACTGTGATGGATCTTCGCTGCAGCACAGGCTCAGTCATCATGGCTTAGTTCCCCCAAGGCATGTGGGATCTTAGTTCCCTGACCGGGAATTGAACCTACATTCCCTGCATTGGAAGGTAGCTTCTAAACCACTGGACCACCAGAGAAGTCCTCAAATCACAATATTTTTTTAGTGTATCTGTGTCCCTGGGGAGGGATGGACTGGGAGTTTGGGGTTAGGAGATGCAAAGTATTACATATAGGATGGATAAACAACAAGGTTCTACTGTACAGCACGGGGAACAATATTCAACATCCTGGGATAAGCTGTAAAGGAAAAGAATATAAAAAAGAATGTGTATGTGTGTATAACTGAGTCACTTTGCTGTACAGCAGAAATTGACACAACGTTGTAAGTCAACTATACTTCAATAAAAACTAAAACAAAACCAAAAAAACTATGTCCCAAATGTCCTGCCCTCTTGGGATGAAAGTATGGGAAATTCTTACACTAAAAAATTCACTGTTCATCTGAAATTGAAATTGAGCTGGAAAGACTGTATTTCAATATATTAATTCCAGCAACCCTATTCCAAGAACATTGTTTATAGTTCAGAAACACCTTAAGTGTCAGTCAACAGGGAACTTGTTAAGTAAATTATAGAAAATCCAAACAATGGGAAATCATTACCCCAAAAATAATAAAGTAGATCTGTATGGTGATTTAGAATTATTTCTACAATGCAGAGTTAGGTAAAAAGAGGAAAGTTCAAAATAGTATACAAGTTATCTCACCATCTGGTGAAGAAAAAGAAATATGGAGACATGTACATATGTGTTCATCAAAGCACAGACTCTCTTGGATAGGTGCCCAGAGATGGATAACTGCTTGCTTCTGCGGAAGGAGAACAAGAAAACTGGGGGGAAACAACAGTACCCCTCAGAACTTTGAATTTTGACATAAATCCATGTATTACTTATTTTAAAACAACTTCTTTGGGCTTCCCTTATGAGGGAAGGTACCCAGTAGGTAAAGAATCTGCCTGCAATGCAGGAGACCTGGGTTTGATCCCTGGGTCAGGCAGATCCCCTGGGGAAGGAAATGGCAACCTACTCTAGTATTCTTGCCTGGAGAATCCCATGGCCAGAGGAGCCTGGCAGGCTACAGTCCCTGGGGTTGCAAGGGTCAGACATGACTTAGCATCTAAACCACCAAACAACTTCTTTTACCTGTGTGTGTGTTTTAAGATATTTCGACTGGCAGGGTTGTACGATTCTTGGAAAGAGTTACCATAGGCTCCCTGAGGTCTTCGACACAATTCCAGGATGGTCCAGGAGGCAGGAGAAAGGACACAAGGACCTTGGAGGGTCACTCAAGTTCAACATCAAAAACCAAGGCATACCTGTAGGACCAGGTACCTAATTTTCAGGACCTAATACAACATGGTAACCCCTTGTTCATAAATTATTAAGAATTCCAAAAATGGTAATAGCAGAGCTTTAAATCAAGTATGAGTTCCTTTTACACAAAACAGAGAAAACCCACACCACAGGTGCTGGTGGATTTCTTCGAATAAGGACACTGGGAACATAATTCCTCACACAGCCATTTTCCACACTCACCACTGCTCCAGTCATGAGATCAGAAGTGAAACCAAAGGAATAAAATAAATATAAATCAAAGCCAACCATGTTAATAAAAGGGGTCTAAGTTTCAGTGCGACAGGCAGAACATTAGAATTCAGATAGCTTTAGGCTCTTCCCGGACAAATTACACAAATTGCTGTCAGAGGTGTCCCAAGGTTCACACAAAATATGCCTTCTGGCCCATTTAACTCCCATTTCCCGGCAGTAAATTATTAACTGAACAAGGTCGAGCTGGTACAGCTGTAGCCCTAACACAGGCTGACATCCACATGGAAGACCGCTTGATAATTTGTAGTGAAAGTGACCCACACTAAATCCATCTCTCCCTGAACTGCAAGGGAAGAATCCTGGATACAGCATCCCACCTCCTTTTGGAACCGGTACAGAGTCCCCATCAGGGGACTGCAAGGTGACCCTGCAGCCCCAGAGCAGCACCTCATAACCCAGCAGTCAGCGACCTTGTAGGGCCAAGGACACCAGAGGGAGGCCTCCAGTGGGTGAGAAGGAAAAAGGAGGAGGTCGGGAAAGGAAAGAGAGAGACTCTGGGAGAAGAGAGTACCAGCTAAAGAGGGAAGGATGAAACGAGCAAGAGAGAAGAAATAACAAGCTTTCAGACAAAATCTGTGGTTCTTCAGCCTCCTCACCACCACCATCTCAGCTTCTGGAAGTCCTTCCGGTTCTTGAGGCTCAGCTCAAAGGGCACTTCCTCCAAGGAGCTTTCACTGATTGCCACAAAACCATGTTACTACAAAAAGAAATAATAACATTGATGGAGAGTGTACCGCGTGCCAGCTGCTTCATCTCATTTAATCCCCTAAACCCTTTGAAGTAGACACTATTGCCACCCCAGTTTTTCAAAGAAACCAAGGTACAGAGAGGTTTAGTAGCCTGCCCAAGGTCACACAGGTGGCAGATGGTAAAGCTAGAACCAGAGAGTCTGACTCCAGAGCTCTCACTTTTTACCATTCAGGGCTACCATTTCCTTCTTCTGCCCCATCTGTGCCGTCCAGTGGCTCAGACTTTGCTTGTGACTCAAATTTCACCTCTCTACTCCCGTCTCTAGGACACTGTCTCACTCATACCCCTGTTTCTCCAGGAACCCAACCAATATCTAGCACATAGTAGGTACTCATGAGAAGTGAAGTTGCTCAGTCGTGTGCATCTCTTTGCTATCCCATGGACTGTAGCCTACCAGGCTCCTCCATCCATGGAATTTTCCAGTCAAGAGTACTGAAGTGATTTGCCATTTCCTTCACCAGGGGATCTTCCCAACTTGGGGATTGAACCCAGGTCTCCTGCATTGCAGGCAGATGCTTTACCCACTGAGCCACCAGGGAAGCCCAGTAGGTACTTAGTAAATATCAATTTCATTTCTTTCTCTCATCAGACACATGTACAAAAAGTACATTTAAGCAAAGAGTAGGACATGGTTGAGCAACTGAGCACACACACACAAGCTACAGACAGGGAGAAAATATTTACAAATCACATACCCAACACAGGATTCATATCCAGAATGTATAATGAACTCTCATAACTGAACAATAAGAAGATAGGCAACTTGATTTACAAAGGAGCAAAAGGACTTCCCTGGTGGTCCAGAGGTTAGGAATCCGCCTGCCAACCCAGGGGACACAAGTTCATCCCTCCTTCGAGAGGATTCCACACACCACAGGGCAATTAAGCCCATGTGCCACAACTACTGAAGCCCACATGCCCAGAACCCGTACTTGGAAACCAGAGAAGCCACTGCAATGAGGACCCGTGCACTACAGTGAAGAGTAGCCCCCACTCGCAGCCACTGGAGAAAGCCCTCGCGCAGCAACAGAGGCCCAGTGCAGCCACAAATAAATACATTTTTTAAAAATGAGCAAAAGATATGAACAATGCTTCACCAAAGAGGAAATAATGATGGCAAATAAGTGCATGAAAAACTGTTCAATATCATTAGTCATTAGGGAAATGCAAATTTAACCTCTGATGAGCTATTACTACACAAGTATTAGAGTGACTAAAATTTAAACTGCTGACAGTACCAAAATCTGGCCATGATGCAGAACAACTAGAGCTCTCATACATTGCTGGTGAGGATGCAAAATGGAACAGCCACTCTGGAAAGTAGTTTGGCGGTTTCTTACAAAGCTGAGTATATATACATTTACCCCATGACCCAGTAGTCCCACTCCTGGGCATGTATTCTGGAGAAATGAATATTTACGTCCACACAAAAACCTGCACATGTGTATTTATAACATCTCTGTTCATAATTGCCAAAAACTAGAAATAGCCCCAAATGTCTTTGAATGGATCAAGAAACCAAGTCCATCCAGACAATGATGTATAACTCGGCGATAAAAAGGAACAAACTTTTGGCACAGAAAACCTGGATGGAGCTCAAAGGGCTTTATCCTGAGTGAAAGAAACCAGTCTCTAAAAGTTCCGTGTTGTGTGATGCCATTTGTTTGACATTCTCAAATAACAAAACTATAGGGAACAGATCAGTGGTTGCCAAGGGTTAGGTATGGAGAAGTGTGGAATAAAGGGATAGCACAGGGAGTTGTTTGGAATGATGGAGCAATCCTGTATCCTGATTATGGGAATGGTGATAAAAATCTATACATGTGTCAAAATTCCTGTAACTACTCACTAGAATGGCTATAATCAAAAAGACAGGACTTCCCTGGTGGTCCAGTGGTTAAGAATACGCCTGCCAATGCAGGGGACATGGGTTTGATCCCTGGCTGGGGAAGATTCCACCTGCCGAGGGGCAACTAAGCTTGAGAGCCACAAAACTGAAGCCCGTGCCTCTAGGGCCCATGCTACGCAACAAGAGAAGCTTAACGCAACGAGAAGCCCTCACACCACAGCTAGAGTCGCCCCTGCCCACCACAACTAGAGAAAGCCCACACACCGCAACAAAAACCCATCACAGCCAAAAATTCAGTAAGTAAGTAATTTTAAAAAGACAAATAATAAAAAGTGTTGGTGAGGAGGTGGAGAAACTGGAACCGTCATACATAGCTAGTGGGAATGTAAAAGGGGGCAGCCACCCTAGAGAATAGTTCAGCAGTTCCTCAAAAAGTTAAACATCCAATTGGCTTTTAGCTATAAGCCCAAGAGAATAAAAGCATATTTCCATAGACAAATTTGTACACAAATGTTCATAGCAACATTATTCTTTTTTTTTCCCCCTTTTTAGCCAAGCAGCTTGTGGGATCTTTGTTCCCCAATCACACCCCCCGCCGTGGAATACCAGTCTTAATCACTGGACATCCAGAGAAGTCCCACAGCATTATTCTTAGCCAAAAACTAGAAACAACCCAAATGCCCATCAACTGATGAATGGATAAACAAAATGTGATACATGCAGACAGTGGAATATTATTCAGTCTTTAAAAAGGAATAAAGTACTGATACATGCTACAACATGGATAAATCCTGAAAACATTATGTAAGTAAAACAGGCCTGACACAAAAGGCCATATATTGTGTAATTCCATTTATAGGAAATGTCAAGAATTATACAAATAGGGATTTCCCTTGATGGTCCAGCAAAGACTCCACACTCCCAATGCAGAGAGTCCAGGTTCAATCCCTGGTCAAGGAACTAGATGTCACATGCTGCACCTGAAGATCCAGCATGCTGCAACAAAGATCAAAGATTCCGAGTGCCACAAGCAAGACCCAGCACAGCCAAATAACTGAATAAATATTAAAGGGAAAATACACAAATACACAGAGACAGAGAGTAAATCCATGTTTGGCAGGGCTTTGGGGAAGGAACAAATGAGGAATAACTACTAATGGATATGGGGTTTCTTTGGGGAATGATGAAAATATTCTGGAATTAGTGGTGATGTTGCACAGCTTTGTAGATAGACTAAAAGCCACTTAATTGTGCACTTTAAAGGGTGAATTTTATGGCATGAGAATTATATTGACAAAAAATTCATAGAACTCTATACCCGCAGGAAAAAAATAAAGTTAAAAAGTCAAATTTAATACAATTAAGTATTATGCCTGGAGGGTAGAAACCAGGTTCTTACCTACTGTGTAAGGTGCCTCACACACTAACCATTTTGGACAGGAGTTCCCAAACTTGACTACACCTTGGAACTTCCTGGGGTGGGGGTGGTATTTAAAAATTGTGATGCTTGGCAACCACCCCTAGACATTCTGATTTAATTGGTTTGGGGTGAAATCTGGGTATTGAGCATTTTTAAAGCTTCCCCAGTAATTCTAATATGCAGCGAAATTTGAGAACCACTGGCTTAGGAAATAATTGATGAACAACCATTCCCGAGAGCCAAAAGCCAGCCCTCCTCCCCTCCTCCATCTCAGAGCGGTCAGATCAGATTTGTCCTTGGCAAAGAGAACAGCTACAATCATTCCTGCTGTTCACTGTGCCAGACAGAAACAAATCTGAACATTCTTTCCAGTTCCTTAAGGGCCACTGTTCTCTCTGGCATGGTTGATGAGACCACCAGCAGTTCTGAAGGAAGGTTTGCTCTGTCATGCTCTGCTCCTCCATCTTCCCCAGACTCTCTCTCAGGCTGCCTGGGTTAGCACCTGGGGCTGGGGAAGTGAAGGAGTCCACTTAATAAAATCATGCTCAGCAGGGTGTAGCAGGCTTTCTGAGTGACCTTTCCCAGGAAATTCATGTTTTCAAAGCTGGCTCCCTGCAAAACACAGGCCTGGATCGCTAACAATGGAATTTCAGATGCTAGTAGGCATGATTTTATGGCAGAGGGTCTCTTCCCTTGACTTTTCTGGCACATGTCTAGACAGGTCAAGCAATCGCTTGACCTGCTGGTTTTCTTTTCTTATTGATTGGATTGATTCATTGAGTGATGTATTTATTTTTGACTGGACTGGGTCTTTGATGCTGTGGACAGGCTTTCTCTAGTTGCAGAGAGCAGGGGCTACTCTCAAGTGGCGGTGGGTGGGCTTCTTATTGCAGTGGCTTTTCCTGTTGTGGAGCACTGGCTTAGTTACCCCACAGCATGTGGAATCCTCCCCAGACCAGGGATTGAACACGTGTCCCCCGCACTGGGAGGCGGATTCTTAACCACTTGGGCCACCAGGGAATTCCCCTGGCCTGCTTTCTTAGAGAGTGAGATCCTAGCTAGCAGCATTCCGTTCACTTCATGACAGTAGTCTGAATTACAATTTCACTCAGCTATGATTAGGTATCATCTGTGGCATCTACAGATGTTCTAAGCCTCTTGATCTCATACTTCATTGAAAGCCCTTTTGGATTATCTGTACTTTGTGTTATTATAATGTTTCATGCAGGCGAATCTTTTCTCACAGTTTTAGTTGCAGATCACAAAAACCAACTCAGGCAAGCTCAAGCAACAGGGGAGTTTACAATAGAATTACAGGTGGGACCAGGAAAAGGTAAGCCTCAGAGAAAGCAGGAACTGGGAATCTATGGTGAAGATCAGGGAGTAGAACCTGGGGTTCCATCCTAGTGGATAGGGAAGTTAGATCTCAAAGAGTAATAATAGTCCAACATTAATTGAACATTTACCACGTGCCAGGCACTGTTCTAAATTCTACATATATTAATTCATTCAATCCTAAGAATAACACTATGAGGCCATTAGTTGTTGTTGAGTTGCTAAGTCGTGCCAGACTCTTTTGCGACCTTATGGACTGTAGCCCACCAGGCTCCTCTGACAATGGAGTTTCCCAGGCAAGAATACTGGATTGGGCTGCCATTTCCTTCTCCAGGGGATCTTCCTGACCCAGGGATTGAACCCACATCTCCTGCATTGGCAGGAGGATTCTTTACCACTGAGCCGCCAGGAAAGCCTCTGGAAGAGTACTATGCTCAGATGAGAACCACTGGGATAAACAGACACCCCTAAAATTGTCTACTTCTCTATTTTGCGAGCTTCCTGAAGCTAAAACCCGTGTGCTTTCTTCTTCTCCTTCTCCAGGATCTGGCCTAAAGGTACCCAGAGCCGTTACTCCAGTTCTTCCTCCTCAGGATTTAGCTGGGCATCCAATCGTACCAACATGGGATGATAGGAATGAAAATACGGGTCATAAATGGTAATTTCCCTTCCAACGAGCTTTGACGAATGTACAACAATCTTCACAGTTTCAGTTAGTTCAGTTCAGTCGCTCAGTCGTGTCCAACTCTTTGCGACCCCACGAATCCCAGCACACCAGGCCTCCCTGTCCATCACCAACTCCCAAAGTTCACTCAAACTCACGTCCATCAAGTCAGTGATGCCATCCAGCCATCTCATTCTCTGTCGTCCCCTTCTCCTCCTGCCCCAATCCCTCCCAGCATCAGGGTCTTTTCCAATGAGTCAACTCTTCGCATCAGGTGGACAAAGTATTGGAGTTTCAGCTTCAGCATCAGTCCTTCCAAAGAACACCCAGGACTGATCTGCTTTAGGATGGATTAGTTGTACTCCTTGCAGTCCAAGGGGCTCTCAAGAGTCTTCTCCAACACCACAGTTCAAAAGCATCAATTCTTCAGCGCTCAGCTTTCTTCACAGTCCAACTCTCACAGCCGTACATGACCACTGGAAAAACCATAGCCTCGACTAGATGGCCTTTTGTTGGCAAAGTAATGTCTCTGCTTTTTAATATGCTGTCTAGGTTGGTCATAACTTTTCCTCCAAGGAGTAATCGTCTTTTAATTTCATGGCTGCAATCACCATCTGCAGTGATTCTGGAGCCCCAAAAAAATAAAGTCTGACACTGTTTCCACTGTTTCCCCATCTATTTCCCATGAAGTGATGGGATCAGATGTCATGATCTTAGTTTTCTGAATGTTGAGCTTTAAGCCAACGTTTTCATTCTCCTCTTTCACTTTCACCAAGAGGCTTTTTAGTTCCTCTTCACTCTCTGTCATAAGGGTGGTGTCATCTGCATATCTGAGGTTATTGATATTTCTCCCAGCAATCTTGATTCCAGCTTGTGCTTCTTCCAGCCCAGCGTTTCTCATGATGTACTCTGCATATAAGTTAAATAAGCAGGGTGACAATATACAGCCTTGACGAACTCCTTTTCCTATTTGGAACCAGTCTGTTGTTCCATGTCCAGTTCTAACTGTTGCTTCCTGACCTGCATACAAATTTCTCAAGAGGCAGATCAGGTGCTCTGGTATTCCCATCTCTTGAAGAATTTTCCACAGTTTATTGTGATCCACACAGTCAAAAGCTTTGGCATAGTCAATAAAGCAGAAATAGATGTTTTTCTGGAACTCTCTTGCTTTTTCCATGATCCAGCGGATGTTGGCAATTTGATCTCTGGTTCCTCTGCCTTTTCTAAAACCAGCTGGAACATCAGGAAGTTCACGGTTCACGTATTGCTGAAGTCTGGCTTGGAAAATTTTGAGCATTACTTTACTAGCGTGTGAGATGAGTGCAATTGTGTGGTAGTTGGAGCATTCTTTGGCATTGCCCTTTCTTTGGGATTGGAATGAAAACTGACCTTTTCCAGTCCTGTGGCCACTGCTGAGTTTTCCAAATTTGCTGGCATACTGAGTGCAGCACTTTCACAGCATCATCTTTCAGGATTTGAAATAGCTCAACTGGAATTCCATCAGCTCCACTAGCTTTGCTCCTAGTGATGCTTTCTAAGGCCCACTTGACTTCACATTCCAGGATGTCTGGCTCTAGGTCAGTGGTCACACCATCGTGATTATCTGGGTCATGAAGATCTTTTTTGTACAGTTGTTCTGTGTATTCTTGCCATCTCTTCTTAATATCTTCTGCTTCTGTTAGGTCCATACCATTTCTGTCCTTTATCAAGCCCATCTTTGCATGAAATGTCCCCTTGGTATCTCTAATTTTCTTGAAGAGATCTCTGGTCTTTCCCATTCTGTTGTTTTCCTCTATTTCTTTGCATTGATCGCTGAAGAAGGCTTTCTTATCTCTTCTTGCTATTCTTTGGAACTCTGGATTCAGATGTTTATATCTTTCCTTTTCTCCTTTGCTTTTCACTTCTCTTCTTTTCATAGCTATTTGTAAGGCCTCCCCAGACAGCCATTTTGCTTTTTTGCATTTCTCTTCCATGGGGATGGTCTTGATCCCTGTCTCCTGTACCATGTCACGAACCTCATTCCATAGTTCATCAGGCACTCTATCTATCAGATCTAGGCCCTTAAATCTATTTCTCACTTCTACTGTATAATCATAAGGGATTTGATTTAGGTCATACCTGAATGGTCTAGTGGTTTTCCCTACTTTCTTCAATTTCAGTCTGAATTTGGCAATAAGGAGTTCATGATCTGAGCCACAGTCAGCTCCTGGTCTTGTTTTTGCTGACTGTATAGAGCTTCTCCATCTTTGGCTGCAAAGAATATAATCAATCTGATTTTGGTGTTGACCATCTGGTGATGTCCATGTGTAGAGTCTTCTCCTGTGTTGTTGGAAGAGGGTGTTTGCTATGACCAGTGCATTTTCTTGGCAAAACTCTATTAGCCTTTGCCCTGCTTCATTCCGTATTCCAAGGCCAAATTTGCCTGTTACTCCAGGTGTTTCTTGACTTCCTACTTTTGCATTCCAGTCCCCTATAATGAAAAGGACATCTTTTTTGGGGGGTGTTAGTTCTAAAAGGTCTTGTAGGTCGTCATAGAACCGTTCAACTTCAGCTTCTTCAGCGTTACTGGTTGGGACATAGAGCCCGGGACCCTGGGCACCCCGTCGTGTTGTGTGTCCGGGAAGTGACCCACCTTCACACCCCGCAGCTGATCATGGGCGGCCTAAACAAGATTGACCTGGACGACTGGAAGTCCAGCACGCGCTGAAGCACTGTGGGGCTGACAGCACCGTGGTCCCGTGGTTCTGGCAGCGGTGAGCCCGGCTGCTGCAGTTCGTGACGGGCTCCACGCGGGTCCCCCTCGAAGGCTTCAAGGCGCTGCAAGGTGACTACAGTGGCGGCCGGGCCAGGCCGGGTGGGGGCCTGGGACGTCTCCTGGCATCGGGTCTTTCACGATGGATGCCGGGCACGGCAGTGTCGCTGGTCCAGAGACCTCTTCTCTCCCCACTTCCGCTCCTGGGGTGAGCATTAAGAACCAGTAATTTTTATTACGAAAAAAAAAATAAAGGTGCCACAGTTAATATTTTTTTAAGTTTACAAGAGAAAAGTACCTATAGTCCCAACACCCTGCATAACTACTCTCAGTTTTGCATTTTACTTTCATTCCCTGTCTACACCTGCTCTTATAGTGTACACAGATACAGGCAAAGTGTGTACCATCTGGGTTCTGCTATTTTCACTTAACGCTTAGAAATGTTTTCCATGTTATTATATGGTTTTCATAATGAATAATCTTTTCAAAGTCTATGTAGTGTTCCATTGCACAGACCTACTTTAATTTTAAACACTCTCCCAAGTGTTAAATGTTTAGCTAATTTCCATGTTTATTGATTTTGGGTTTCTTGCTTTATCAGGAATGCTGCAATACATATGTTTATATACATAATTCTGCTTCTGCTTTAATTATTCAAATAATTCCCAGAAACTATTGAGTCAATGGGTGTGGATATCTTCATGGCTTTTGGCACACAGTTCCATATCACTCTCCCAGGGATAGATACCAATTTACAATGTTTCCTGGCAATCTATACATGCCCCAACTTTACTACAACTTCACCAGCATTGAGGATTTTCATTAAAAAAAAAAATCCATCATATATGTATATAAAGTGGCTTAAATTTGCAAGTCTGTGATTTCATGCATTTTCCTAGTACTAGTTATTATTTAGATTCCTCCTTACATTAATAAATAATATGTGGTGTCTAGAATGGAAATTATTATCATCATTTTGCACATCAAAATCCCATCCAGAGGACCTCCCAGTGGTTAAGCATCTGCCTGCCAGTGCAGGGCACATGGTTTTGGTCTCTGGCCCAGGGAAGATTCCACATGCCACTGGGTAACTAAGCCCACACACCACACCTACTGAAGCCACACGCACTAAACCCATGCTCTGTAGCAAGAGAAGCCACCACAATGAGAAGCCCTCACACCGCAGCTAGAGAAAGCCCAGTATGGCCAAAAATTACGTAATTAATTAAAAAAAATCCCACCCACAGAATTTAGGGAAAGTTATCTGAGTTCACAGAGTCGGTCAAATAAGAAGGAAAATTTTTGGTCTACCTAGTCCAGTGCTCTTTGTGCCCCATCCCATACATAGCTCAGCCCGCCTTAGGCTCAGCGCCAAGATCAGGGGCAAAGGAGGGGCTGGTTCAAAAGACCTCTCTCTGAGGTCTGTAGTTAACTCCCCTCTGACTCCAAGGTTTCAGCCCAGGTCTTAAGCAGTACATGGAGGCAGCCCCCAGAAAGGATTCCTGCTTCTGGGTCTCCTGCCTTGCCTCTTCTGTTCCAGGTCCTATGGTATTTCTTTTTCTTCTTTACTTTTTTTAAATTTATTTTTTTTGGCTCTGCTGGGTCTTTGTTGCTGCACAGGGGCTTTCTCTAGTTGCAGAAATGGGGGCTACTCTAGTTGCAGTATGTGGGCTTTTCATTTCAGTGGCTTCTCTTGTTGCAGAACACGGGCTCTAGGGCACTTGGGCTTCAGTACTTGCAGCATGAGGGCTCTAGAGTGTGGGCTCAGTAGTTCTGGTGCACGGCTAAGTTGCTCTGCGGCATGTGGAATCTTCTTCCCTGACCAGGGATCCGGCCTGTGTTCCCTGCACGCTGGAAATCTGCAGGCAGATTCTCAGCCACTGAACCACCAGGGAAGTCCCAGGTCCTGCAGTATTTCACCTGATAAATTCCTGAGGGTAATGATTCCCAGACCTGGTTGCTTCCCAGGATCCCTGGGAAAACCCTTTTCACTTCCCACACACAGACTGCTGATCTGTGGAGTCAGAATCTTCAAGGTCTGAGGTCTGAGGATCTACAGTTTTTTAACCCCCTCTAGATAATTATGAGGCTTACCTAGGTTAGAACCCACTGTGTCAGGGTCCGGAGAAGGCAATAGCAAGCAACTCCAGTACTCTTGCCTAGAAAATCCCATGGATGGGGGAGCCTGGTAGGCTGCAGTCCATGGGGTCGCTACGAGTCGGACGCGACTGAGCGACTTCACTTTCACTTTTCACTTTCACACAATGGAGAAGGAAATAACAACCCACTCCAGTGTTCTCGCCTGGAGAATTCCAGGGACGGCAGAGCCTGGTGGACTGCCGTCTATGGGGTCGCACAGAGTCGGACACGACTGAAGCGACTTAGCAGCAGCAGCAGCAGTGTCAGGGTCCATAATCCCAGGAGTGCTTGTTAAAAACTCAGAATCCTGGCTTGCCTTGAGTCTGCTGTGGAGCCATGGAATTTGCATTCCAACAAGCATGCTGTCCACAGACCATACAAAGGGGACCTTTGGGGACTGGGAAAGGGCCTCTGGAGTCACCATTTTCCAATTTAATCAAAATGAAGACGAACCTCAATTGGAACTGGCTCTTCCTTCTTCCCAGAGGAACCGGCTAGATTTCCTATAAATCCAATTTGCTCATCTAGCTCCAAAGCGTTAGCATAAAAGCACTGGAGAGTGAAGGAAAAGGAGAACAGCAATCCTGCCCAAGAGAAAAACCTCTCTTCCAAGCAAAGAGGGGGGCTGTGGTGGACAGCGTGGCAGGTGGTGTTTATCTGCAATCATGGGCTATTCACCAAACTCCCAAACTGCCTGTAAGATGCAAATTGTTCACCAGCAACATCCCTTAGCCATTCATCTTGTGAACTGATGGCAGTTGCCTTCTTTTTCCCTTTCTCAAATCAAACTAAGAAGCCAGCAAAACCTGGAAGCCACACAAAGGCAATGCTTCCTGTGTCACAGAGCAGGATATCACCCCAGCCCCTGGAGTCGGGTTTGTTTCCTTAGACAAAAACCACAAAGATGTTCTCCTTTTCTTCGAGGTGGGGAGAGATGATATTTAACTTCAGACTTGTAGCAATCTTCCTGTCTCACTCTCCATCAAACACTTACTGAGAGCAGGAATCTGGGGTCCCAACCCAGACCAAGTCATTTGTTTTTCAAAGAGTTTTTACTGCAGTTCATCACTTACCAAAATCCGACAGCTTTGGACTTCCCTGGTGGTCCAGTGGTTAAAAATCTGCCTGCCAATGCAGGGGGCACGGGTTTGATCCCTGCTCCGGGAAGATCCCACATGCCTTGGGGCAACTAAGCTCGTGTGCCACAACCACTGAAGCCTGTGCCCCTAGAGCCCATGCTCCAGAACAAGAGAAGTCAAAGCAATGAGAAGCCCGCACACTGCAACTAGAGAATAGCCCCCCTCGCCACAAGTAGAGAGAGCCCACATGCAGCAATGAAGACCCAGCATAGCCAAAAATATAAGTAGATAAATAATTTTTTTTTAAATACTTACAGCCTTGAACACAAGGGACAGGTAAAAACCCCAATGAATCTGCAAATTTTAGTTTTGAAGTGGCCAAAAAAAAAAGAAAGAAAAGAAAATTAAATGAAGATCCCTCAGGATTATGATCATGGCCAAAAAAAACTTTAAAACATCTGTCAAATTGACAAAGATTAAAAAGAATTTTAATACCCAATGGTGCAAGAAGTAAGTAGCATTCTCTTCTACTGTACTTCCTAGAGGGCAACCGGGCAAAAATTAGGCAAATCCCATGCACCAACAATCACAGTTCTAGGAATTTATCCCAAGGAAGAAATCCAGGGTGCACATACATTATTACAATGATATCTGTAATATTTAAAAATTGAAATGATTTAATGTTCAAGGGTAAGAGAATAAAAATTGTAGACATACAGTGGGAACTTAGTAAGCTCTTTAAAAATAATGCTATATAGAACAGGAGTCAGAAAACCACACCCACAGGCCAAACGGACCTCTCTCTTGCCTTTGTAAATAAAGTTTTATTGGAACACAGCCATGCTCATTGTCTTTGTGCCCTCAACAATTGCTTTCATGCTATATGACAGCAGTAGTTCCAACAGACCTTATTGCCTGCAAATGGTGAAATATTTACCATCTTAATCCTTACGGGAAAACTGCCAACCTCTGCTATAGAAGAATATTTACAGTGTTTGTGATATACTGCTAGATGAAAATTTTAAAAATCAGGCTACCACATGATACCATTTTTGTTATGCATAGGTATAAGATTGAAATAAATTCAAATAACAATGATTCTGTCTAGGTAGTGGGATCACGGGTGGTCAGATATGTCTATATATTTCTGAGAGGCTCTCTTTGTGTTTTTCATGTCCATACTGAATATGTATTATTTCTATAATTATTAAGAGGGAAGAGGAAAAAATAAGAGTGGGACTTGCCATCTTCTACTCTCCCCTCTTAAGCTCCATCCCAACTCCCAGCTTCATCCCAACCCTCTGCCAGAGCACTTCCTTGTCCCCATCCCCACCCTAATCTTGTCTTTCTTTGCAAAACCCCTGCTCAGTTGAAAAAAGGAGAGGATTCTTTTTATTCCAGGCAAGGCCCACATCATCATTTGCACCTGGGAATAAGGAGGGGCACAAAGGAGAAGAAACAGTTTTGTTTTGTTTTGTTTTTTTAAACTGGTTTTGCCTCTGACCTAAAACTACAAACCTTAGTAACACTCAGGGCCCTAGCTTATTAACATAGTAACATTAAGTAACCTTCAGGGCTCTAGCTTATTCTCCAAACCAAGAAGTCCTCAGTGCTGCCTTAATCTAGGGCATGCGTAAGGGCTTGTGCTGAGGCTGAAAGCCTGAGTACTGACCAGCATTACGATATCAAAAGAGACCTTCATGTACCCACCCAACAAACTGCCCCCAAGCCCTCATTGGCACAAAACATAGCCCTACCTTAAAAACTGCAAAGACAAGTTTGAAACTTTAAAATAGTCATAATAACTGTCTTTTTTTTTTTCCTGTGCCATACTGCCCAGTTTGCAGGATCTTAGTTCCCCAACCAGAGATGGAGCCTGGGTCCACTGCAGTGAAAGCGTGGAGTCCTAATCACAGGACACCAAGGATTTTCTTTTTTTTAACAAAGCATCTTCTCATTATATTTGTTTTTATTTTACTCATTTTTGGTTCTGCCAGGTTTCTGTAGCTGCGCACAGGCTTTCTGTAGTTGCAGCGAGGAGGGAACTTCTCTCTAGTTGCAGTGTGTGGCTTCTCACTGTAGTTGCTGAACTCGAGCTCTAGAGTGTGGCTCAGTTGTGTGGTACACGAGCTTAGCTGCCCTGAGGCATGTGGGCTCTTCCCGGCCCAGGGACCTGTCTCCCCTGCATTGGCCAGCAGATTCTTAACCACTGGACCACCAGGGAAGTCCCTCAATAACCTCTTAATTATAAACTCTTACACATGCACAGAACATCATAGTTGTCAGATCTCTTTTACATACTTCAGTTCAGTTCAGTTCAGTCCAGTCGCTCAGTTGTGTCCAACTCTTTGCGACCCCATGAATTGTAGCATGCCAGGCCTCCCTGTCCATCACCAACTCCCAAAGTTCACTCAAACTCATGTCCATTGAGTCGGTGATGCCATCCAGCCATCTCATCCTCTGTCGTCCCCTTCTCCTCCTGTCCCTAGTCCCTCCCAGCATCAGAGTCTTTTCCAGTGAGTCAACTCTTCGCATCAAGTGGACAAAGTGTTGGAGTTTCAGCCTCAGCATCAGTCCTTCCAATGAACACCCAGGACTCATCTCCTTTAGAATGGACTGGTTGGATCTCCTTGCAGTCCAAGGGACTCCCAAGAGTCTTCTCCAACACCACAGTTCAAAAGCATCAATTCTTCGGCACTCAGCTTTCTTCACAGTCCAACTCTCACAGCCATACATGACCACTGGAAAAACCACAGCCTTGACTAGATGGACCTTTGTTGGCAAAGTAATGTCTCTGCTTTTTAATATGATATTTAGGTTGGTCATAACTTTCCTTCCAAGGAGTAAGTGTCTTTTAATTTAATGGCTGCAATCAGCATCTGCAGTGATTTTGGAGCCCCCAAAAATAAACTCTGACACTGTTTCCACTGTTTCCCCATCTATTTCCCATGAGGTGATGGGACCAGATGCCATGATCTTAGTTTTCTGAATGTTGAGCTTTAAGCCAACTTTTTCACTCTTTTTTCACTTTCATTAAGAGGCTTTTGAGTTCCTCTTCACTTTCTGCCATAAGGGTGGTGTCATCTGCATATCTGAGGTTATTGATATTTCTCCCAGCAATCTTGATTCCAGCTTGTGCTTCTTCCAGTCCAGCGTTTCTCATGATGTACTCTGCATATAAGTTAAATAAGCAGGGTGACAATATACAGCCTTGACGTACTCCTTTTCCTATTTGGAACCAGTCTGTTGTTCCATGTCCAGTTCTAACGGTTGCTTCCTGACTTGCATACAAATTTCTCAAGAGGCAGGTCAGGTGTTCTGGTATTCCCATCTCTTGAAGAATTTCCCATAGTTTATTGTGATCCACACAGTCAAAAGGTTTGGGATAGTCAATAAAGCAGAAATAGTTGTTTTTCTGGAACTCTCTTGCTTTTTCCATGATCCAGCGGATGTTGGCAATTTATTCTCTAGTTCCTCTGCCTTTTCTAAAACCAGCTTGAACATCTGGAAGTTCACAGTTCACGTATTGCTGAAGCCTGGCTTGGAGAATTTTGAGCATTACTTTACTAGCGTGTGAGATTTAGGTCATTTTATTTCTCTGTACTCAATGTATCAACAGTCAGATGTTATTAAGCACCACCTCCGCACATGGCCCCTTGGGAAATATGAAAAAACATGACCGAAGTACAGAGGTCCTCAATCACATTGCAAATCAAAATCACCTGGGGAGCTTGAAAAAAAAAAAAAGATGTTAGAACTTCCAGGGGTGCAGCCTGGGAATCTGATTTTTAAAGCTCCCCCAGGGAGCTCTCCCACATGCAAGACAATAAGGCCAAATGATTTCAGTGGGTTGTTCTAGAATTTACCTACACACTCAAATCATCTGGAGGGTCTAAAACTCCCAGTGCCCAGTCTGGCACCCAAACCGATTCAATCAGAATGCTCCTGGGTGGACTCCGCCACGAGTATTTTCTAAAACTCCCCAGGGAAACCCAAGGTGCAGCCAAGTTTGAGAACCACTGAACTGAAGGAATTCAGAGGTGATAAGAGGGCAGCCTAGAGTGACCAAAGAATGTTTCTGCAGGAGATGGGAACCAAGCCATGGCTTTGAGAATGAGCAGAAAAGAAAGGAATTTGAGGGTGGAGGACAGCATAAGCAAATATTTGGCTCAGGCCAAAAATTCATGATGAGAAATAAGCCCAGGAGCTTAGGGTGGGGCCAGGTCTTGAGGGGCCAAGGAGGCCAAGTAAGGGGTTTGATTTATACCTAAGAGAGAGTCATAGAAAATCTTAAGCAAGGAAGTGACTGATCTAAGACTTGAGGAAGATAAATCTGGGAGTAAGTTCATAGAGATCAACTGGAGTCAGGGGGACTGGACAAGAGATTATGAAAGGTTTTATGAAGCCATAATACCTAGCAAGGAAGAGGGTAACAAAGACACACATTCTCTCCTGCTGCTGGAACGTGCAAAAACTGTTACAGCTTTTCTGGAAGGCAGAGCAGCCCCAGGCTTTAGGGTGCCTTTGTGAGGATTGGGACAAGATGCCCCTACCTCCAAGGAGACACAACCCCCTGCCACAGTGCATGGCAGAGCTGAAGCTGGATTTTCGGTCCTGGCTTGCTCCCCTTGAGACGGACCCTCATGTGCAACAAACAACCCTCACAACTGTCTACAGCAGCTCTGCTAGAGGACACGTTCACAAAGCTGCAAGACTGTACCTAACCACCTCAGCTATGGATCACTAAATGTGGAGCCTTTAGGGACTGTTCCTGCGTCAGGGCAGCAAGTTCGCCATAGAACCACATGTATGCTAGAAGTGCCCAAGACAGCAGTGAAGGTTCTGGCAGACCTTGGACCAGCGAAGAACAGATCAGTGACAAGCATAGAGTATCTATGATCCGGTAGATATTTCCTCTTCTGCCTTGATTCAGAACCCTGCTTTTGTCACACAGCAATGTACGCAGCACTAAGGATGACTCAGGATTTATCTAAGTCATTCCTGGTCATTGCTATTCCTTTTGACAGCAACTGTTCCAAGGAAGCATCTAACAGTCCTGTCTACCAACAATAAGAGGATTTGCCTTCCTTCAAAAGAGAGAGGTATGTGGAGTGGAAGTTCTTGGCCTTGTTTCCTGTTTGGAAGGTGGTTGTGTGAGGATGTGATGTTGGAGTTGTGACAGCTTATCTTGCAACCATGAAGACTGTCAGAGATTCTCAGAGCTTCTGAGCCAAGAGAATCTCAGAGATTCTGACTCAGTGCCAGATTCGACAAGTTCCCAGTTCAAATCTGACCTTGCTGAGCTGCTTAACTAAATCTCAAAACTTCATGTTTTGTGAAATAATTAAATGGCTTTACAATTTGTTACAATTTAGGTATTGTATTACTTGCAACTGAACACATCTGAACATTTACAAATTAACATGTCCAACAAAAATTTAATGATCTCCTACTTGATTGTTGCTAAGTCATGTCTGACCCTTTTTTACCCCACAGATTGTAGCCTGCCAGGCTCTTCTGTTCAAGGGATTTCCCAGGCAAGAATACTTGAGTGGGTTGCCATTTCCTTATTCGGGAGGTATTCCTGACCCAGGGATCAAACCCAAGTCACCTGCATTGGCAGGCGGATCTTTTACCACTAAGCCACCAGGGAAGCCTGCTCCTACGTGATACTAGAGATTGAAAGATAGTTAAAATTCCAGCCCTCTGGGAGTATAAATTCTAGAGAAGACAGAGAGTTTAAACAAATAAACCCACGTGACAAGTGCTCTAGTAGAGGTGTGAATAAACTATTGCAGGATGACAGGAGGTAAAATGACTTCCTCTGAGAATAAGAGAGTACTTATTTATTTTTATTTATTTTTGAATGTGTTTTTGGCCAGGCCGCAGGGCTCGTGGGATCTTAGTTCCCCAACCAGGGATCAAACCTGGGCTCTCAGTAGTGAAAGTGCAGAGTCCTAACCACTAGACCACCAGGGAATTCCCTAAGAGGATATTTGGATGGGATTTTGTTTTAGGCATGGGGTTTGAGGGATATCTAGATGAAGATGTCTATAATGCTGCAGGCAGGTCTGAATTAGATATATATATTTGGGAGGCATTAGCAGAGGGCTGGTAGTTGAAGTCATGGGAGATGTTAAAATCTCCCTATCTGTGGATCAGCGATAATATCAGCAGATTACAAATGAGAATAGCAGGCCCAGGCCAAGACTCATGCATTCAGCTGGTTTAACTATATCAAAGCTCCAGGGCAGCATCTTATGATTGAACCTGTTGGTCTTCTCCCCGGGCTTACAAGATAGATGCCAGGGCTTCAGACACCATATTCTCACATTTTGTTTAAAGGTACCAAAGTCTGCTTGTACAATTGTCCCCTGAAGTCCCTCCCACCTAAACTGCTTGTGCCCCACTGGCCAGGGCTATGTCACATGTCCACCCTTAAACAAATCACAGGCAAAGATGAATTATTTACTGTGACTTCTTGGACCAATCATGATTTGTCCCCTGGCTCAGAGGAGAGGTCACCTTTCCTGAACAAGAAGGAAAAAGAATAATTCTTGCATGAGCGACCAGCAGTATCTGCCACTCACTGAGGGAGCCAAGAGATTAGACAAAGGCCTAAGACAGAGAACTGGGAACTTGTCAACATTTTCAGGACAGAAAAGGAAGGTAGAGATGGAAAAGAAATGATCAGAAAAGGAGGAGCAGAAATCCCAGAAGAAAAGAAAAGTGTTTCCAGAAGGAACACGAGCCCAACCACTCCAAACATTATAGGGAAGTCAAATAGATAAAAAACAGTCCTGAAGGCCATTTTTCTTGGTTAGTAGGAGTTTACTGTTGACTTTGATAAGAATGTTGCCAAGAACATAAAAGCATATTAAAAGGGGTGAGTGGGAGGTGAAGAAGTAAAGTGTTCAGGAAAAGGGAAGAAGCAAAACACGCAGCCACTGTGAGAGGACTTGGAAGGAAAATTGTTTTGAACCCAGAATCTGCCAGAATCCTCAACTACAGCTAGACTGGATTGGAAAAGCAGGAAGACTGACCAGCTTACTCTACTGCATATTTATCAGGGACCTTCTTGCCAGTTTGAGAGAGGATGAGACAGGAGAGCCCCTCCCACCTGGCTCCATGATTAATTTCATCTCTCATGGGGCTGGGCATAAAAGAGGGACTAATCATGCTCTCCCACCATCTGGGCAATTATGGTCTCCCATCAGCTGGTACAAAATGAGGGGTTTGTGACACTTAATGGCAACCCTGCCCCCATCACATCTGGGCCTTAATGTCTTGAATTAGCCAAATCAAGGGAAATTTGGAGTTGTATTGTGATTCAAGTGATGGAATAAATAACCCCTTAGCCAGGCTGCACTCCAAGTCTCCCCGCCTTGGTGATGTTTAATTGGAGAAGGCTGAAATGGCACGACTGGCAGACACCTTATGGGGGACGCAGGAGTCTGGGCAATATGGTTGTGGTAGGAATATGCCCAGTTTGGATTCCTTCTGCATGGAGCCTTCCCAGACCTTCCCCATCCGCTGTTCACCCCAGACCCAAGAGCTAGAGCAAAGGGATGTCACAAATTGGGCTGGGGGATCCCATGCTAGGCAAACATCCACTGCTCCACAATTCGAGGATTCTGTGATCCTAGGGTCCCTGTGTGTCCCCTTATCCTGGTGCCTGTATCACACAGCATCAGAATCCTCTGGGACCCTGTCCCATTGATGGCTGCTTGAGGGCAAGGGCCAGATCTGCCTTGCTGAGGCTCCTCTAGGCCCAGAGCCCAGAATAGGGACTGGCATAGAGCAGAACTCAAGAAGTGTTGGCCATGTGAGCAAGCAAAGAAATAAATGAAAGAATGGGGGGCTGCAGAGAACATATTCTGACCATAAAACACTCCTCAAAGGGCATTTCTTCAAGAACCATCATGTGTTCATAAGGAGACACTGTGTCCCTGGGCCATGGTTTCTGATAGGAAGGTAATACTTGGGCTCCTCTTCTGGTTCCCTTTGGATTATGAAGCATCTTCCCACCTAGTATCTCACGACATTCTCAATCACATTGATAGGTTGGGAAAGGAGAGGAAATAACCAAATGAAATTCCAAAACAGATTCAGTAGGAACCTTCTTGCTCATATCAAGGATGTGATTAGGGCAGAATCCCCTTCCTATTTGTGATTCATTATTGCTGACAAAGGTACATATAGTCAAAGCTATGGTTTTTTCCAGTAGTCACGTACAGATGTGTGAGTTGGCCCATAAAGAAGTCTGAACGACGAAGAAATGAAGCCCCTCCAGGACCCTGAAGGACACAAGGCCACCTTGATAGTTAACAATAGCTACAAAAAATGTCTCAAAGTTCACCTTTGATCTCAGTATATGACCAAAATTTGCTATTCTGCTTTGACTTCATCCTTTGGAAAACTGAGTTGTGAAATGTGTTCTTCAGTGACATTTCTGAACTTGTATGTGATGGGTGATCATGTGGCCACATATTTTTCCATCATATCTTGTCAGTTATAACATCAGTAACACAAACAAGGCATGTCATACCAATTTATTAGTATATGTGAATATTCTTTTTCCATAGAGATAAACATCCCCAATGTACCTTGGAGTAAAAATCTCCTGTATGCTCTATGTGTTGAAATTATTGTGTCAAGGTTAAAATTTTCTAATAATGAATGATGAATGTGAAAACTGGTAGTTCTATGTACAAAAATAGTGTACAACTTTCAAATGGTGATATAAGGAAGTAGGTGGGCAACTATGTAAATATCAAAGAGTGTGTTGGCTAAATCAGTGCTTCTCCAACTTAGAGACTATCTGGAAGGTTGGGGTGAGGAGAACTTATTCTCCAGACATCTGATTGGATAGGTCTCTGCACCAGCCCAAGAATTTTCCTTTAGAACAAGTTCCAAGGTAATAATGATGCTGCTGGTCTGACGACCTACACTGAGTAGCACCAAGTGAGAAAACTTTGCAGGAAATATCATAGTCTTTTTGAACTGTGAAACAATTATGAAAATATAAATGATAATATAAAGCAAAATGATAGTTGTGATGTGCTTAATCACTCAGTCATGTCCGACTCTTTGTGATCCCATGGACTGCAGCCTGCCAGGCTCCTCTGTCCATGGGCATTCTCCAGGCAAGAATACTTGAGTGGCTTGCCATGCCCTCCTCCAGGGGATCTTCCCAACCCAGGGATCAAACCCAGGTCTCCTGCATTGCAGGCAGATTCTTTACTGCCTGAGTCTCCAGGGAAGCCAAGAATACTAAAGTGGGTAGCCTACCCCTTCTCCAGGGGATCTTCCCAACCCAGGAATCAAACCAGGGTTCTCCTGCATTGCAGGTGTATTCTTTACTGTCTAAGTCACCAGGGAAGCCCCAAACTGAGATATGGAGAGATAAAATAAATTTTCTAATGTCACGCAGTAGGTAAGTAGCAGATCTGGAATTGACCGTAAGGCCCCACTCCTTTTTCTACACACACACCTGCAGGGCTATTGGGAAAAAAGAAGGAAGATGAAAGGAAGGGAAAAAGGATTTTACAATAGATATTGTCCCAATTTTTCAGCCCATTTTAATATCTCTTTTGGGAGTGCTTCTGGGTAAGATGGAATAGTTCATAGCAAGCCAACACTTTCTCCAGGAACAGCTAGAAAAGTCAGATAAACTGCAGAACTAACATTTATAAAAGCATTAGATGTGGACAAAATTGTAATTCTAAAAGATACATGCACCCCTACGTTCATAGCATAATTCACAATAGCCAAGACAGGGAAACAACCTCAATGGCATCAACAGATGAATGGATAAAGAAGATGTGGTAATATACATACAATGGAATATTACTCAGCCATAAGAAAGAATGAAATAATGCCGTATGCTGCAGCAGAGATGCACCTAGAGATTATCATACTAAGTGAAGTAAGTCAGAAAAATAAATACCATATGATATAACTGATATGTCAAATCTAAAATACGACACAAATGAGAACAGACTTGCAGTTGCCATGGGGGAGGAGGGTGGGATAGGGAAGGACTGGGAGTTTGGAATTAGCAGAGGCAAACTGTTATATATAAAATGGATGAACAACAAGGTCCTACTGTATAGCACAAGGAACTGCATTATGGTTTAATTCATTCAGTATCATGAATTAAACCATAATGGAAAAGAATATAAAAAAAGAATGTTTACGTGTGTATATAAAACTGAATCACTTTGCAGTACAGCAAAAATTAACACAACACTATAAATTAACTATACTTCCAAAAAAAAAGCATTAGAGAGCTGCAGAAGTTCTCTAGACAGACTAATGTTCTGGGGGTTAGAGGGGGATCTTATATAGAAATGACTGAATGTCCATAGCTCCTTTTCCCCTGGGAGCATTCACGAATTCTGAGCAGGACTAAACACTGATAATCTGGGCTCGTCCTAAACAGAGGGCTTTGCTGCTGAGCAGAAAAGCCATTAGAGCTTCCAATAGTCACATAAGAATTAGAAAACCAAAATGAGAGACGTTAGGGACCTCCCATATGCAGGCAGTTTTTCCTCCAAACCCATGCTGAATTCCAAAGGTATGCAGGCAGGAAAGCTAAAAAGAGATACTGACAAACCTCTGAAAAGCAAAGCAGAAATTCTTATATTTCTCTTGGTGTTGAGGACACAATCTGCCAGGCCTCAGCTGGAAGCTGAGGACGGTCACATTTAAAAACAGGGCAAATCCAAGGTGCGCTGAATCTCATCAAATCTGTAATACAGCCTCACCCCCACAAGACCCCCATTGGATTAATGGGACTGGCCACATTTTGTGTCTTACAGAGCTAGAATAAACTGTCTCTGGTCGAAAATAACCATTTTGTGGAGACTACAGTGCTTAGATACATAATTCCTAACACGCAATCAAAAATTAACTACCTATGTGAAAAGAAATATATGACTGACAATCAAATGAAAAAAATACACAATAGTAGATTCACAGTAGAATCTACTGTGAATTCACAGTAGAATCTACTGTGAATTCACAGTAGAAGACAAAGGTTTTTAAATAATTATTTTAACAGGTTTGGAAAATAGAAGGTATACAAAATAGATGAAAAATGGAAAAATTTTACAGGGAATAGAAATTTTAAAATCAAGTGGTTATTTGATAACAAAAAAAATCAAATGGACACTGAAAAGAAGAGATCGATGGATGGGTTTACTAGCTATAACAGAGACAGGGTAAATGCACTGAAATACAAGTCAATATGTCTTTTGAGAGGAACAAAGGAATTGGAAAAGAATATTCCTAAATACCTCCCTACTTCTCCTCCCAACCCCCACAACCTCATTCCACTTCCTGCCTTATATATATGTTAGTCACTCAGTTGTGTCCAACTCTTTGCAACCACGTGGACTGTAGCCAACCAGGCTCATCTGTCCATGGAATTCTCCAGGCAAGAATCCTAGAGTGGGTTGCCATTTCCTTCTCCAGGGGATCCTCCCAACCCAGGGATCAAACCTGAGTCTCCCACATTGCAGGCAGATTCTTTACCATCTGAGGCACCAGGGAAGTTTCAGCTTTATAATTTAGGTGATATTTTTTAGGAGTAGCTGCAACAGATATTGTTGTTGCTGTTATTATTTTTTTTATTTTGAAATAATTTTAGATTTACCAAAAAATTGTAAAGATAGTAGAAAGAGTCGCTGCAAATCTTCACCGAGTTTCCTCTAGGATATATATATTTTTAGCAAGTACTGAACCTTTGGGCAAGTAAAATGATCCTGCGTTTTTATTTCTTCATGTGTAAAATTAAAAGGTTGGACCATATTCTTTAAGATCTCTTCCAACTCTAATAACCTATGATCTAAATTGAAGATATATTTTAAATTCTGCCCAGTGGCCACTAAAAGATAATGAAGATGATGATTAATATTTTATATGCATGAGCTATTATTACTATGTGCCTTCCACTCTCCATACATTATCCATCATTTAATCCTCACAAAACTGAATCTATGAGGTAGGTTCTATTATGATGTCCATTTAAGAGATGGAGAAACTATTCATACCAGAGTTATGAATTGGTGGAAGTCCTACAGCTCTCTATGCTGTGAAAAAGGAACTAGATTAACTCAACCAACCCAACTATAATGAGTATTTACCTGGAGAGGGTGAGGGGAGGAATTAAAGAGAGGAAATAGAAGAAGGAATTGGGATAGTCATGGTATAAGAGAAATGGTCCTTGGGACTTCCCTGGTGGTCCAGCGCTTAAGAATTTGCCTGCCAATGTAGGGAACAGGGATTTAGTCCCTGGTCTGGGAAGATACCACATGACATGGAGCAACTAAGCCCACGTGCCACACCTACTGGGCTCACGCACCCTAGAGACCATGCTCTCCAACAGGAGAAGCCACCACAATGAGAAACCCACGCACCGCAACTAGAGAAACCAACAAAGACTCAGCACAGCCAAAAAATAAATGTAATTAATTTAAATAAAAAATAAAACGAAGGGCTGCATAGTTATGCAAGATATGGACCCTGAGGGAGGCTGTGACCTCCCTGATATTTTTTAAAAAGACAGAGAGAAATGGCCTTTGATTGAGAGTAAGCAGTCCCATTTTAAGCTCCAGCTCTACCATGTTTTGGCTTTGTGACTTGAAGCAATTCATGTCAAGTGCTCTAAACTTCAGTTTCTATATCCCCCAAATAAGGGAAATTCTATAATAGTAGCTGCTATAGACTAAATGTTTCTATCTGCCCCCCACCAACACACACACTCAAAATTTATGTTGAAACCCTAATCCCCAGTGTGACGGTATTTGGAGGTGGGGCCTTTGGGAGGTAATTAGGGCTAATTAAGTCATGCGGGTGGGGTCCCATGATGGGATTAATGCCCTTATTAAAACGAAGATACACAAAATCTCTGTCTTGGCCACGTGGGGACGCATAAGAAGGCATCTCTTTGCAACTCAGGAAGAACCAAAGCAGCCCGCACCTTGACCTTGGACTTGCCAGCCTTCAGATCTGTGAAGAATAATGTTCTGTGTCTAAGCCACCCAGTCTACAGCATCTTTGTTACAGTACCCTAAGGTGGTTCAGTGCTGAAGAATCCACCTGCTAGTGCAGGAGACGCAGGTTCGATCCCTGGGTTGGGAAGATCCCCTGGAGAAGGGCATGGCAACCCACTCCAGTGTTCTTGCCTGGAGAATCCCATCACAGAGGAGCCTGACCGGCTACAGTCCATGGGGTCGAAAAAGAGTCAGCCCCGACTGAGCAAGGAGCATACACACAGCCCAAACTGACTATGGAGCTAACACAGGACATACCGTGCGCCTGGCTTGCTCCAGGTTTCTTCATTCATCGCACAAGTACTTTTTGCGAACTTCTCTGTGTCAGGCACTGTTCTAAATGCTCCAGACACTCAGCAAACAAAACAAGATGCCGCCTTTCTATAGTTTATGGTTTAATTTGGAGAGATGAGCAATAAACAAGTAAACCATTAGTTCTTACAAAAATTATACAGAGTAGGTACTGTTATTTAAACAAGGAAACTGGGGCATAGCGAGGTGAGGGGATTTGCTCACTCCCACAGCTGGGAAGTAATAAAAACAGACTCAAATGCAGATTGTTTGGCTCCAGAGGCCATACACTCCACTCCGTCTACACTGTTCTGCCTGTCTGGTAGTGGCCTCACAGGGTTCTTGTGAGAATCTAGTGAGAGAAAGGTACTAAAACTCTTTGTGGGACTTCCCTGGTGGTCCAGAGGCTAACACTCCACATTCCCAATGCAAGGGGCCCAGGTGTGATCCCTAGTCAGGGAACTAGATCCTGCATGCTGCAATTAAGACCCCAGCACAGCCAAATAAATAAAAATAACTTTTTAAAAAGTCTCCTTGTAAACTGTAAAGCACTGTACACACACTGGAGCTGATGGTGTGGCCGGCCAGGATCTGCAGAGGCAATGACTGTGGTGGGAAAGTACCTCCAGTGTACTGCTCACTATGAAGCCCCTTCAATTCCACAATTCTCTGGGATGCTCCTGATGTGAGTGGTGAGGGGCTGGCAGGCATGCAAAATAATGAATTTGGCTGCCTTCCTGGTGGCTCAGATGCCCCACAGAGACACAGCCTGAAACACTACCTTGATCTTCACTTATTTTGGGTCACCATCCTGTCAGAAGAGAAGTCCCGTAGGCAGGGTGACTAAGGCTGGTGAGTCATGCACCCTGCCAACCTCCTCCGTGTACCAGCATCCCTCAGCCGAGGGAAAGAGAGGAGAGCTTGTGCCCATCTGTACCCAGTGTGGAGGGCTGGGGGCTAGGGAAGCGAGGACTTCCCTTCAGACGAGACGGAAGGCTCTCTACAGTCACTCACAGACCCTCACACACGCACAACATACATATACACACACACTCGCATCAAACAGTCTCCTGCCACAAAGAGGTACTTGTCAATCTTTCCTTAGAAGAGGGCCCTCGGACTTCCCTGGGGGTCCCTTGGTTAGGACTCTGTACTTCCACTGTAGAGGGCACAGGTTCGATCCCTTGTTGGCAAAGTTCCACAGGCCGCATGATGCAGCCAAAAAAATAAGAGGTCCCTCAGTAGTTACTGGCTGGCTGAATGAGTGCATAAGTGGAAGGACAAATAACAGATCACATTTGCAAAGTGATTAACAGCTTACAAACAGTTGTCCCATATACTAGTTCATGTAATCTTCAAAAAAGAATGAGGTGGGTATCACCCGAATCCCAAATATATAAATAAAAATACTGACGCTCAGAGAATTACTGTCAACTCTTCAAGGTCTCACAGCTGATTAAGGGCATTTACTGAATGAATGAATGAGTTGGTGAATCAGGATCTGAAACTATGTTGTCTTCTCTGAATTCAGTTACTCTCTTTACCAAATATGATACCACTCTCCTCATGAAGAATTAAACACAGTCTCAGGTGGCTCAGATGGTAAAGAATATGCCTGAAATGTGGGAGACACAGGTTCAATCCCTGGGTCAGGAAGATCCCCCAGAGAAAGGAATGGCAACCCATTCCAATATTCTTGCCTGGAATTCCATGGACAGAAGAGCCTGGCAGGATACAGTCCACCATGGGTCTGTAAGAGTCAGGGTCGCAGAAAGTCGAACATGACTGAGAGACAAACACCTTTCCTTTTTCCTCTGAGGAAGGGAAGTTGGAGGCAGTAGTGATAATAAGGCAGTGCAGGAAGGTGTCCTGGAAAGACAGTGTCACCTTCTTAGCTGATGCCTTTCCACAGAGAGAATGACCTGCCCTCTGAGTCCACCAAGTTCGTGCTCTGGCAGCCACCCCAGATCATACTGTCATAACATTTTCACTTACAGACTCACCCCATTTAGACTGTGAGCCCTGAGCCTTGTTCATCTCTGGGTCCCCAGCATCTGGCATCACCCAGGTAATGAATAAATGAATGAAGTATGTGGCAGAACTCCTTATATTCTCCAAAACAAGGGATTAGCAGTAATCTGACCCCCAAGATTTCATACAGTGGCTTGGTAGCAAGAAAATGTACAGGGCCAGTTCTGAAAATCCAAAATCTGTCTCTTTGTCTTCCCTTAGAAAGCCCACTAATATTTAGGAGGCTAATATCAACAGGGCAATCTCAACTTTCAGAGAACAAAAGAGGACAAGGACATCCCAGCTGCTCTACCCCAGACAGCCCAGAGAGCTAAATTCTCTTTCTCCCTCAAAAGGGCCCACATAGCATGCTTCCACCCACAACTTGGCTCTCCCCCACACACATACCCCCTTTTCTACCTCCCTGCAGACAGCTTGCCGCTGCCACCTTCCCACCCAGTCCTCGGCTATCAGAACTCTGAACACCCAAAAAGGGAAAAGCAATTTGTGCTGAGAGAAGACAGAGCCAGGGAGGAAGGGAATGGCTGTTTGCTGCCAGCTGACATCCTGCAGACTGAGCTGCCCGCGTCTGTGCCAAGGGTGTGGCCACCGACAAAATCTGATCTAGACGGGAGAGGGAGAGAGAGAAATGTATACTGACTCCTACAGCACTTTCTGAGTTCTAGCTTAAACTGTCCTGAATTGGCCTCCCCGAGAGAGAAGATGATATCAAAGGCTGGGGACTTTTCTGGTGATCCAGCAGTTAAGAGTGCGTTCCCATTGGAGGGGACGTGTGTTCAATCCCTGGTCGGGGAACTAAGATCCTGCATGCCACCTGGTGAGGTAAAAAACAAACCAACAAACCAAAGGCTCATTCATGATGAAGGATGGGAGGTCATACATTCATTCAACAAACATTTACTGGGCATACTACATGCCAAGCAGCACAATCAGCACAGGGATGCAGCTGTGAAAGACAGCACACCTGTCCTGGGAAAACACACTGGAGTGGGAGAGACAGACAAGTAAACAGGCAACTGTGCTGCAGAGAGATCAGAGGAAAGGAAGAGACACCGCGCACAGTAAGAGGTCAGAGGAGGGGCACCTCACCCAGACTCAGGAGTGAAGAGGTAGTCAGGGATTCTGCCTGGAGGAGGCCACACCCAACGCACTGAGTCAAGAGGAACGAGGAGGAATTAGATCAGTGATCATGGGAGGAGAGGCATTTCTGAGCAGCAGGAACAGCCTGTGCAAAGGCCTGGGGCTGACAGAGAAAGAACCCTGCTGGCATGGGCCATGATCTGGAGCAGCCCAGTGAGGGGCTAAGCCGAGGAAAGCTGAAAGGAGGAGCGCCTTTGTCGCAGATGTTAAGGAGTTTGGACCCAGCTGGGCTTTCATCAAAAGGCTTAACTAACAGGAGGAGGTAACTGATCTGATTTGCATTTTGGAAAAATGAGTCTGGCAACCAAGTGGGGAAGAGATTCCCAGGGTTCAAGAAGGGGAAGTAAGGGACTTCTCTGGGGGTTCAGTGGTTAAGACTTCACCTTCCAATGCAGGGGGTGCGGGTTTGATCCCTGGTCAGGGAACTAAGATTCCACATGCTTCAGGGCCAAAAAATCAAAAAATAAAACAGAAGCAGTATTGTAACAAATTCAATAAAGACTTTTTTAAACAGTCCACATTAAAAAATAATAATAATAATAAAGAAAAAAAAAAAAGATGGGCAAATAAGAGACCACTAAGGAAGCTAGGGTTGTAGCCCAGTGAGAAATGATGAGGACCTGAATTTAGGATGATTCTGAGGGCAGGAAGAGGAAGACACAGATCTGAACAGTATCTAGGAATTAGACTTACTGGACATGGTGACCAGCAAGGGAAGTTGTGGGTCAGGGGAGGGAGAAGAAGATGATGCCCAGGTCCTGTTTTGGGTGTTGAGTGAATCAGATGAGCGTGCCTTGAATAGAGTTGGGGAATCTGAGCAGAGGAGAAAATCTGGGCTGGAAACAGACAAGTTCAACATGGAGTCTCTTGAGTTTAGCAAGATCTCTCTTGCAGACATCCATATTCAGCATGGGGTGGAGGTAAAGTGTGGGGCTAGAGATGAACACTTAAGAGCTGATGCATACCTGCTGTGATTAAAATTCTGGGTGTGGATGAGATCGTTGGAGAAGAATTTGCACATCTGAGGGTGTACAGACTCCATCTTCCTGCCCCCAGGCAAGATGGGCTGAGATAATGTAAGTGAAAGTGCTTGGCCTGACACGTGGGTTGGAATGGATGCTCAGTAAATTGCAGTTAAAGAACAGTAGGTCCAGAATCACGAAGAATCATTTAGTCTAATGTTTTGCTTCCCAGGTGGCGCTAGTGGTAAGGAACCCGCCTGCCAATGCAGGAGACGTAATAGACCAGGGTTCGATCCCTGGCTCAGGAAGATCCCCTGGAGGAGGGCATGGCAATCCACTCCAGAGAATCACATGGACATAGGAACCTGGTGGGCTACAATCCATAGGATCGAAAAGAGTCAGACACGATTGAAACGACTTAACACACAATGTTTTACTTCAGAATACAATCAACATCATTCCCCTCTTTCTTTCAAAACTTTCAGTCCTATTATCTCTTTTTTTTTATCCTATCATCTCTTGATACTAATTGAGACGTTCCACACCTCATATACATTCCTCCTATCAGATTCCAGTCTTTGAGTCCTGATCATCTTGCTCGCTATATTCACCAACTGCTCACCCTCGCTCCCTGCCTCCTACACTCTCCCTTCGCTGATATTTTTAAACTGTTTATTTTCAGATACTCTTCGTCACTGCCATCAGCTGCCTATTTGAGATATTTTCACCAAATATTGTATTTGTGTAGTTAAATCGTAACTTTTCGTACAGGAAAGCAATGACACAAGTAATCCCCCCCCCAAAAAAATGATCAGTTTAAATGAGTCTTAATTGGGTTGGGAAGCTTCTTCAGTCCCTGTATCTGAATATGGGTTTATTAGATAATCCAAAAGTCAAATTCAAACAAAATGGCCATATTAGGGAAATTGATCCAAGAGGAACTTGCTTAGAACTTGCCCAATTATTCCATTCCAAAGCCTTCAACATGGCACCCAGACTTCTACCTATCCATCTTTCTATCCACCCATCCATTCCATCTATCAATCTTCCCATCCATCTATCCTCCAAATCCATCTGTCTGTCCATCCATCCATCCATCTATCTAAACACATCTTTTGAATGCCTGCTCTATTCCAGACACTTCACTAGGTGCCGTTGTTGTCGCTGAGTCATTTCTGACTGCAGCACGCCAGGCTTCCCTGTCCTTTACCATCTCCCAGAATTTGCTCAAATTCATGTCCATTGAGTCTGTATGCCATCCAACCATCTCATCCTCTGTTGTCCCCTGCCTTCAATCTTTCCCAGCATCAGGGTCTTTTCCAAAGAGTCAGCTCTTCGCATCAGGTGGAAAGTATTGCACTAGGTGCTGAGGGATATGAAAATAAAGGTGACATGGAACCAAGAATCTCCCAATCCAAGTGGGAGACTCAAGATTAAATGCTCTAAAAGAAGAATTAGAAGAGAAGACATAATAATTCTTTCCGGAGGAATCAGGGAAGCCTTCACAAGAAAGGCTCTGATGGAGGAGAAAAATTTGGAAGGGGATAATTGTACCTCTCACAGGGATACAAGACAGAGGGGCAAAATTTACACTCTAGTACACAGGCCACACCTGGGCATGGGGAATCTAACCACAGGACTTCAAACCATGTCCCCTGTCTTTGCCTCTGTATATTCATCGTTATATCAAAGGGATTGTAATGTGCTTTCCTAACTATGCTCCACTGAAGGTAATGTAACCAGTTGTCTCTGTTTGACCTGGTTTGAGAGATTTCTCGGGATTTGGGAGTTTTGATGCCAAAACAGGACAGATCCAGGACGTTGGTCACTGTGAAGGGTGATCCTTACAGATACCATCAAGAGGTCACAGAGGCAGGAAGTAGGGGAGGCAGGACTCAGGGTGGAGGACGGTCCAGGGGGCTCAGAGCCCCCACTTCTACTCTCACCAGATCATGACATTTTTTGCACATTGAGTTTCTTTGTTAGATTTTGTTGGAAGGAACATTGCTGTTAGTTTTTCAAACAGTTTGAAAACCACTGGACTGAATGTTCTCTAGTGTCCTTATCAGTCTTTTGAAATTAAAATTATGTATCTATGGGAAGTTGATTTTTCCTCTCTCCTTTCCATTATCCTACCTTGTATTTTTTTTTTTTTCCCCTTTCTCGGATGAGAGGCACAGGGGACTATAAGACAGATATAAGCATTTTGCCTCAAAAGTCTTCCTTCCTATAGGACTTATAGAAGCTGTAAAATAAATGAGAAAATACTAAGCTAAATTAAAATTGAGGGGATTTTGTTTTAAGATTTCTTTTTTGAAGTGGACTATTTTTTAAAGTCCTCATGGAATCTGTTACAATATTGCTTCTGTTTTATGTTTTGTTTTTTGGCTGTGAGACATGCGGGATCTTAACTCCCTGACCAGGAATCAAACCCGCACCTCCTGCATCGGAAGGTGAAGTCTTAATCACTGGACCACCAGGCAAATCCCAAAATTGAGTTTTAAAATCCATATCATTCCAGCCTAAAGGAAGGTATCTTTCATTTTATATCTTTCTCCCTCTCCACCTAGCACCACTTGTTCTGAAATTATATCTCTGGGGATAAGTTTGGGCGTTGGGGGACAATTGTTGAATCGTGTCCAACTTTGCGACCCCATGGACTATAGCATACCAGTTTCCTCTGTCCGCCACTATCTGCCAGAGGAGAGTTTCCATGTCACATTTATTTTCAAATCCCTCAGCACCTGGTGCAATACTTTCCACCTGATGTGAGGAGCCAACTCTTTGGAAAAGACCCTGATGCTGGGAAAGATTGAAGGCAGGGGAAACAGAGGATGAGATGGTTGGATGGCATACAGACTCAATGGACATGTTTGCTCAAATTCATGTCCATTAAGTTGGTGATACTATCTAACCATCTCATCTCTGCCACCCCGTTCTCCTTTTGCCTTCAATCTTTCCCAGCATCAGGGTCTTTTTCAGTGAGTGTGCTCTTCGAATTAGGTGGCCAAAGTACTGGAACTTCAGCTTCAGCATCAGTCCTACCAATGAATATTCAGGGTTGATTTCCTTTAGGATTAACTGGCTTCATCTTCTTGCCGTCCAAGGGACTCTCAAGAGTCTTCTCCAATACCACAATTCAAAGGCATCGAATTCATCATTCAGCCTTCTTTATGGTCCAACTCACATCCATACAAGACTACTGGGAAAACCATAGCTTTGACTATACAGACCTTTTTCAGCAAAGTGATGTCTCTGCTTTTTAATACGTAGAGACAAGGGGTTAATGAATCACCCTAAAGAATCTCTTCTTTAAAAAAAAAAAAAAGTCCCTCTTGTTTCAGGGTGGGACCACAAGCTGAGAGGGAACCAGGAGAAGCAGTTGGAAACAACATCCCAGCTCCCCCTCCCATTTCAGCTCCCTCTGGCAGCTCTAATTGAGGCCTGTCACAGGGAGAGAAGCCAGCTGCAAATTGCATTCATCAACGAATTACGGCAATTACAGCCTCAGCCCCAGCCTAATGGGGGTGACACGTCCGGTCAGGCAGTCCCTTCCTCTGATTCAGAGATGTCAAATGCTTTGGACTGCCAGGGTCACTTTCCCCAATCCAGACCCGATGCTTTATCCTGGCCCCACATTCTGCCTTCTGTCAATACAGTAGGAAATATGAATGTTCCCCCAAACTCCTCCCGAGTGCTTCCATCTATCAACTGTCACTGAAATTCACCCAGCAATCTAGGGCCTAATCCCCTGCTGTTCTTTTTTCCTTTTCTTTTTGGCCGAGCCTCAGAACATGTAGGATCTTAGCTCCCATGCCCCCTGCAGTGAAAGCTCAGAGTCTTAACCACTGGACCTCCAGGGAAGTCCCTCCGCTGCTGTTCTTTAAGCTGAGTTTCCTCCAGATTTGGTCCTTGGAAGAATTGATTTGCTGAGAGTTCAAGGGCCTGTTAAGAATGTTTTCCTTGTTGGCAGAGGGCCTGCCCATCTCCTCCATCCATCCTGCCCACCCAGACACACAGGGCCCAGTCTAGGGTGAGGTTCAGATGAAACCTGTGGAGGTGTAGTGGAAGTGTCACCTCCCAGAGGGAGAAGTATGTGGCCACCCACATCTGTCCGCAGCTGCTTCCTCACTCCCTTCCCTGGAACCAGCAGTCCTGGTTTCAACAAGAGGGGTGTGTGTGTGTGTGTGTGTGTGTGTGTGTGTGTGTGTGTGTGTGTGTGTCTGCATGCGTGTGTGTGACAAACCACAGGAAATCCACATGCTAGAGACAGGAGGGTTATGGAGCGCATGACACTGCGTCCCTCTGTGTGATTTGGGATATGAAAATGCAACCAAATGCCCCCAGAGAATACTTTCTTTTTCTCTCCCTTGCTTTTTTGATCAGAATTCTGGCATCTCTACAAACAGGGCTGTGCCATAAAAAAGGGAGGTTCAGAGGTCAGTCCATCCATCCCCCAGCCTCTGACCAGAAACAATCATCTCTTCCTTTCTCCCAGTCTCTGTTTGAAATTAAGAGGGGACAAGGAAAGGAGGTGTCTTTCCAGTGCTGAAGTTTCTAAGGAAGCCAGCCCAGATTCCACCCTTTCCTTCCAGAGAATGTATCCTGTGATGTTTAAGTAGGAGTCAAGCCTTGAGAATGAATTTCTCCTAAAGTGTCCTTGTTCCAAGAGAGGAGGTGGGGATGGATACACCTAGGAAAGGAAGCACGCAACAAAAGGGGTTTGAGTCAAATGTTCCCTGGGATCCCAAAGTTTTCTAAGGGAACAGTGCGGTTCAACTGACCCACTGACAAGGAAAGAGGTCAACGTGGGCAACCCAGTACCCCACTTCCTGGAGGCTTTCAAAGAAACTCAGCATTTCATGCTGAGTTTCAGAAGAGAAAGGGCAGCTCAGAGGCAGGAACCAAGGATGTTGAGGGTAGGGAGGAACCAAGAAACAGACAAAGGAAGAAACAAGGTGGGAAGAGGGCAGATAAGGGCTGAGGTTGAGACCCAGAGGGAGAGCAGAAAGAGGACAGGATTGCCAAACACAGGCAGCAATCAGGGCTCTGGCGTGCCCAGGTCAGCGACTTCTCCTTTCAGTCCACACCCTGAGTGGATGCCTTGATGCCCCGCCCAGGCCCCTCTACTGGCTGTAAGTGTTGGTTCCAGTGACTCCAACAATTTGTGGTGGCCTCTTCTCTGGAGACCTGAGCAACCAGCAGCCTATTAACTGACTGATGGGATGGGGGAAGGGTACCAAAGACCAGCTTCCCTGTCTCAGGGGGCTCCTCTCTGTGGTTCCAGGCTCCATCCAGAGCTTCCCTACTGAGTGAAGTCCAAATCATAATCCAGCTGTGAGAAGGGGCTTTTGCTGAGCCCCTCTCCTGCCCTATCCTGCTTCCCTCTCTCCTCTTCTCCTGAGACTTTGCCCTCAATAAACCTTGTGCCTCTGAATCCCTGTCTCAGGCTCTGCATCGAGGATCTAGAGCGTCTCTGAGTACAGGTTATACCTTTAGCTCCAGTGCCAAGGAAGGTGTGTCTGTGCACAATAAAGCTAAACCTTAAGATATTATAGGCGATTTTTTGAAAGAATGAGTGAGTGATTGGATTGATGCTCTCGGGCCTGGGGTTGGGGGGGCGGTGGGCGGGGGAGACAAGTGGATGGAAGGTTTTATTGTAGAACTGACCTCTCCCACTACACCTACACACACATTCGGGCCACCCACTAATGTTTGTGCAAACTCAGGAGCAGATAATCCAGATCCCCCAGCTGGCATCTTCCCCTTCAGTAGCTCCTGCCTGAACTCTCTTTCTGCTCCAGCACCTTGCAGGGATTGGGAGAGGGCTGGGCTGAGGAAGGCAGCAAGTGATGGGAAGATGATGAAACTTCAGTCTATCAACACTGTTGCTACTATCTCAGCAGTATGATGAAAGGTCAAAAGCTATTGAGTAAAATCAGGTTAGGAATTTTCTGTGGATTCTAGTTAACTGGGCTCATCAGCAAACAGACAGTTAAAGAGATGGTTTATAGCATGAACACACCCTGATTGAAGCTATAAAATCACCTGCAAAGTAATCAGGTTTGAATCAGTGAGAATCATAGTTTGATAAGGTGTTTTCAATTAAATTGAAGGAATTTCCTGATGGTCCAGTGGTTATGACTCAGAACTTCCACTGCAGGGGGCACAGGGTCGATTCTTGATCATGGAACTAGATTCCACACGCCACAACTAAGAAGTTTGAATGCTGCAACCAAGACCCAACACTGTCAAATAAATATACAAATTTTAAATAATAACAATATTTTTAAAAGAAATTGAATATGAACAACATATGTAATTTAAGAATTTCTGGGAGCCACATTTTTTAAAGGTAAAATGAAGCAGATGAAACTAATTTTAACGAAGCATTTTAACTCAATATATTCAAAAACAACATATCTATATAAAAAAGTATGAGATATATACATTCTTTTTTCATACTAAGGCTTCAAAATCTGTCGTATATTTCATATTTATAGGTCTCAGATCAGTTACATTTCCCCTGCTCAGTGGCCACATATGGCTGGTGGCTGCCATATTGGATATCACAAGTCTAGAACTTGTGAGTCCCTTCCCTATCCCCTGCCCTACGCTGGGCTCCTCTGGAGTGCTGAGGCAGATAATGGGATCTAGATACAGTTTGACCATCCTGGGGTGAACTTGGGAGGAGCTGGGATAGGGGAGTGGTGAACAGACTCTAGGCAGTGTCCCAGGCCAGGTAACTAATTACTGGGAAGAGAGGAACGAAACTGTTAAACCTCAACCTCAGGTCTTGCCTCCCGAGCAGTAGGTAGGACCAAGAAAGTACTTCAATCCCATGGTCCTCCTCTCTTACTTAATCAGAATACTTAATTCCAGTTCTATATCTGCTTCTTTTCCTCACCTCCTCCAGGAAACCCTCCCAGATAAACTCCCTAAACTTATTTGTTAGTCTCTTTCCTGAATGTTATTAGCATTTATAGACTAAAAAGATTCTTCACTGAGGTGACACCCCAACCCTCCAACCCTTGGGTGGACACCCCGAATTCCATAGATACAAGATGATCATCCACCACACTTACAAGTGTGCCTGCCACTGTCCTGGGGATAGATCGGTGGGCAAAATGGATGAAGGCTGTACAACCTGGAGATGAAGGCAGACAGTAAACAAACTTAAAAACAAAACAAGGTCATTTCAACAAAAGATAAGAGGAAGACAGAAAGATCATTAAGGAGTTCCCCATGCCCACCTCCTACTGAGGACCAGAGAAAGAAAACCAGAAAAGATAATTATGTATTCAACCCCCTCCTTTTACAGATGGGTAAACTGAGGTCAGGGGACAAGAAATGACTTGCTCAAGGTCACAGAAGTCTTGCTTCGTGGGTTACTTTCTGAGATGCTGCCTGGTCTGACTGGTGGCTCCGTTCCTCCCCCATTACACTGGGAGAGTTCCAGGGAATGAGCAAGCACTTCTGCCTTCTCTCTCCTGAGGGATAAGAGTCAGCATCTGGAATGGAAAGCAGGGCATGATCTTATAAAAACAAACACAATCAAAAGCACAAAACCTCACTTTCAGCAATCTTTAAAAGCCAGGTGTCAGCCCCACCCTACTCCACCAATCTTTTCACCAGATTTATTAGGAGGGGGATGGGAGGTGCTAAAAAGATAAACCCTCCTTCCTCTCCCCCTTCACCATCACACGACTCTATCCAGGAGGGGCAGAGACCCGGATTAGCGCAGAGACCTGAATAAACTAAATAGAGATGGAGTCCCAAACAGTTCAGGGTAGCCGAGAGATCTGATATTTCACACTTTCGCTTCCGGTTCCGGTTCTGGGATCCCATGAGTTACGGCGGTTGGTGGGGGGCCCTATAGGTTAGTGGATGGGGGCACGGGCGGGGGCAGGTCCCGGGCCCCAGCTGCCCTCCTTCAAGCTCAAATCTGTTCACATTCCCTTCAGAGCATGCGCTCCTATCTCAGCCTCACTCCCTCCCTGGGCCAAGTCCCAGGGATTTATTTCAGGAACTGTTTCGCCCACTCTGCCTGCCGCCTGTGAGGAGCTGGGTGCTTAGGGTGTCCTCACCATCTGCCCACCTCCATCATCAGCCAGGCATTCCTGGGTGGAGCTCAATCCTCGGGCCTGCAAATCCTCTACCTTCGCTGGTGATTGTATTTCTTATCTCCCATAAAGCAAAAGCACTGTAAAGTCTATCCGCTTCCACCCCTCCCACTCCCCAACCCCCCACACCCCCCACCCTTAATCCCTCACCCCCAACCCCCATCCCTCCACCCCCCTCCCACCCGCTCACACACATACACACACCCCCCTCAGCTTAAAGAGGCCTTAAAATCTGAGGATGGAGGGCGAGGAAACTGGTTTAAATTCTCCCCCAACACACACACTGAAACACTCTCTAAAGGCACATACACATACTTGGTCACTAATCTAGAAAAAATTTGAAATAAGTGTACCCTTTGACACAGCAGTTCTACTTCTAGGAATCATCTTACAGGAAATCTCCAAGAGTACAAAGAAATATATACAAGGAAGTTCATTGCTGGGGACACACTGTGGATTTAATTTATAAATGAAGGTCCATTCATACAATGGAATCTCATGTAGTCATCAAAAAGAATGAGAAAAATCCATATGTCCTGACACTGAATTATGCCCAAGATATAACCTGTACAACAATATGCCTGAGATAATCCTATATGTGTCATATATATATATGAAAGATTTATATAAAACCTGTTCAAAATGTTTAGCTAGCTCTGAAGTTTAGACGATGGGGTGTTCCATTTTCTAAGTTTCTTTCATAACAAAGACCTATAACTTTGGTAATCAAGTGAGGCAGGGAAGAGCATAAAAAACATCTTTTAAAGGAAGGAGGGATGAACAAACACCCTCCTCTGTCTTAGCTTGGAGAAGGGGTTCCATGACACCCATCCCCAAACTTCCAGCCAGGTCCTGCAGATGGCCTTGGAAATGGTGCGTGGCTAGATACAGACTGCCCATCCCTTATAGCCCATTGCTGGCCTGGGCCTTCACTACTGCCCTCGCTCCCTCCCCTTCCCTGGCCTCTGTTCAGAAAAGGTCCGTGTTAGAGAACAGGCTGTCCTGTGTGCTCCTAGTTCTTCAGTGGAACTCAGTGCTTCCCAGGCCACAGTGGTGTCCATCTCCAGAAAGACTTGGCATGATGCATGGTCAATGTGAAAGGAGGGTGGGGACTTCTGGCCAGTTTTGAGGCCAGAGCTCTTCTGGGCTTTGAAGATAAAGTCCCCACTCTTCAGGAAGAGGAGTGGGGGAGCGGAAACTGGCCCCTAATCTAATCAAGGCAGGGAGGGAGGGAAAGAACTCTGAGGTCCTGGACTTGCTCCGTGTCTCCTATCTCCTGTTGTCTGCCGAGGGAATCCAAAGAGCCAGCCTGGGAGGAAGGATCTGGACACACCACTAAGTAGCTTTATCCTCTGGCAAGTCACTGCCCGCTTAAGGAATTCTTTCCTCCCTTTTTGCTACTTTTTTTCCTTTCCTTGTTTTGGTCTCGCCAAGCAGCATGCAGGGTCTTTCTTAGTTCCCTGACCAGGGATCAAACCCATGCCCTCTGCAGTGGAAGCACAGAGTCCTAACCACTGGGCCACCAGGGAAGCCCCTCTTATTTGCTACTTTTTCTTTGCCTTGAGCACACACAGCATGGGGGGACTGGAGTGGGGAATGGGAAGGTGAGAGACCTCTGCCATCTTTGCACTCATGAGGGCTATGGGGAAGCACAGGGCACCCAGGGAAAATGCCCTCCACCTGGATTTTACCATCCAAACTGTGCGAGAAGAGGTGGCTGGGGAAGGGGGTTGCAGCCCAGAAGGGAGCCCCAATGCTGAGTCCACTGGTTTCCTTCAATTTCACATCACAGGCAGTCAGTCCCTGACCACCACTCCTGGCCCCTGGACATCCTCGGCCCTGAGGGAGCCTCTACCTCAGTACCTATTCAGGGACTCAAAGAAATTCTCCTGGACTTCCCTGGTACTCCAGTGGTTGGGATTCCACCTGCCAAGGCAGGGGACTCAAGTTCAATCCCTAGTCGGGGAAGATTCCACATGCCTCGGGGCAACTAAGCCCATGCGCCACAATTAGTGAAGCCCACACACCCCAGAGCCCATGCTCCACAAGAGAAACCACTGCAATGAGAAGCCTGCATACTGCAACTAGAGAGCAGCCCCTGCTTGCTGCGACGAGAGGAAGCCCGAGCACGGCAAGAAAGACCCAGCACAGCCAAAAATAAATGAATAAATAATTCTCTTAAAAAATGAAGCTTAATAAAGAAGCTGAGACAAAGAGACTACAACCTACCCTCAACCCTGACCCACTCCCATCCCAAGCCAGCTGGCCCAGAGTTCGACACACAGAATCCCTGAGGTGATCACCTCCCTCCCACCTCTCTGTCCCTTTGATGGACTAAGGCAGGAGGATTATTTCAAAGTTCTGGATCCCACCCAGCCAGAATGTAACTTTCTAATCAGAATACCCCAGTGCTGTCCTCTCCCTACAACCCGTTCAGAGCCACTGGCTTCTCCATTTCACTGTCACTTGCCGCCAGTATCCTCTTCCTCCACCCCCCAGGTGGTCAGGGCACAGGGCTGTGGGGAAGAGCTAGGACATTCACAGGTCTCCTGTGGACCATGACCCCTCCCCAGGGCTGGAGCGTGGTGGGGCGGTGGGGGGAGGAGAGGAGCAGAAGACAATCGAATAAGATGGGGAGGAAGGACGGTTGGCAGGGCCGTAGAGCTGGCACCACAGAGGCCTCTCTGCTAGGGATGGGGGAGCACCTCCAAGTTATGTTGCATGCTGCTAAGTCATTCAGTCGTGTCCGATTCTTTGCAACCCCGTAGACTGTAGCCTCGGAGAAGGCAATGGCACCCCACTCCAGTACTCTTGCCTGGAAAATCCCATGGACGGAGGAGCCTGGTAGGCTGCAGTCCATGGGGTCACTGAGGGTCAGACATGACTGAGCGACTTCACTTTCACTTTTTACTTTCATGCATTGGAGAAGGAAATGGCAACCCACTCCAGTGTTCTTGCCTGAAGAATCCCAGGGACTGGGGAGCCTGGTGGACTGCCGTCTATGGGGTCGCACAGAGTTGGACACGACTGAAGTGACTTAGCAGCAGCAGACTGTAGCCTGCCAGGCTGCTCTGTCCTTGGGATTCTCCAGGCAGGAATACTGGAGTGGGTTGCCATTTCCTCCTCCAGGACATCTTCCCGAGCCCGGGACAGAACCCTTGTCTCTTATGTCTCCTGCATTGGCAGGCAGGTTTTTTAACATAGTCCCCCAAATCCAGAGACCTCAGTCCCCCAGGCGACCAAAAATGGAGAGAACAGGTCCTTGGAGATTTTAAAACAGAAGAGAGAATTGGGGTGGAATGGGGAAGATCTCCCAGCAAGAGCTTAGGGTCCTTCCAGCCAGGGCCTCCCCAACCTGCTCTTGGGCTGCAGGAGAGGACTTTGCCCTGAGGCCTGGGACAGATGAATCACAGGTATGTGTGGACGGGGGCCAGGTAGCACGTGTCCCCAGCAGAACCAGTCCAGCAGCTCTGCCCAGCAGGCCCCAGTGCTGACGCAGACTTGGGCACCCTTCTGGATGGATGCACACCCAACCCCATCCTGCCAGGCACCTTGAGGGCTAGGGGAGGGACTGTGCACAAGTGTAGCAAATCTGAACCGGCCCCAACTCAGCGAAATTCCGCTTCTGCCAACTGGCTAGGAAGAAAGGAGTTCCTTAGGAAAGCTGCCCCAGGATGGGGTTGCCAGCACCTCCCCTCCGTCCCCAGGTCCTTTCATCTGATTCTGGAGCCAGGACTCTGAACTGGCTCTTGGGAGCCCTTGTTTGCACAAAGGGTGGGAGCAGGACTAGGGGATTGGAAAGAATTGATGGTGTTTGATTTTTACTTACGACTCCCACTCAGATTAGGAGGATCTAATTGTCCTCAGACACAGCTGGCCCTCCTGCTGAGAATGGGTTGGCCCTAAGAGTCTGAGCAGGCGCTCATGACATCAGCATTTTATTCTTTCCATCATTGCTAACATTGGTGGCCTATATGGATATCCAGCAGTCCTCACTCCCACCTGGCTCAAACAGCTACTAGACTTCCCCTCTCGTGGGAATAGCTACCATTCCCAGAGCTGGACAACTCAGGGCTTAGTCACAGGTGCCAGGCTGGCTCAATCCAGCCCAGGCCTCCCCAGCATCAGTCACTGCCATTGCTGCCAGTGAGCTGCAGTCAGCAGGATCGGGCACATGGAGCTGGCTTCAGGCCAGGAGGAAATTACTTTCCATTCTCACCACATCCCCCAAGGTGTGTGCTGGGTTGGGGGAGGAAATCAGACTAACCACTTGAGTGCTGGGGGTGGGACAGAAGGCCCTTTGAGGATTTACCTATACAGACCTAAGAGGTGGCCCCAAGGGCAAGAACGTAGGAGCAGCTCGCACCTGCAAAACTTGAAGTTAAATCCGCAAGGGGACTTCCTTGATGGTCCAGTGGTAAAGAACCCCCCTGCCAATGCAGGGGACACAGGTTCAATAGCTGGTCTGGGAAGATTCCACATGCCTTGGGGCAACTAAGCCCATGCACCACAACTACTGAGCCCACGCACCCTAGAGCCTATGCTCCACAACAAGAGAAGCAGCAATGAGAAGCCTGTGCACGTCAATGAAGAGTAGCCCCCACTCACTGTAACTAGAGAAAGCCCGCACACAGCAACAAAAACCCGGCACAGCCAAAAATGATAATTTTTTTTTTAATGCCTGCAAGGACCAGTTAGTGTCAAGAATAAGTAAGAGCAAGAGGATGAGGGAAGAAAGGGAGAAAGAAGGGACCCCAAAAAACCCGGCAGAGATCAAGCAATGTGATATGTGTGTGTGTGTCTGTGTGTGTTGTATCTGACTCTTTGCAACCCCATGGACTGTGGCACACCAGGCTCTTCTATCCATAGATCAGGCGATAACATGGAGTTACTTCAACTCTCTCTAATCCCCACCAGCTGCCCCATGAACACACAATCTAATTTTTTAGAAAAAGGCTTGCTTTGCAAATTCAGCTTCAAGATAAGTCCCTCCTCCCCACCCCTGCCTGCCCATCTGGAAATCTTGGGACTATCCCTGAGCCAAGGTAAAGAAAGGAAAATGCCAAACCAAGGTTAGAGCTACAACATCATCAGTCTTTAATAACTTATAGGCAAATGCTAAAAAATAGTTAATAATTATACAGAGGACATACATGGCTTATAAAAACGGTCATTAAGTCTACAAAGGGGGGATGGAGGGATTCTTGGCACTTTCATACAAACACAAAAATATAGACAGTTATGACTGGCACCCCTAGAAAAGCATCCCTCAGTTGGGGTGGGGGGAGCCAAGAGCTAGTTCTCATTATTCCAAATGCATCCTCCAAGTAACTTTCCTTTGCCCCCAAACACGTCTAATCAAAAAGCCAGAGAAGAAAAACAGGAAACAGGGTCGAGGTAGAGTCAGTTTACATTTAAGCCTCCACAGTCCTGCAGCCTCCACTTCCCCAGAAGTGAGGATGAGGGAGAGATGTGAGAACACATTCCATCTCCCGTCACCCGCCCCCATGCTGCCCCCAAACAGGACCCCTGTTGTGCTTCTTGGTCCTCCATTGAGGTGGACAGGTCCTGCACCCTGGGGCTGAATGAGGGGCCACAGGCTCCGCCTGGCTGTCCAAGTGTGCAGACCCCTACTGGTGAGGAGGAGCAGCCTCAGGTCACCGTCGCTTCTTGCCTGCCCGGGCAGCCTTCTTTCTCTTGAGGATCATCTCATACAGGCGCTCCAGGCCTGGCTGCAGGCCCAGCCCATCCACAGCACTGCAGCCCTGCACGTGGGTGAGTGTGGCAGTAGCCAGCTCCCGGACCGCCAGCCTCTTCTCCACCTCGGCGGCGCTCAGTGCCCCGGGCTGATCTTGCTTGTTGGCCAGGACCAGCACAGGCACACCCTGGTTGTCCGAGGCTCGGCTGATTCGGTGGAGCTCCACCTTGGCCTCCTCCAGCCGCTCAGCCTCAGCAGCATCCACCACAAACACCAGGCCATCTGTCCGGCGTGTGTAGGATCGCCACAGCGGTCGAAGCTTTTCCTGCCCCCCGACGTCCCACACTTGGAAGGTGATGCCACGGGACCCCCCCAGGGGCACCCGGATCTTCTCTGTGTTGAAGCCTTTGGTGGGGATGCTCTGGACAAACTCTTTGAACTTAAGGCGGTAAAGAAGGGAGGTCTTTCCAGCTGAGTCCAGCCCAATGACCACAACATGCAGGGCCTGGAAGTGAGGCAAGAAGGAGGTGGTGGGCGCCATCTCAGTCAAGTGGTTCCCCATGTTGAACTCTAGCTAAGATGCAGGTCTTGGGGCTCACAGAAGAGGCAGGGAGGAGACCTTGAAATTGCACGCTTTGGGGATCACAGCTGGGTTATCTGAACAGGGAAAGGTCATGGGAGAAAAGAGGAGGATCGATGTTTAATAACAAACATGAAATTTGCAACTTCTTGATCACGTCCTAAATCAGCAGCCCACTTTTTAAAAATTTGTTTTCGGCTTTTTTTTTTTTTTTTTAAGCAGCTGCAGGTATAACAGAGGCTCTCCCCCGTCCCTTGGGGGCCATGACAGGGGCGATGAGACCCAGAGAAACCCCTAGGACACTGAGGTTGGAGAGAGAGGCCTGGATAGGGGGACAGTCAGCTTCCGCGCTTGTGGTGTGGCAGCAGGCACCGCGACCCCAGCTCCCCAGGAGAGATTCCTCGGGGGAACCTGCATCTGGGGGGCAGTGGCCCGAAATTAAGAATCAGGGTGCGGGTGCTGAAATCGGAGAGAAGGGCCCACTCCCACTCGCCTTCCACAACCCCACGGTTGACACGCCCCTCCTTACACAGACCCCTTCCCCACTGCCCCGCGACCCTCCGCTGCCCGCCTTCCTCCGATCGCCGACTTCAGCTCCCGCGTTCCCGTACCCAGACCGCCTCGGCTCGGCCTGAGCAGCGCTTTTACCTCCCGTCAGCCGCGCTCTCCCCGCTCCCCTCCGGGCCAGCCCCGCTAGTATCCACGCCGGTCTCCAGCGCGCGGGCACTGCGGAGCTGACAGGGGCACTCGGCCTTAAAACCCGCGTGTGACGTCACGTGGCATGGGCCAATCAGCGGCCCTGCGGCAGCGAGGTGGGGCGGAGCGTGGAGATCCGCGGATTGCAACCGGGTCCCCACTGTGATGCAACTGTGATCAATTGGTGACCGTTTTATTGATGTTTTCTACCATTGCCTGTATTTGGAATTAAACTCGGAATTAACCTGGGATGGAAGGTGGAAGGGGCGTGGCAGCGTTTGGCTAGGGAGGAGAGATGAAGAGCATAATATTCTCAATATCCCCACATGCCCCTCACACAGGCAGAGATATTCAGTCCACGTGTGCGCTTCCTCTGCCAGGGTTTACTCGAGAGATGTTGACAAGTCTTCCTCCTATATCTTTTCTAATTTAATGTTCTAACCTGTATGAACCTGGAATCCCATAAACCGCCTAAACCTATTACCCCTGCTGCTGCTGCTAAGTCACTTCAGTCGTGTCCGACTCTGTGTGACCCCATAGACGGCAGCCCACCAGGCTCCCCAGTCCCTGGGATTCTCCAGGCAAGAACACTGGAGTGGGTTGCCATTTCCTTCTCCAATGCATTAAAGTGAAAAGTGAAAGTGAAGTCGCTCAATCGTGTCTGACCCTCAGTGACCCCATGGACTGCAGTCTACCAGGCTCCTCCGTCCATGGAATTTTCCAGGCAGGAGTACTGGAGTGGGGTGCCATTGCCTTCTCCGACCTATTACCCCTACTGATCTCCATGACAGCCCAGGAGGTAGGGACTGGTGTGGTCTCACTACACAGGTGAAGAAAGCTCTGAAGGGCTCAATGACTTGTTTAATGTCGTGTGTGCTCAGTCAAGTCCAACTCTTTGCCACCCCATGGACTGTGGCCCTCCAGGCTTCTCTGTCTATGGAATTTTCCAGACAAGAATACTGGAGTGGGTTGCCATTTCCTTCTCCAGGAGATCTTCTCAACCCAGGGATGGAACCCTTGTCTCTTGAGTCTTCTGCATTGGCAAGCAGATTCTTTACCACTGGGCCACCTAGAAAGTCCCTGTCTAACATCACACATAGCTAGTAAATGGCTGAGCAAGGACATGTCTGAATCCAATGCCTCGGTCCCTCACCACTTACCTATTCAGTCTCTCTAGTCAGGAGATTATTAGCAGAATTCCCCCAGTTTCTGGTCAGAGTGCCTGCCATAGCAGACCCTACCTTGTTCAAATTGATAAAGGCAAAATTCTTCACTTCCCAGGGTGTTTGCTGACTTCATTCATACTGTTTGCGCCGCACGAGCCAAAGAAACTACGAAGACATAGCGGATGTGCAGACCACAAATGCCTGGGTTCAGAGGGCTTATACTCTAGTGAGGGAGACAAGACTGGTCACTGACAGGGAGCACTGGGACTTTGTAAATCATGAGATAAGCATGCGTAGGACTTCAGAGGAGGGAAAGTGTCAACTAGAAGCCCCTGGAAAGGTTTCCAGAAATTAATGAGTTCTGTGTAGGACTGGTTGGGAGGTGGACAGCACTGCGTGGCATCTCCCCAGTCACTACAGCCTGATTTAGTCTGGGCAGCACTGAAGAGGAGATGTCACAAAGGGGCAGTGTGACCAAAGGCTAACTGATTACCTGCAGGGAGAAAGGTAAAACTGAACGTGGAGAAGGGGATCAAAGGAGAAGCAAATTTTGACTATGCTATTCCATTTTTACAAGGAAGCCGGATTCCTGCATTTATTATGCATCACAATATTAACTTTTTAGAAAACTGTCTGTAAGGGTGATTAGAAAAGAGGAGGATGGGGACTTCCCTGGTGGTCCAGTGGCTAAGACTCTGCCCTCCCAATACAGGGTGCCCCGGTTTGATCCCTGGTCAAGAAACTAGATCCCACATCTTGCGACTTAGAGTTTGTATGCCACAACTAAAAGCTGATGAAGCAAAATACATAAATATCAAAAAAAGAAGAAGAAAGAAAAAGAAAAGGAAAGGGAAGCCATTGCCAGACAGGAGGGCTTAGCCCGTCCTACCCACTAGCTCCCATCTGTTTAGCACCAGCCTGCCTTGCCACCTCCTCTTCCCCTTCCTGCTACAAACCAGCCACCTGGTTTTCCTTAACGATGCAGGGAGCTTCCCCAAATCCCTTAAGAGATCAAGACCTTAAGTAATTAGCTTTTATACCCGCCATGTTGGGGGCTTGCAGGATGCAGCAGGAGCTAAGGAATAGGAAAGGAACTGAGCAGAGGGGAAGACAGCACAGACCAGGAGGTTGGGAACAACTGGCCTATTTAAGTAGCCACTGTATGCTAAGCTGTGGTCAAGGAACTTTGCACACTTTTCCTTTTATTCTTTTCTTTCTTTAAATTTTTTTTTTTAGTTTTGGCCTCGAAGCTTGCAAGAACTTAATTCTATGACCAGTGAGGGCTAGAACCCTCACTCTCAGCCGTGAAAGTGCAGAATCCTAACCACTGGACAACCAGGGAATCCCCAATATTCCTTCTTAAATATACAACTCATACCATGTCGTAAGTAGAGTTACTCTAAAAAGAGAACAGCAAACCACAGAAAGGTGAAGTAACTTGTCCAGTGTCGCTCAGCTAAAAACTGGCCAAACTTGGCTTGGATAAAATGGCTGTGAAATCAAAAATACAAAGAGAAACAGAGAATGCATGGAAACTGAAAACAGACACATTGTTTTGTGTTTCTTCCACAACCTTTGAAACTTCTTTGACATTTCTCCTACATCTCCTGGGCCTCACACACAAGAGGGAAATTATAACTTGATTATCTGATAAGGGAGTTGAAACTGGAAATCTCACCCCACCCTTCATCCTTTGCCTTTGCCCAGAAAGGTGTTGATGAACAAATGGGAAGGAGGAGGTGGGGCAAGGTGGGGGTGAAAGAAAGGGCTCAGTCCTGGGCTCAGACTGGGCTCAGCACCAGTCTGTGGGCCTGTACCAGTCCAGTCTCCTTTAAAATGGCAACTCCAGTTCCCATTTCCACAACCAGCCTGGGGCCCAGGGAGCCTTCCTCCATTAGTCACCATTTTTTATACCGGCAGCCTCATTTCTACAGCCCTTTCTCTCCACAAGATCACAGCCCAGGTCCTAGTACATTGGAGGATACACAATGCTCAAGAACATTCTTACTTTGAGCATTCATGGATGGAGTACCTGTCAGTCTGAAGGCCTCAGTGAAATGGATAAGGACATGCTCTCATAGAGTGGACATTACGATGAGGAGTAGGGAGAGACAGATAATGACTAAAGAGGCTCATTTCAGATAGTGACATAAGCCATCGAGGAAAATAAAACAGGGAAATGTGCTGGAGAGTGACTGGGGGGAGAGCTACTTTACATGGAGGAGGAGGTGCTCATGAAGGCCTCTCCAATGGTGACATCAGAGGCAAGATTGAATGGACAAGGGGCAAGGAAGCATTCCAGACAGAAGGACAGACTAGCTGGGACCTACCTGCTTCCTCCCATTGGCTCCCTGACCTGGTTAGATTCCAGCTGCTGAGTGGAGGGTCTTCCTCAGAGCTGTCTCCCCACCAGACCAAGCGCTGAGCCCAGAAGCTGGTTCTTCTCAGCCACATCTCCACAGTGCCCAGCACTGTGCCTGCCACACAGCAGGCAATCAGGAAATCCTCCATAATTCATGGCTATATGATAGATGGACTACATATACTCAAGGGGTGCCCTGAGTGTGGGAACTAAGCACCCAGCCTTAGCCGGGAGTTTCCAGGTCTGGGGTCCCTGACACCTTGGGGGTTGGGAGGGACACCTAAAAACCCTGTACTTCCAGGCAAGGTCTGGGTAATACTGAACCCTCAGGCCTTGGGGAAGAGGGATTTCTTAAAGGAGAAAAACAGGCCATGCAAGGGATGACACTGGATAGGCCCCCCCTTAAGGCCTGGTGGTCTGAACCCTGAGCTGAGAGTCATCATGACTCCTGTCCTGACAAGTAGGCTGACTTAGAAAACCACTTTCCGCTAGGAGGCTTGATTTCCTCAGCATGTAAAGAGGGGCTTAGAGATTCCAGGTCCCTTTCCGCAGGACGGCTCAGGCTTTGGAGTAGGGGAGGGTACAGGATGGGTGAGGCTCACCTAGGAAGCAGCTGAGGACATCCTTGTCTCCACTGCATCCCAACCGAGGACCTGCTGAGTGCACAAGTGAAGGGAGGAGAGGAGTCGGCAGGAGGAGGGATGGGAGGGGAGATGAGGTCCAAGAGCAGCTTCCGCCAGGGAATCACAAAGACACATATTTCAAATCCCAGCTTTTCTTCCTCAAGAATAAAACAAAGCGGGAATTCCTTGCGTGTCCATTGGTTACAACTGTGTTTTCCACTGCACAGAGCACGGTTACATCCCTGGCTGGAGAAAAGAGATTCCATGGCCAAAAAAAAACAAGAATAAAATGGGGAAAACACAACCTACTACTTAGAATGAGTGTGAAAAGAAAAAAGAAAAACTGAGAGGAAGGGGGCCATTGAAGACCCTTTTCTCCTACCAGGGGCCCATTCAGAGGCAGCTCATCCAAAACTAAGTCCCAGAGCCCAGGCCAGGGCAGAAAAGGAGCAGATGCTGCCCCCTGGTGGATGAGTCTGTCACTGCCTAAACCTGAAGCAAAGTGGGTAGAGTGAAGTTGGACAGGTTCCTTTCCTTCCTTCTGGGGTCTGTTTATTTCTTTTTCTTGCCATGCCACCCAGCTCGTGGGATCTTAGATCTGCTACCAGGTATTGAACCCTTGCCCTTGGCAGTGAAAGCTTGGAGTCTTAACCACTAAACTAACCACAAGGGAACTTCCCTGGAGTCTTCCTTTCAGACAGTACCTTCACTACAGCTTGAATGTACAGAGAGAATGGAAAAGCCACCCTTTTCAAGTTGTTTTTGTGGAGGTAAGATCAGATGTAAATGAACATTTTCTGAGCAGGAAATCTGATTTCAGTGACATTTCTTATGCTTTTCCTGAGGGCCTAATAGCTGGTGCCGGGAAGGCAGAGGCGGGAGGAGGCTGGAGGATGGAGAAGGTTGTGAAGAGGCAGTTGCAGCAGGCTGTGGTCTCTTAGGAGACAGATCCACTCGGGGACAGATTCCAGCATCCATCTACACCACTAGGGGACAGATTCCAGCATCCATCTGCACAGGAGACTGGCACTTGGGGAGACCTTGGCATCAAGAGGGGCCTTGGGTGATCAGGAAGGAACAGCAGCCAGAGCCCCAAGAGGGTGACAGTGCCATGGGAGCAACCGCCAACAGCTGTGAGGGGGGAAGAACAAGCTCACCAGAGAGAGACAGAGGTGAGTTGACGAGAGAGAGCCAGGCTCACACTGTGCAGGGAACTCGCTGTTGGCCAGTTATCCGAGCTGAGGGACTCTTTAGAGCTTTAACAAAGGGGCTAATCCCCAGAGACCTTATATGTTTGATTCAGCTGCCCACTCCAGTATTTTTGCCTGGAAAATCCCATGGATCACGGAGCCTGGTAGGCTACCATCCATGGGGTTGCAAAGAGTCGGACATGATTGAGCAACTTCACTTTCACTTAAAAAAAATGTATTTACTTATCTGGCTGTATCTGATCACTCAGACTTAGTTGCCTCGAAGTATGGGGGAATCTTAGCTCCACACCAGGGATCGAACTCATGTCCCCTACATTGGGAGGCAGATACTTAATCACTGGACCACCAGGAAGTCCCTGATTCAGCTTCTTGATTTCATAGATTTCTGTCAAGTCACTCATGTTGTTTGGCCCACACGAATGGGTGCATGCTCAAATTTGGGAGTTTGTCAGAATCATCTGGAAGACTTGATATACACAGAGCTGGAGCCTCCTTCCAGAATTTCCGACTCAGAAATTTGAAGAATTTGTCAGACCCAAGCTAAGCATATTATACATTGTCTCATTGGACCCTCATCCGGTCATTCAACACATATTCATCAAAAATCAAATACATTTGGAGCACTACCATAGGTACTGAGACTAGACCAGCAAACAAAAGGTTTCCCATCAAGATGAAAGACAATACAGCACTAATGGCTGTATATTTGTGACTATACCTACATTCTATGTGTCCGCGTCCATATCTACATGTATATCTATTCCATGTGAGCATCAAGGGTGTCAAAGCCACTTGACAGCCAGCAAAAATACAAGACCAGGGAGAGGGGATGTGAAACAGTAGGCTCAGGGTGAGTAGGTGTAGATAGTATGCAAGATTTCAAATGGAATCATTTCTATTTTACAGGCAAGAAATGACTTTTCCTAGGGTGTTCTCATTGAGACTTTTCCATGTGCTTGCATTTCCACGGATAGATTCACAAGTATGCTCGTCAAAGAGGCATTCTTATCACCCACAGTTAAAATATCAGGACCCCTGGTTTAAAAAACCTGAGGCCCCAGTGGTTAGCAGGATGCTTGAATGCAAATCCTTACTTCTTTTCACATTAGTCAAGATGCTTAGCCTCTCAGCACTTCCGTCTATAACAGTGCTTTCAAGAAATAAGTGAGTCACACACATAACTTTTTTTTTTACTTTGGCCACTTTGTGGCCTTTAGGATCCCAGTTCTCCAACCAAGGATGGAACCCGGACTCCTGCATGAAAGCGCTGAGGCCTAACCACTGGACCACCAGGCAGTTCCCTCCTGCAGGTAAATTTAAATACTCTTACGCATATACAAATAAATAAATAAAGAGAAGTAAGGGAAATTAAGTTTAATATGTTCTTTAACTCAAGATATCTCAGAAATTCTCTGGTGGTCAGTGGTTAGTGCTCCATGCTTTCAAAGACAAGGCAAGGGTTCCATCTCTCAGAGTTCTTGTAAATCCTGAGGCACACCTCCCTGCCCCCCGCCCCCCACAAAACAGATATCTAAAATATCATTTCAATATCAACATTACAGAGATATTTTACAATTTTTAATACTAAGTCTTTGAAATCCCATGTGTGTTTTCCACTTTCAGTACCTCTGAATTGGGCGGAACCACCTGCCCAGCGATCCCTGGCTGCATGTGGCTAGTGGCTGTGACAGTTCAGATCAACATAATGTTTCCTGCTGTTTAGTAGCTAAGTAGCGTCCGACTCCTTGGGACCCTGTGACCCGCCAGGATCCTCTTTGTCCATGGGATTTCCTAGGCAAGAATTCTGTCACGGGTTTCCATTTCCTCCTCTAGGGGATCTTTCCGACCCAGAAATCGAACCCATGATTCCTGTCTTGCAGGTGGATTCTTGACAATCTGAGCCATCAGCGAGGCCCACAGCTGAGGAGGAAGGGCACGGAAACGAGGGCCTAGGCGGAGGGAGCTTTCGGTAGGAGTCCGAGGATCGGTTTGGTTCGTAGAAGCACCGAAGGGCAAGGGCGCTGCAGTTGGAGTGAACCCCTCCCGCGGCCCGGCCCCGCCCTCCGCATCCACACGCTCCCTCCCTTCCCCACTGTGGGCCATCCGCCTTCCGCCTGGCAGGGAAGCCCCCTCCACACACCCGACCCTACGGAGCCCCTCTCTCCGCAGGCGGAGGCCTCTGTACCACACTGCAGTCCAGGCGTTTCTAGCGAGTGAGTCTTGCGACCTTGTCTTCAGGAAAACTCTCGGCCAACAGCTCGTCGCACGGGTCCCTCTCGACGGCCACCCCGCACCCTCTCCGGTCGGGTCTCTCCTCTCCACTAGCACCAAGGAGGAGCTCCCCTGCCGCCGCCCCGAGGCCGTCCCCAGGGCGCTGCGGTCCCGCCGGAGCCACGCCTTCTTGGCGACAGAGGGCGGGGCATGCAGATTCCAGACGGCGCTTCCGCCCGAGAACCACAAAGCCACGGCAGATGCGGGATTTCTCTTTTACAATGTGGAGAATCCAACTTCTGCCCGAGAGTCTGGTGTAGTGCCGCCATAGCACTGTCAACGAGGCAAAGGAAGGGAGACCTGGAGTGAGCGGGGACCCGGTCACACTGAGTGCAACATGCACGACAGCAGGACGGTGACGGCGACGGGCGATGGAACAGTTATCGCTTCTCGGCCTTTTGGCTAAGATCAAGTGTAGTATCTGTTCTTATCAGTTTAATATCTGATACGTCCTCTATCCGAGGACAATATATTAAATGGATTTTTGGAGCAGGGAGTTGGAATAGGAGCTTGCTCCGTCCACTCCACGCATCGACCTGGTATTGCAGTATCTCCAGGAACGGTGCACCCCCTTGGGGACAACTGTGGTACCCAAAGATAGAAACTGGTGCATTTATTTTAAGCATTGAATTACTTTGGAAAGTTGATTTTAACCCATGGCTGATTCATGTCAATGTATGACAAAAACCACTATAATATTGTAAAGTAATTAGGTTTTAATTAAAATAAATAGAAAGTTTTTTTTAAGTTTACTCAGGTTTTCTTACAGTTTGCGAGGGATCCTGGCATTCATGGGAGAAATAAGTAAGTTGCATGAGGGAAACTATGAGTTAGAGCTCACTCTTGTTTTTCTAACCATTTTATTGTTTTGTTGTTGTTTTTGTTTGTTTTGTTTTTAATTTAAAACCCTGTGCAATCCCTTAAAGAGTTTCTCCATTTCTCTGCCTGAGAAGTGCAGCTTTATGTGGTTCACTTGAGCCTTGAGTTCTCTTAAAGACAGTCACTTCAGCTCTGCAGTCTTAGACGGGGCGCTTTCTCCCCGCCCACAGTTGTGTGCCACTCAGAATACTGGAGTGGATCAAACCCAGCTCTACTGCACTGCAGGCGGATTCTTGACCATTTGAGCCACATTCTCCAAAAGACAGCGCCTTCTGCCCTGCAATCTTGGAAGGGGGCATTTCCAAGCTCCCACTTGAAAACTCCCAAGCTCCCAGTTCCTCTATATGGCATCCTCAAAACAAAACCAGAACACTAGCTTGACTTTCTTGTCTTCCATTACTAAAGTGTTCATGTTTCCTGATTTCAAGCAGTTCCTGCTGAGTTACTGAGATCCACCTGGAGTCTAGATTAAAATGATGGGCAGTGTGTGTCAGTTGTACTGACTGGGATTTCATTTATACAGGTAACTGACTGACAAGGAGAGGTCAGTGCCACTGAAGAAGATGGTATTATGCCTTAGCATTCCAAAGAGAAGAGTGCCTACAGTAAGACCACTGTGTCTTGTCTTTTGGATACACAAGGCAAGCTGTTCAGGTCAGCACAAAGTTCAAATCATGTATAAGACGAACGAATTCCCTATATTGTCTCCTTTCGTCCTTTTCCATTGATTCGGGCATTTGACCAACATCTAGGTGCTGGGCGCTGATCTAAGTGCACCAGATAGTGTGGTGGGGAAAGCAGCCACTGGGAATCTGCCCAGGTACCATGGGACAATTGCACTCATCTCATGCTAGTAAGGTTATACTCAAAATCCTCCAAGGCTAGGTTTCCAGAGTCCATGAACCAAGAACTTCCTCGTGTGTCAAGCTGGCTTTCGAAAAGGCAGAGGAACCAGTGATCAAATTGAGAACTTCCACTGGATTCTAGAGAAAGAAAGGGAAATCCAGAAAAACTTCTACCTCTGTTTCATTGAGTCGGCTAAAGCTGACTGTGTGGATACTAAAGCCTTTGACTGTGTGGATCATAACAAACTGTGGAAAACTCTTAAAAAGACTGGAATACCAGACCATCTTACCTGTCTCCTGAGAAGAGCTACCCACGTCTGAGGTCAGGGGCGGCGGCCGAGAGGAGCTACCCCACGTCTGAGGTCAGGGGCGGCGGCCGAGAGGAGCTACCCCACGTCTGAGGTCAGGGGCGGCGGCCGAGAGGAGATATCCCACGAACGAGGTCAGGGGCGGTGGCCGGGAGGAGCTGCCCTATGCCCGAGGCCAGGGGCGGCGGCCAGGAGCTGCGGCCAGGAGGACCAACCCCACGCCTGAGGAGCAGTGGCTGCCACGCCTGAGGAGCAGTGGCTGCGCGGACGCAGGATGGCCTAGATGAGCTATCCCACTTTGAAGGTCAGGAAGGGTGGCGGTAAGGAGATACCCCTCGTCCAAGGTAAGGTGCAGCAGCTGCGCTTTGCTGGAGCAGCCGTGAAGAAATACCCCACGCCCAAGGTAAGAGAAACCCAAGTAAGATGGTAGGTGTTGCAAGAGGTCATCAGAGGGCAAACACACTGAAACCATACTCACAGAAAACTAGTCAATCTAATCACACTAGGACCACAGCCTTGTCTAACTCAATGAAACTAAGCCATGCCTGTGGGGCAACCCAAGACAGGCGGGTCATGGTGGAGAGATCTGACAGAATGTGGTCCACTGGAGAAAGGAATGGCAAACCACTTCAGGATTCTTGCCTTGACAACCCCATGAACAGTGTGAAAAGGCAAAATGATAGGATACTGAAAGAGAAACTCCCCAGGTCAGTAGGGGCCCAATATGCTACTGGAGATCAGTGGAGAAATAACTCCAGAAAGAATGAAGGCATGAAGCCAAAGCAAAAACAATACCCAGCTGTGGGTGTGACTGGTGATAAAAGCAAGATCCGATGCTGTAAAGAACAATATTGCATAGGAACCTGGAATGTCAGGTCCATGAATCAAGGCAAATTGGAAGTGGTCAAACGAGAGGGCAAGAATGAATGTCGACATTCTAGGAATCAGCGAACTGAAATGGACGGGAATGGGTGAATTTAACTCAGGTGACCATTGTATCTACTACTGCGGGCAGGAATCCCTCAGAAGAAATGGAGTAGCCATCATGGTCAACAAAAGAGTCCAAAATGCAGTACTTGGATGCAATCTCAAAAACAACAGAATGATCTCTGTTCGTTTCCAAGGCAAACCATTCAATATCACAGTAATCCAAGTCTACGCCCCAACCAGTAACGCTGAAGAAGCTGATTGAACAGTTCTATAAAGACCTACAAGACCTTTTACAACTAACACCCAAAAAAGATGTCCTTTTCATTATAGGGGACTGGAATGCAAAAGTAGGAAGTCAAGAAACACCTGGAGTAACAGGCAAATTTGGCCTTGGAATACGGAATGAAGCAGGGCAAAGACTAATAGAGTTTTGCCAAGAAAATGCACTGGTCATAGCAAACACCCTCTTCCAACAACACAGGAGAAGACTCTACACATGGACATCACCAGATGGTCAACACCGAAATCAGATTGATTATATTCTTTGCAGCCAAAGATGGAGAAGCTCTATACAGTCAGCAAAAACAAGACCGGGAGCTGACTGTGGCTCAGATCATGAACTCCTTATTGCCAAATTCAGACTGAAATTGAAGAAAGTAGGGAAAACCACTAGACCATTCAGGTATGACCTAAATCAAATCCCTTATGATTATACAGGGGAAGTGAGAAATAGATTTAAGGGCCTAGATCTGATAGATAGAGTGTCTGATGAACTGTGGAATGAGGTTCATGACATTGTACAGGAGACAGGGATCAAGACCATCCCCATGGAAAAGAAATACAAAAAAGCAAAATGGCTGTCTGGGGAGGCCTTACAAATAGCTGTGAAAAGAAGAGAAGCGAAAAGCAAAGGAGAAAAGGAAAGATATAAGCATCTGAATGCAGAGTTCCAAAGAATAGCAAGAAGAGATACGAAAGCCTTCTTCAGCGATCAATGCAAAGAAATAGATGAAAACAACAGAATGGGAAAGACTAGAGATCTCTTCAAGAAAATTAGAGATACCAAGGGGACATTTCATGCAAAGATGAGCTCGATAAAGGACAGAAATGGTATGGACCTAACAGAAGCAGAAGATATTAAGAAGAGGTGGCAAGAATACACAGAAGAACTGTACAAAAAAGATCTTCACGACCCAGATAATCACGATGGTGTGACCACTGACCTAGAGCCGGACATCCTGGAATGTGAAGTCAAGTGGGCCTTAGAAAGCATGACTAGGAGCAAAGCTAGTGGAGCTGATGGAATTCCAGTTGAGCTATTCCAAATCCTGAAAGATGATGCTGTGAAAGTGCTGCACTCAATATGCCAGCAAATTTGGAAAACTCAGCAGTGGCCACAGGACTGGAAAAGGTCAGCTTTCATTCCAATCCCAAAGAAAGGCAATGCCAAAGAATGCTCAAACTACCACACAATTGCACTCATCTCACACGCTAGTAAAGTAATGCTCAAAATTCTCCAAGCCAGGCTTCAGCAATATGTGAACCGTGAACTTCCTGATGTTCAAGCTGGTTTTAGAAAATGCAGAGGAACCAGAGATCAAATTGCCAACATCCGCTGGATCATGGAAAAAGCAAGAGAGTTCCAGAAAAACATCTATTTCTGCTTTATTGACTATGCCAAAGCCTTTGACTGTGTGGATCACAATAAACTGTGGAAAATTCTTCAAGAGATGGGAATACCAGACCACCTGACCTGCCTCTTGAGAAATCTGTATGCAGGTCAGGAAGCAACAGTTAGAACTGGACATGGAACAACAGACTGGTTCCAAATAGGAAAGGGAGTACGTCAAGGCTGTAAATTATCACCCTGCTTATTTAACTTATATGCAGAGTACATCATGAGAAACGCTGGACTGGAAGAAACACAAGCTGGAATAAAGATTGCCAGGAGAAATATCAATAACCTCAGATATGCAGATGACACCATCCTTATGGCAGAAAGTGAAGAGGAACTAAAAAGCCTCTTGATGAAAGTGAAAGAGGAGAGTGAAAAAGTTGGCTTAAAGCAACATTCAGAAAATGAAGATCATGGCATCCGGTCCCATCACTTCATGGGAAATACATGGGGAAACAGTGGAAACAGTGTCAGACTTTATTTTTCTGGGCTCCAAAATCACTACAGATGGTGACTGCAGCCATGAAATTAAAAGACGCTTACTCCTTGGAAGGAAAGTTATGACCAACCTAGATAGCATATTCAAAAGCAGAGACATTACTTTGCCAACAAAGGTCCGTCTAGTCAAGGCTATGGTTTTTCCTGTGGTCATGTATGGATGTGAGAGTTGGACTGTGAAGAAGGCTGAGCGCCGAAGAATTGATGCTTTTGAACTGTTGGAGAAGTTCAACAGTTGTTGAGAGAAGACTCTTGAGAGTCCCTTGGACTGCAAGGAGATCAACCGGTCCATTCTGAAGGAGATCAGCCCTGGGATTTCTTTGGAAGGAATGATGCTAAAGCTGAAACTCCAGTACTTTGGCCACCTCATGCAAAGAGTTGACTCATTGGAAAAGACTCTGATGCTGGGAGGGATTGGGGGCAGGAGGAGAAGGGGACAACAGAGGATGAGATGGCTGGATGGCATCACTGACTCGATGGACTTGGGAGTTGGTGATGGACAGGGAGGCCTGGCGTGCTGCAATTCATGGGGTCGTGAAGAGTCAGACACTACTGAGCGACTGAACTGAACTGAGAAACCTGTATGCGGGTCAAGAAGCAACAGTTAGAACCTTCTATGGTACAACTGACTGGTTCAAAATTGAGAAAGGAGTATGACAGGCTGTTTCTTGTCACCCTGTTTATTTTGCTTTTACAGAGCACATCATATGAAATGCCGGGCTGGATGAGTTACAAGCTGGAACCAAGATTGCTGGGAGAAATATCAATAACCTCAGATCTTCAGATGATACCACTGTATCTTTCTTGGCAGAAGGGGAAGAGAAAGAGCCTCTTGCTGAGAGTCAAGGAGGAGAGTGAAAAGCCAGCTTAAAACTCAATATTGGACTTCGCTGGTGGTCCAGTTGCTAAGAATCTGCTTGCCAATGCAGGGGACACTGGTTCAAACCCTGATCCAGGAAGCCCCTGTGACACAACTACTGAGCCCTGCGGGGAGCCAGCACGGGAGTTCCCACCCATGACAAAGGTCATGCGGAGAGGCCTGATATGCAAAGGCGAGTCAGGGCTCAAGGCGCCCCCCTGGACCTGCCCGAGCATTTACCCCAAAACCAAAATTTGTCTGTTTTACTATTTCACGACTTTCACCAACTCTTCTGACATTAACGGGGGGCTATCCCTGACCACCTTTCTCTGTAAGAAAATCAATTTAAAACTCTAGTTAATAAGTCTCCTGGGCATAATAGGAGTGTTTCAATTCAAGCCCCTCTGATGACTTTCTAGCTTGCCTGACAGGTTTGTTCAGATTCACAGCCTCCCAACCACGAGAGGCACAGGAAGCTTAAGATATTCTAACAATGCAGAGCTTCTCAGAGAGTTAAAATTGTTAGAATAGAACTAGTAGAGGATTTCTTTGTTGAACTAATGCTTGCTGCCAAGTTTCCATATCCCTTACCTACTGTGTCCCTGGGAGTGTATTGATTAATATAGTTGGTGTATAGAAATTTAAGTAGTAGCTTTAATATTTGTAACCTTGGACCCTTGAGTTAATTCTTTTCTTGTTATAGCCCACCACATTTTTGCCCTATAGGAATGCAACTTTATCTAATGCTTTCGGTGGTGCCTGACTTTAGAATAATCACCTTTAGAGAAAAATAAGTTTTCTGAAGAAAGAGTCATAAAATGTTAACAGGCCTCCTGGCCAGAAGATGATGTAAATCACCTAAAGCTTTTGCATATGATAATTTTGCAGAAAGAAAGCCTGGCTTCAATAAAGATCAAGGACTGCTGACCTTGCAGGACTCTACCCGCCCCGCACCCCCCCCCCCCCCCTCATTATCCTCTATGCACAACTTAAGGTATAAAAACTACTTTGGAAAATAAAGTTGCGGGCCTTGCTCACGGAAGCTCGGAAGCTCGGTCTCCCCGTGTCGGTCTCCCCGTGTCGTTCTTTCTCTTTCCTTTTCCTTTTCAGGCTGATCTCCCTGGAACGAAGCGGCTCTCTGCATTCACTTTCCTTCCTGGGCTTCTAAGACCCACTCCAGAAGGTGCATAAGGTGGGGCACCTTCCGCAATTCGAGAGGGCGCCTGCGGCCTACATGAACAGAGCAAGTCCCAGGCTGGGGCTTTATTGGCTTTCTGCGTAAACCAATGAATATCAGCCTCTTTTCTCTCCTCTATTTTCTTAACTGCAAAATTCTTTCCTTATCTCTTTATCTATTCTTTTAATCGCCAACGCCGTCCTCCCGAGGGAATCCCTGGATCCAACCGGGGCTGGACCCCGGTAGAGCCCGCACTCTAGAGCCCATAAGCCACAGTTAGAAAGTAGCCCCTGCTCGCCACTAGAGAAAGCCTCATGCATCAGCGGAGACCCAGTGCAGCCAAAAATAAATAATTAAACTTTAAACCTGAATATTAAAAACACTAAGATCATGACATCTGGTCCCATCACTTCATGGCTAATAGAAGGGGAAAATATGGAAGCAGTGACATATATCCTCTTCTTGGGCTCTAAAAATCACTGCGGATGGTGACTGCAGCCAGGAAATCAGAAGATGATTGCTTCTTGGCAGGAAAGCTATGACAAACCTAGACAGTGTATTAAAAAGCAAAGACAACAGTTTGTCACAGTGGTCCCTATAGTCAAGGCTATGGTCTTTCCAGTACTCATGTACAGATGTGAGAGCTGGACCATAAAGAAGGCAGAGGCCAAAGAACTGATGCTTGGGAACTGTGGTGCTGGGGAAGACTCCTGAGAGTCCCTTGGACTGCAAGGAGATCAAATGAGTCCATCTTAAAGGAAATCAACCCTGAATTCTCCTTGGAAGGACTGATGCTGAAGCTGAAGCTCCAATACTGAGACCACCTGATGGGAAGAACCCACTCATTGGAAAAGGCCCTGATGCTGGGAAAGATTGAAGGCAGGAAGAGAAGGAAGACAGAGGATGAGGAGGTTGGATAGCATCACTGAATCAATAGACATGAGTTTGAGCAACTCCAGGAGACAGTGAAGGACAGGGAAGTCTGGCGTGCTGAGGTCCATAGGGTTGCAAAGAGTCAGACAGGACTTAGCAGCTGAACAACACCACATCCTCTATGCCAGGACATTTTAGTAAATGGATTTTTGGAGCAGGGAGTTGGAATAGGACTCCCTCCCTCTTGCTCCGTCCATTCCACCCATTGACCTGGTATTGTAGTACCTTCAGGAATAGTGCACCCCTCTCAAGGAAAAGAGAAAGTATGAACAACAGGCTTGTTACATTTTTTTCAGTGTCTTCCTCCTTTTGTTTCTGGGTACTGGTCTTATGTGAAGGTTTCTGTTTTGTTTTACCAACATGTGATTTTCTGTTTCCTTGTTGGGGAGGTTTACTTATGAGTACTATTTCTCATGAGGGTCATATCCATGCACTAATTTTATGATAAATTTTCCTGTATCTTTCAAAACACTGTAATAAGGCTGTATCCACCTTCTTTAGTAGTTTTGTTTTTTCTTAATACTGGATTATTTCTTCTATCCTGTGGACAAGGTGCTGCTCTCAACACCTAACAAATCTCTGAAACAGTTTGGGTTTCCTGGAGTCCCCAGGGGAAGACTCTTAATTCTAGGAATTTTTAAAATTCACGACTCCACCCAAGTGTATTTTCCCTCAGAGAAGAAACTGAAGAACAGAAAGTTTAAGTAACTTGTCAGAGTCACCCAGCTAGAAATTAGCAGACGTGGGCTTTGAACAGTATCTATGAAACAGATATTGTTTCCTCCACAATCTTTGCATCTTCTTCAGCACTTCTCTTACTTCTCCTGGGCCTCTCACCCAAGAGGGAAATAATTCACTTGATTAAAGATAAGAGAGCTGAAACTGGCAGTCTCACCCACACCCTTCATCCTTTGCCTTTGCCAGGAAAGGTGTTGATGGACAAATGGGAAGGAGGAGGAGGGGCAAGGTAGGGGTGAAGGAAGGGACCCTGTTTGTGGGGACAACACTACCCCAGTCCAGTATCCTTTAAATGGGAACTCCAGTCCCTACTTCCACATCCAGCCTGGGGTCCAGGGAGCCTTCCTTCATTAATGACCATTTTGTTTCTTGGCAGCCTCATTTCTACAGCCCTTTCTCTCCATAAGATCACAGCCCAGGACAGAGTGCATTGGTGAATTCCCTACAGAGAACATTGGAACATTCTTATTTTGACAATGCCTGAGTGCCTGCCAGTCTGAAGGCCTCAGTGAAATGAACAAGGACTTGTCCTCATGAAGTGAAAGTTATAAAGAGGAGTAGGAAGACCAGAGAGTGACTCAGAGGGTCATTTCAGATAGTGATATAAGCGATGAAGCAAAACAGAAATGTGCTGTAGACTAACTGGGGGGAGAGCTACTTTACATGGAGGAGGGGGTGCTCATGAAGGCCTCTCCAGTGATGACCTCAGAGGCAAGTTTAAGTGGCCAGGAGGCAAGGAAGCATTTCAGACAGTAGGACAGACTAGCTGGGACCTACCTGCTTCCTCCCATTGGCTCCCTGACAGGTTCAGATTCCAGCTGCTGAGTGGAGGGTCTTCCTCAGATCTGTCTCCCCACCAGACTAAGCACTGAACCCAGAAGCTGGTTCTTCACAGCCACAGCTCCACAGTGCCCAGCACTGTGCCTGCCACACAGCAGGCAATCAGGAAATCCTCCATGATTCATGACTACATGATGGTAGTGAAACTGAAGTCACTCAGTCGTGTCCATCTCTTTGCGATCCCATGAACTATAGCCTGCCAGGATCCTCCATCCATAGGATTTTCCAGGCAAGAGTACTGGAGTGGGTTGCCATTTCCTTCTCCAAGGGATCTTCCCGACCCAGGGATCAAACCCAGGTCTCCCGCATTGTAGGCAGACACTTTACCATCTGAGCCACCAGGGAAGTACGTACATGACATGATGGATTGACTAAATATACTCAAGGATTTCCTTGAGTGTGGGAATGAAGCACCCAGCCTTAGCTGGGAATTTCCTGGTCTATGGTCCCTGACACCTTGGGAGTCCGGAGGGATACCTATAACACCTTGTACTTCCAGGCAAGGTCTGGATAATACTGAATCCTTCGGCCTTTACTGGGGAAGAGGGATTACTTAGAGGAGAAAAAGAGAGGCCATGGGATGGATGACTCTGGAGAGAGAGGCCCCCTCAAGGCCTGGGGGGCAGAACCCTGGGCTGAGAGTCATCATGACTCCTGTCCTGACAAGTGAACTGGTTCGGAAAAGCCACCTCGCCCCTTGGAGCCTTGGTTTCCTCAGCATGTAAGTAGGGGCTTAGATGATTCCAGGTCCCTTTCCCCAGGACAACCCAGGCTCTGGAGTAGGGGAGGGTACAGGATGGGTGGAGCTCACGTAGGAAGCAGCTGAGGACATCCTTGTCTCCACTGCCTCCCAACCCAGGACCTGTCTGAGTGCACAACTGAAGGGAGGAGAGGAGTCTGCAGGAGGAGGCATGGGAGGGGAGACGAGATTCAAGAGTGGCTTCCGCCAGGGAATGACAAAGACATGTATTTCAAATCCCAGCTTTGCTTCCTCAAGAATATATTGGAGAGGGAATTCCCTGGTGCTCCAGTGGTTACAACTTTCTTCCACTGTAGAGGACACAGTTTACATCCCTGGTTTTGGAAATAAGATGCCAAGGCCAAGAAAAGAAAGAATAAAATGGAGAAAACACAACCTACTACTTAGAATGAATGTGAAAAGAAAAACAGTTGGAAAGGGCCCCTTAAAAACCCTTTTCTCTGGCCAGGGGCCCATTCAGAGGCAACTCATCCAAAACTGAGTCCCAGAGCCCAGCCAGGGTGGAAAAGGAGCAGATGCTGCCCCCTGGTGGATGAGTCTGTCACTGCCTAAATCTGAAGTAAAGTCGAGGAGTGAAGTTGGACAAGTTCCTTTCCTTCCTTCTGGGGTCTTTTTGTTTGTTTCTTTTTCTGGCCATGCCACTCAGCTTGTGAGATCTTAGATCCGCTACCGGGTATTGAACCCTTGCCCTTGGCAGTGAAAGCCTGAAGTCCTAACCACTGAAGTGCCAGGGAATTTCCCTGGAGTCTTCCTTTTAGACAGGACCTTCACTACCATTTGAGGTTGGGAATGGAAAAGCCACCCTTTTCAAGTTGTTTTTGTGGAGGTAAGATCAAATGTAAATGAACATTTTCTGAGCAGGAAATCTGATTTCAGTGACATTTCTTATGCTTTTCCTGAGGGCCTAGTAGCTGGTGCCGGGAAGGCAGAGGCGGGAGGACGCTGGAGGGCGGAGAAGGTTGTGAAGAGGCAGTTGCAGCAGGCTGTGGTCTCTTAGGAGACAGATCCACTCGGGGACAGATTCCAGCATCCATCTGCACAGGAGACTGGCACTTGGGGAGACCTTGACATCAAGAGGGGCCTTGGATGATCAGCCAGAAACAGTAGCCAGAGCCCCAAGAGGGTGGCAGTGCCATGGGAGCAACAGCCAATAGCTGCGAGGAGGGAGGAACAAGCCCACCAGAGAGAGACAGAGAGGAGAGTTGAAGGGAGAGAGCCAGGCTCACACTGTGCAGGGAACTCACTGTCAGCCAGTTATCCGAGCTGATGGAATCTTTAGAGCTTTCACAACAGGGGACAATCCCCAGAGACCTTACATGTTTGGTTCAACTTTTTAAAAATGTATTTACTTTCTGGCTATTTCGGGTCTTAGTTGTGACACACAGGCTCCAGAGCACTCAGACTTAGTTGCCGCGATGCATGGGGGAATCTTAGTTCTGCACCAGGAATCAAACCGTGTCCCCTGTACTGGGAGGCACATACTTAACCACTGGACCACCGGGAAGTCCCTGATTCAGCGTCTTGAATTCAAGATTTCTGTCAAGTCACCCATGTTGTTTGGCCCACACAATGGGTGCATGCTCAAATTTGGGAGTTTGTCAGGATCATCTGGAGGACTTGATAAACACAGAGCTGGGGCCTCCTTTCAAAATTTCTGATTCAGAAATTTGAAGACTTTGTCAGACCCAGCCTAAGCACAGTATACATTGTCTCATTGGACCCTCATCCAGTCACTCAACACATATTCATCACAAATCAAGTATATTGAGAGCACTACCATAGGTGCCGAGAATAGACCAGCAAACAAAAAGTTTACGATCAAGGTGAAAGTACAGCACTGCTGCTGCTGCTGCTGCTAAGTCGCTCAGTTGTGTCCGACTCTGTGTGACCCCTGAGACGGCAGCCCACCAGGCTCCCCCGTCCCTGGGATTCTCCAGGCAAGAACACTGGAGTGGGTTGCCATTTCCTTCTCCAATGCATGAAAGTGAAAAGTGAAAGGGAAGTCGCTCAGTCGTGTCCGACTCTTAGCGACCCCATGGACTGCAGCTCACTAGACTTCTCCATCCATGGGATTTTCCAGGCAAGAGTACTGGAGTGGGGTGCCATTGCCTTCTCCGAAGTACAGCACTAATAACTGTATATTTGTGAATATACCTACATTCTATGTGTCTGTGTCCATATCTACACATGTATCTATGCCATGTGAGCATCATGGGTGTCAAAGCCACTTGGCAGCGAACAGAAATACAAGACCAGGGAGAGCGAGATGTGAAATGGGAAGGCTCAGGGTGAGTAGGTGTAGATAGTTTGCAAGACTTCAAATGGAATCATTTCTATTTTACAGGCAAGAAGTGACTTTCCCCAGGATATACTCATTAAGACATTCCGATGTGCTGCATTTCCTTGTGTAGCTTCACAAGTACCCTCATCAGAGAGGCATTCTTATCATCCCCAATTAAAATATCAGGACCCCAGTTTAAAAAACCTGAAGTCCCAGTGGTTAGCAGGATGCTTGAATACAAATCCTAACTTCTTTTCACATTAGGCAAGATGCTTAGCCTCTCAGCACTTCCATCGGTAACAGTGCTTTCAAGAAATATGTGAGGCACACATTTAACTGTTTTTGTAAAATTTGGCCACACTGTACGGCTTTTGGGATCCCAGTTCTCCAACCAAGGATGGAATGCAGTCTCCCACACTGAAAGCGCTCAGGCCTAACCACTGAACCACGAGGGAATTCCCCCCTGCAGGTAAATGCAAATATTCTTAGGCATATAAAAAAATAAAGAGAAGTGGGTTAAATTAAGTTTAATATATTCTTTAACTCAAGATATCTCAGAAAGTCTCTGGTCATCAGTGGTTAGAGCTCCATGTTTTCAGTGACAAGGCAGGGAGGGTTCCACCCCTCCTCAGTCAGGGTTCTTGCAAACCTTGGGGCACACTCCCCCCTCTCCCACCACACACAAAACAGATATCTAAAATATGTTTCAATATGTACCTAATACCAACATTACAGAGATATGTTACAATTTTTAATACTAAGTCTTTGAAATCCCCATGTGTTTTTTTCCACTTTCAATACCTCTGAATTGGGAGGAACCACCTGTCCAGGCTCCCTGGCTGCATGTGGCTAGTGGCTGTGACAGTTCAGATCAACAGAGTGTTTCCTCGACTGTTTGGGACGTTGTGACCCACCAGGCTCCTGCGTCCATGAGATTTCCTAGGCAAGAGTACCGGAGTGTGTTGCCATTTCCTTCTCCAGGGGATCTTTCAGACCCAGGAATCGAACCCATGTTTCCTGCCTTGCAGACGGATTCTTGACAATCTGAGCCACCAGCGAAGCCCACAGCTGGGGAGGGGCAGGGAAACGAGGGTCTAGGCGGAGGGAGCTTTCGGTAGGAGGCCCGGAAGCCCGGGATCTGTTTGGTTCGTAGAAGCACCGAAGGACAAGGGCGCTGCAGTTGGAGTGAACCCCTCCCGCGGCCCGGCCCCGCCCTCCGCATCCACACGCCCCCTCCCTTCCCCACTGTGGGCCATCCGCCTTCCTCCTGGCAGCGAAGCCCCCTCCACACACGCGACCCTACAAAGCCCCTCTCTCCGCAGGCGGAGGCCTGTGTAACACACTGCAGTCCGGGCGTTTCTAGCGAGTGAGTCTTGCGACCTTGTCTTCAGGAAAACTCTCGGCCAACAGCTTGTCGCACGGGTCCCTCTCGACGGCCACCCCGCACCCTCTCCGGTCGGGTCTCTCCTCTCCACTAGCCCCAAGGAGGAGCTCCCCTGCCGCCGCCCCGAGGCCGTCCCCAGGGCGCTGCGGTCCTGCCGGAGCCACGCCTTCTTGGCGACAAAGGGCGGGGCATGCAGATTCCAGACGGCTCTTCCGCCCGAGAACCACAAAGCCATGGCAGATGCGGGATTTCTCTTTTACAATGTGGAGAATCCAATTTCTGCCCGAGAGTCTGGTGTAGTGCCGCCATAGCACTGTCAACGAGGCAAAGGAAGGGAGACCTGGAGTGAGCGGGGACCCGGTCACACTGAGTGCAACATGCACGACAGCAGGACGGTGACAGCGACGGGCGGTGCCACACTATCGCTTCTCGGCCTTTTGGCTAAGATCAAGTGTAGTATCTGTTCTTATCAGTTTAATATCTGATACGTCCTCTATCCGAGGACAATATATTAAATGGATTTTTGGAGCAGGGAGTTGGAATAGGAGCTTGCTCCGTCCACTCCACGCATCGACCTGGTATTGCAGTATCTCCAGGAACGGTGCACCCCCTCGGGGACACTTAATGAAGTACCCAAAGGTAGAAAGTAGCTCTTTTTTGGATTCAGTTAGTTCAAAAAGTTAGCTTCTTAAATTTTCTTGCAGTCCTTGTAAGTGTACTTTTGTGGGATCTGTTTAAACCTCTATTTCTCTGAAAGACATCACTTTCTGGGTTAAAGTCTCGGAAGAGGGTCTACCCGCTCTCATTTCTCACTGGAGTTCAGTTCAGTTTATTTCAGTCGCTAAGTCGTTTCCGACTCTTTGTGACCCAGCACGCCAGGCCTCCCTGTCCATCACCAACTCCCAGGCCTCCCTGTCCATCACCAACTCCAGGAGAGATCACTCAAACTCATATCCTTCGAGTCGGTGATGCCATCCAGCCATCCTCTGTTGTTCCCTTCTCCTCCTGCCCCCAATCCCTTCCAGCATCAGAGTCTTTTCCAATGAGTCAACTCTTCACATCAAGTGGACAAAGTATTGGAGTTTCAGCTTTAGCACCAGTCCTTCCAAAAAACACAGGACCAATCTCCTTTAGAATGGACTGGTTGGATCTCCTTGCAGTCCAAGGGGCTCTCAAGAGTCTTCTCCAACACCACAGTTCAAAAGCATCAATTCTTCAGCGATCAGCTTTCTTCACAGTCCAACTCTCACATCCATACATGACCACTGGAAAAACCATAGCCTTGACTAGATGGACGTTTGTTGACAAAGTAATGTCTCTGCTTTTGAATATGCTATCTAGGTTGGTCATAACTTTCCTTCCAAGGAGTAAGCGTCTTTTAATTTCATGGCTGCAATCACCATCTGCAGTGATTTTGGAGGACAAAAAAAAAAAAAAAAAAAGTCTGACACTGTTTCCACTGTTTCCCCATCTATTTGCCATGAAGTGGTGGGACCAGATGCCATGATCTTCGTTTTCTGAACGTTGAGCTTTAAACCAACGTTTTCACTCTCCTCTTTCACTTTCATCAAGAGGCTTTTTAGTTCCTCTTCACTTTCTGCCATAAGGGTGGTGTCATCTGCGTATCTGAGGTTATTGATATTTCTCCTGGCAATCTTGATTCCAGCTTGTGTTTCTTCCAGTCCAGCCTTTCTCATGATGTACTCTGCATATAAGTTAAATAAGCAGGGTGACAATATACAGCCTTGATGTACTCCTTTTCCTATTTGGAACCAGTCTGTTTTTCCAAGTCCAGTTTTAACTGTTGCTTCCTGACCTGCATTTCTCAAGAGGCAGGTCAGGTGGTCTGGTAATCCCATCTCTTGAAGAATTTCCCACAGTTTATTGTGATCCACACAGTCAAAAGCTTTGGGATAGTCAATAAAGCAGAAATAGATGTTTTTCTGGAACTCTCTTGCTTTTTCCATGATCCAGCGGATGTTGGCAATTTGATCTCTGGTTCCTCTGCCTTTTCTAAAACCAGCTTGAACATCTGGAAGTTCACGGTTCAGTATTTCTGAAGCCTGGCTTGGAGAATTTTGAGCATTACTTTACTAGCATGTGAGATGAATGCAATTGTGTGGTAGTTTGAGCATTCTTTGGCATTGCCTTTCTTTGGGATTGGAATGAAAACTGACCTTTTCCAGTCCTGTGGCCACTGCTGAGTTTTCCAAATTTGCTGGCATATTGAGTGCAGCACTTTCACAGCATCATCTTTCAGGATTTGAAATAGCTCAACTGGAATTCCATCAGCTCCACTAGCTTTGTTCCTAGTCATGCTTTCTAAGGCCCACTTGACTTCACATTCCAGGATGTCTGGCTCTAGGTCAGTGATCACACCATTGTGATTATCTGGGTCGTGAAGATCTTTTTTGTACAGTTCTGTGTATTCTTGCCACCTCTTCTTAATATCTTCTGCTTCTGTTAGGTCCATACCATTTCTGTCCTTTATTGAGCCCATCTTTGCATGAAACGTTCCCTTGGTATCTCCAATTTCGGCGGCCGAGAGGAGCAACCCCACGTCCAAGGAGTGGTGGCTGCGCGAGCGCAGGAGGGCCGAGAGGAGCTACTCCATGTTCAAGGTCAGGAAGGGGCAGCGTTCAAGGTCAGAAGGGGCGGCCAGTGAGGAGATACCCCTCGTCCAAGGTAAGAGAAACCCAAGTAAGATGGTAGGTGTTGCGAGAGGGCATCAGAGGGCAGACACACTAAAACCATAATCACAGAAAACCAGTCAGTCTAATCACATGGACCACAGCCTTGTCTAACTCAATGAAACTAAGCCATGCCGTTTGGAGCCACCCAAGATGGGCAGGTCATGGTGGAGAGATCTGACAGAATGTGGTCCACTGGAGAAGGGAATGGCAAACCACTTCAGTATTCTTGGCTTGAGAACCCCATGAACAGTATGAAAAGGCAAAATGATAGGATACTGAAAGGGGAACTCCCCAGGTCGGTAGGTGCCCAATATGCTACTAGAGATCAGTGGAGAAATAACTCCAGAAAGAATGAAGGGATGAAGCCAAAGCAAAAACAATACCCAGCTGTGGATGTGACTGGTGATAGAAGCAAGGTCTGATGCTGTAAAGAGCAATATTGCATAGGAACCTGGAATGTCAGGTCCATGAATCAAGGCAAATTGGAAGTGGTCCAACAGGAGATGGCAAGAGTGAACATTGACATTCTAGGAATCAGCGAACTAAAATGGACGGGAATGGGTGAATTTAACTCAGATGACCATTATATCTACTACTGTGGGCAGGAATCCCTTAAAATAAATGGAGTAGCCATCATGGTCAACAAAAGAGTCCGAAATGCAGTACTTGGATGCAATCTCAAAAATGACAGAATGATCTCTGTTCATTTCCAAGGCAAGCCATTCAATATCACGGTAATCCAAGTCTATGCCCCAACCAGTAACGCTGAAGAAGCTGAAGTTGTACGGTTCTATGAAGACCTACAAGACCTTTTAGAACTAACACCCCCCAAAAAAGATGTCCTTTTCATTATAGGGGACTGGAATGCAAAAGTAGGAAGTCAAGAAACACCTGGAGTAATAGGCAAATTTGGCCTTGGAGTATGGAATGAAGCAGGGCAAAGGCTAATAGAGTTTTGCCAAGAGAACGCACTGGTCATAACAAACACCTTCTCCCAACAACACAAGAGAAGACTCTACACATGGACATCACCAGATGGTCAACACCAAAATCAGACTGATTATATTCTTTGCAGCCAAAGATGGAGAAGCTCTGTACAGTCAGCAAAAACAAGACCAGGAGCTGACTGTGGCTCAGATCATGAACTCCTTATTGCCAAATTCAGACTGAAATTGAAGAAAGTAGGGAAAACCACTAGACCATTCAGGTATGACCTGAATCAAATCCCTTATGATTATACAGTGGAAGTGAGAAATAGATTTAAGGGCCTAGATCTGATAGAGAGAGTGCCTGATGAACTATGGAATGAGGTTCGTGACATTGTACAGGAGACAGGGATCAAGACCATCCCCATGGAAGAGAAATGCAAAAAAGCAAAATGGCTGTCTGGGGAGGCCTTACAAATAGCTGTGAAAAGAAGAGAAGCGAAAAGCAAAGGAGAAAAGGAAAGATATAAGCATCTGAATGCAGAGTTCCAAAGAATAGCAAGGAGAGATAAGAAAGCCTTCCTCAGCGGTCAATGCAAAGAAATAGAGGAAAACAACAGAATGGGAAAGACTAGGGATCTCTTCTCAGTTGATACAAGCTACAAAACCAGCTGGTGTCCAAGCTCCCACTTGATATTCCCAGTCTCTCCTGATGCCATCTTCAAGATAGAACCAGAACACTAGCTTGAATCTTTTGTTTCTATGCCTCCACCTTCTGTTGAGGTCTCTAACATTACTCCTGTGGTTTGTTTTCTGTCTTCAAGCAGTTCTGGCTGAGACACACCCAATTCCACCTGGAGTCGAGGTTAAAATGATGAGCTTTCCACCAGTGTGTCAGTTGTACTGGGATTTCATTTATCCAGGTGACTGCCTGACAAGGAGAGGTCAGTGCCACTGACAGAGTTGTATTATTCCTTAGAGTTCCGAAGAGAGGAGGGCCTAAATAAGACCACTGTGTCTTTTGGATACACAAGGCAGGCTTTTGAGGTTAGCACAAGTTCAAATCATGAATAAGCCAGAACGAGTGAAAAAGCCAGCTTAAAACTCAATATTGGACTTCCATGGTGGCCCAGTGATCAAGAATCCCCTTGCCAGTGTAGGGGATTGGTTCATTTCCTAGTCCAGGAAGATTCCACATGCCCTGGGGCAACTAAACCCCTTGGACACAACTACTGAGCCTGTACTCTAGAGCCCATGAACCACAATTAGAGAGTAGCCCCCGCTCGAAAGTAGAAAAGCCTCATGCATCAACGAAGACCCAGTACAGTCAAAAATAATTACTTTTTAAAAAAATCTCAATATTAAAGCACTAAGATCTTGGCATCTGGTCCAATCACTGCATGGCTAATTGAAGGGAAAAAATGTGGAAGCAGTGATAGAGCCTGGAAATCAGAAGATGATTTTGTCTTGGCAGGAAAGCTATGACAAACCTAGACAGTGTGTTAAAAGCAAAGACATCACTTTGGTGTTGGAACAATGGTCCCTATAGTCAATGCTGTGGTCTTTCCAGTAGTTATGTATGGATGTGAGAGCTGGACTATAAAGATGTCAGAGGCGGAAGAACTGATGCTTTGGAACTGTGGTGCAGAAGACTCCTGAGAGTCCCTTGGAAAACAAGATCAAACCAGTCCATCTTAAAGGAAATCAACTCTGAATTCTCCTTGGAAAGACTGATGCTGAGCCTGAAACTTCAATACTAGGCCACCTTTTGGGAAGAACCCATTCATTGGAAAAGACCGTGATGCTGGGAAAGATTGAAGGCAGAAGGAGAAGGAAGACAAAGGATGAGATGGTTGGATGGCATCACCGAATAACGGACATGAGTTTGAGGAACTCAGGAGATAGTGAAGGACAGGGAAGTCTGGCGTGCTGCAATCCACAGGGTCGCAAAAAGTCAGACAGGACTTAACAACTGAACAACACTAAACAACACCACATCCTCTATACCAAGACATTTTAGTAAATGGATGTTTGGAGCAGGGAGTTGGAATAGAACCTTACTCCGTCCACTCCACCCATTGACCTGGTATTGTAGTACCTGCAGGAATAGTGCACCCCTCTCAGGGGAAAGAGAAAGTATGAACAACAGGCTTGTTACATCTTTTCCAGTGTTTTCCTTGTTTTGCTCTGGGTACCTGTCTCGTGAAGGTTTCTGTTTTGTTTTACCAACGTGTGATTTTCTGTTGCCCTGTTGGGGCGGTTTACTTAGGAGTACTGTTTCTTGTGAGGGTCATATCCATGGACCAACATTATGCAAATTTTCCTTTAACTTTCAAACCACTGTAATACGGAGCTGTCCAGATCCTTTCGTAGTTTTGTTTCTTTTTCATATGGGATTATTTCTTCTATCCTGTGGACAAGGCCCTGCTCCCAACACCTAACAGATCTCTGAAACAGTGTGGGTTTGCTGGAGTCCCCAGGGGAAGACTCTCAGCTCTAGGAATTTTTAAAATTCTCAGCTCCACCCAAGTGTATTTTCCTTAAAAGAAGAAACTGACGAACAGAAAGGTTAAGAAACTTGTGAAAGTCACCCAGCTAGAAATCAGCTGAAGTGGGCTTTGAACAATATCTGTGAAATAGATATTGTTTCCTCAACAATCTTTGAAACTTCCTAGCTCCTCTCTTAGATCTCATGGGCCTCTCACCCAAGAGGGAACCTGTCACTTGATTAAAGATAAGAGACCTGAAACTGGCAATCTCTCCCCCATCCTTCATCCTTTGCCTTTGCCAGGAAAGGCGTTGATAAACAAATGGCAAGGAGGAGGTGGGACAAAGTGGGAGTGAAGGAAGGGACCCAGTTTGTCAGGGCAACACTGGGGCCTGGCCCAGTCCAGTATCCTTTAAATAGGAATTCCAGTCCCCATCTCCACATCCAGCCTGGAGCCCTTGAAGCCTTCCTCCATTAATGATCATTTTGTTTCCTGGCAGCCTCATTTCTGCAGCCCTTGTCTACAAGATCGCAGCCCTTGTCTACAAGATCACAGCCCAGGACAGAGTGCACTGGAGGATTTCCTAGAGAGAACATTCAAACATTCTTACTTTGAGCGTTCATGGATGGAGTGCCTGCCCGGTTGAAGGCCTCAGTGAAATGGATCAGGACCTGCCCTCATAGAGTGAACATTATAATGAGAAGTAGGGAGAGGCAGACAGTGACTCAAGAGGGTCATTTCAGATAGTGATATAAGCCATCGAAGAAAATAAACAGGGAAATGTGCTGGAGAGTGACCGGGGGGAGAGCTACTTTGCATGGAGGAGGGGGTTGCTCATGAAGGCCTCTCCAATGGTGACATCAGAGGCAAGTTTAGTGGCCAGGAGGCAAGGAAGCATTCCAGACAGAAGGACAGACTAGCTGGGACCTACCTGCTTCCTCCCATTGGCTCCCTGACCTGGGTCAGATTCCAGCTGCTGAGTGGAGGGTCTTCCTCGGAGCTGTCTCCCCACCAGACTAAGCGCTGAGTCCAGAAGCTGGTTCTTCTCAGCCACATCTCCACAGTGCCCAGCACTGTGCCTGCCACACAGCAAGCAATCAGGAAATCTTCCATGATTCATGACTACATGATGGATTGACTATATACACAAGGGTTTCCTTGAGTGTGAGATGCAAGCACCCAGCCTTAGCCGGGAGTTTCCTGGTCTGGGGTCCCTGACACCTTAAGGGTTGGGAGGGATGCCTATAAAACCCTGTACCTCCAGGCAAGGTCTGGGTAATATGGAACCCTCAAGCCTTTACTGGAGAAGAGGGATTTCTTAGAGGAGAAAAAGAGAAGCCATGGGAGGGATGACCCTGGAGAGAGAGGCCTCCCTTAAGGCCTGGTGGGCTGAACCCTGGGCTGAGAGTCATCTTGAGTTCTGTCCTGACAAGTGAACTGGCTTGGAAAAGCCACCTCCCCCCTTGGAACCTTGGTTTCCTCAGCATGTAATGAGGGGCTTAGATGATTCCAGGTCCCTTTCCCCAGAACAACCCAGGCTCTGGAGTAGGGGAGGGTACAGGATGGGTGGAGCTCACGTAGGAAGCAGCTGAGGACATCCTTGTCTCCACTGCATCCCAACCCAGGACCTGAGTGCACAACTGAAGGGAGGAGAGGAGTCTGCAGGAGGAGGGATGGGAGGGGAGACGAGGTCCAAGAGCGGCTTCCGCCAGGGGATGACAAAGACACGAATTTCAAATTCCCTCTTTGCTTCCTCAAGAATACATTGGAGAGGAAAAAAATTCCCTGGTGGTCCAGGGTAACAATTCTGTTTTTGCATTGTACAGGACCTAGGTTACCTCTCTGGTTTGGGAAATAAGATGACAAGGCCAAGAAAAGAAAGAATAAAGTGGGGGAAACACAACTTACTACTTAGAATGAATGTGAAAAGGAAAACTGAGGGGAAGGGGCCCTTAGACACCCTTTTCTCCAGCCAGGGACCCATTCAGAGGCAGCTCATCCAAAACCAAGTTCCAGAGCCCAGGCCAGGGCAGAAAAGAAGCAGATGCTGCCCCCTGGTGGGTGAGTCTGTCACTGCCTAAACCTGAAGCAAAGTGGAGTGAGTTAACAGTTTCCTTTCTCTCCTTCTGGGGTTTTTTGTTCGTTTCTTTTTCTGGCCATGCCACGCAGCTTGTGGGATCTTAGATCCCGTACTGGGTATTGAACCCTTGCCTTTTGCAGTGAAGGCATGGAGTCATAACCACTGAAGTGCCAGGGAATTCCCCTGGAGTCTTCCTTTCACACAGGACCTTCACTAGGTTGGGAATGGAAAAGCCACCCTTTACAAGTGGTTTTTGTGGAGGTAAGATGAGATGTAAATGAACATTTTCTGAGCAGGAGATCTGATTTCAGTGACATTTCTTATGCTTTTCCTGAGGGCCTAGTAGCTGGTGCCGGGAAGGCAGAGGCGGGAGGACGCAGGAGGGCGGAGAAGGTTGTGAAGAGGCAGTTGCAGCAGGCTGTGGTCTCTTAGGAGACAGATCCACTCGGGGACAGATTCCAGCATCCATCTGCACAGGAGACTGGCACTTGGGGAGACCTTGGCATCAAGAGGGGCCTTGGGTGATCAGGAAGGAACAGCAGCCAGAGCCCCAAGAGGGTGACAGTGCCATGGGAGCAACAGCCTGCAGCTGTGAGGGGGGCAGAGCAAGCCCACCAGAGAGACAGGGTGGTGAGTTGAGGGGAAAGAGCCAGGCTCACACTGTGCAGGGAACTTGCTGCCGGCCACTTTTCTGAGCTGAGGGACTCTTTAGAGCTTACGCTGCTGCTGCTGTTGCTAAGTCACTTCAATCGTGTCCAACTCTGTTCGACCCCATAGATGGCAGCCCACCAGGCTCCTCTCTCCCTGGGATTCTCCAGGCAAGAACACTGGAGTGGGTTGCCATTTCCTTCTCCAATGCATGCTAAATTGCTTCAGTCGTGTCCGACTCTGTGCAATCTATAGAGAGCAGCCCACCAGGCTCCTCTGTCCCTGGGATTCTCTAGGCAAGAATACTGGAGTGAGCTTACACAACAGGGGCCAATCCCCAGAGACCTTACATGTTTGATTCAGCTTTTTAAAAATGTATTTACTTTCTGGCTATTTCGGGTCTTAGTTGTGACACACAGGCTCCAGAGCACTCAAACTTAGTTGCCGCGATGCATGGGGGAATCTTAGTTCTGCACCAGGAATCACACCGTGTCCCCTGCACGGGGAGGCGCATACTTAACCACTGGACCACCGGGAAGTCCCTGACTCAGCGTCTTGGTTTCATAGACTTCTGTCAAGGCACCCGTGTTGTTTGGCCCACACGAATGGCTGCATGCTCAAATTTGGGAGCTTGTCAGAATCATCTGGAGGACTTGATAAACACAGATAAACACTGGGGCCTTCTTTCAAAATTTCTGATTCAGAAATTTGAAGATTTTGTCAGACCCAGCCTAAGCACAGTATACATTGTCTCATTGGACCCTCATCCAGTCATTCAACACACATTCATCAAGAGTCAAGTTCATTCAGAGCACTACCATAGGTGCTCGGAATAGACCAGCAAACAAAAGGTTTCCCATCAAGGTGAAGGTACAGCACTAATGGCTGTATATTTGTGACTATACCTACATTCTATGTGTCTGTGTCCATATCTACACATGTATCTATGCCACATGAGCATCATGGGTGTCAAAGCCACTTGGCAGCCAACAGAAATACAAGACCAGGGAGAGCGGGATGTGAAACAGGAGGCTCAGGGTGAGTAGGTGTAGATAGTTTGCAAGACTTCAAATGGAATCATTTCTATTTTACAGGCAAGAAGTGACTTTCCCCAGGATATACTCATTAAGACATTCTGATGTGCTGCATTTCCTCGTGTAGCTTCACAAGTACCCTCATCAGAGAGGCATTCTTATCATCCTCAATTAAAATATCAGGACCCCCAGTTTATAAAACCTGAAGCCCCAGTGGTTAGCAGGATGCTTGAATGCAAATCCCTACTTCTTTTCACATTAGGCAAGATGCTTAGCCTCTCAGCACTTCCATCTATAACAGTGCTTTCAAGAAATATGTGAGGCACACACATAACCAAACTGTTTTTTTGTTTTTTTTTTTAATTTGCCCATGCTGTGTGGCTTTTGGGATCCCAGTTCTCCAACTAAGCATGGAACCTGGACTCCCACAGTGAAAGCGCTGAGGCCTAACCACTGAACCACCAGGGAATTCCCTCCTGCAAGTAAAAGCAAATATTGTTAGGCATATTAAAAAAAGAGAAGTGAGTGAAATTAAGTTTAATACATTCTTTAACTCAAGATATCTCAGAAATTCTCTGGTGGTCAGTGGTTAGAGCTCCATGTTTTCAATGACAAGGCAGGGAGGGTTCCATCCCATCCCTCCTCAGGGTTCTTGCAAACCCTGGGGAACACCCCTCCCCATAGACACACCCACAAAAAAACAGATATCTAAAATATTTCAATATGTAATTAATATCAACATTATAGAGATAATGTTAGAATTTCTAATACTAAATCTTTGAAATCCCAGTGTTTTCCACTTGAAATTGGAAACCTTTGAATTCTCTGGTACCTCTGGATTCAGTGGTATCTCTGAATTCGGAGGAACCACCTGCCCAGCGTTCCCTGGCTGCATGTGGCTAGTGGCTGTGACAGCTCAGATCAACAGAATGTTTCTTCTTGTTTTTGGTCTGTAAGTAGTGTCCGACTCTTTGAGACCCTGTGACCCGCCAGGATCCTCTGTCCGTCCACTCGATTTCCTAGGCAAAAACACCGGAGTGGGTTGCAATTTCCTCTTCTAGGGGATCTTTCCGACTCAGGAATCGAACCCATGTTTCCTGTATTGCCGACGGATTCTTTACAATCTGAGCCACCAGCGAGGCCCACAACTGAGGAGGAGGGGCAGGAAAACGAGGTCCTTGGCGGAGAGAGCTTTCGGTAGGAAGCCCAGAATCGGTTTGGTTCGTAGAAGCACCGAAGGACTAGAGCGCTGCAGTTGGAGTGAACCCCTCCCGCGGCCCGGCCCCGCCCTCCGCATCCACACGCCCCCTCCCTTCCCCACTGTGGGCCATCCGCCTTCCGCCTGGCAGCGAAGCCCCTCCACACACGCGACCCTACGGAGCCCCTCTCTCCGCAGGCGGAGGCCTGTGTAACACACTGCAGTCCGGGCGTTTCTAGTGAGTGAGTCTTGCGACCTTGTCTTCAGGAAAACTCTCGGCCAACAGCTCGTCGCACGGGTCTCTCTCGCCCGCCACCCCGCACCCCCTCCGGTCGGGTCTCTCCTCTCCACTAGCACCAAGGAGGAGCTCCCCTGCCGCCGCCCCGAGGCCGTCCCCAGGGCGCTGCGGTCCCGCCGGAGCCACGCCTTCTTGGCGACAAAGGGCGGGGCATGCAGATTTGAGACCACTTTTCCGCCCGAGAACCACAAAGCCGCGGCAGATGCGGGATTTCTCTTTTACAATGTGGAGAATCCAATTTCTGCCCGAGAGTCTGGTGTAGTGCCGCCATAGCACTGTCAACGAGGCAAAGGAAGGGAGACCTGGAGTGAGCGGGGACCCGGTCACACTGAGTGCAACATGCACGACAGCAGGACGGTGACGGCGACGGGCGGTGACACGCTATCGCTTCTCGGCCTTTTGGCTAAGATCAAGTGTAGTATCTGTTCTTATCAGTTTAATATCTGATACGTCCTCTATCCGAGGACAATATATTAAATGGATTTTTGGAGCAGGGAGTTGGAATAGGAGCTTGCTCCGTCCACTCCACGCATCGACCTGGTATTGCAGTACTTCCAGGAATGGTGCACCCCCTCAGGGGATATCATTGGAGTACCTAAAAGCAGAAATTGGTTTTGTTCAGGATTGAGCCACCTGAAGAAGTTTATTTTTTGTGGTTTCCTGACGGTGCTTTCAATTCTGACAATTACAGAACAACTGCAATGTTTCTCCCTTTCTGTCTCTGATAAAGTGTGTGTAACTGTGAAATTTGCTCAAACTGTGGGTTTTTTGAAAGACTACCTTTTGCCCAGCAGTCTTGAAAAGAAATTTCCCAGATTTTTGCCTAGCCCAAGCTACAAAAAGAAGGGGTGGCCAAGCTCTCACTTAATATTCCCAGTTTCTCTTCCGAAGCACTGGCTTGGCTTTTCTGTCTTTGGATGTCTTCAACACTAATCAAATGTTTGTGTTTTCTGATTTCAGGCAGTTTCTGTGGAGAGCCACTAAGATCCACCTGGAGTCTAGATTAATATGATGGGCTTTAAAGTCAGTGTGTGTTGGTTGTACTGGGATTTCATTTATACAGGTGCCTGACTGACAAGGAGAGGTCAGTGCCACTGAAGAAGTTGTATTATTACTTAGAAGAAAAGAGAGCCTAAAATAAGACCGCCGTGTCTTCTGGATACACAAGGCAGGCTGTTCAGGTCAGCATAAGTTCAAATCATGTTTAAGCCAGAGCAACTTCCCCATATTATCTCCTTTTGTCCTTTTCCATTGACTCGGGCATTCAATCAAGATCTAGGTGCTGGGTGCCTGTCTGAGTGCACCGGACTGTGTAGTGGGAAAAGCAACTGCTGTGGGAATTGCAAAAGACCATGATGCTGTGAAAGATTGAAGGCAGGAGGAGAAGGAAGACAGTGGATGAGATGGTTGGATGGCATCACCAAATCAATGGACATGAGTTTGAGCAACACCAGGAGACAGTGAAGGACAAGGAAGTCTGCTGCAGTCCATGGGGTCACAAAGAGTCAGACAGAGTAGTGTCACGCGAGTGTATGTTCCTTGGTTCTTTGTCTCGTCACAACAAAGATTTGGAGCAACGGACATTAAAGCCCTCGGCGCGTCACAGCTCATGGGTCTTGGACAAACCGTGCTACAGCTCTTAGGCAAATCAGTGTTACAGCTCTATTTTATTTAGGAGACAGCAGGAGAATCCAAGACTCGAAGAGAAGAGAGTGGAGGAGGGCGGGGGCGGGGAAGCGCGTGCACGCGGAGAGAGAGTCCAAGAGAAAGCGCTTTGGCTCCTCCTTTTATATGTTTTTTTTCCTCCACCTGGGCCTGCCCTATGCAAATTGGGCTTAGCCAGGAGTGCTGTTTGTTCTGTTGGTTCTACCTGAAGTCTTCACTCTGGTCCTCGGACCTTCCTTGTCTTTTAGCCACCGCCATTTTGGATTCCTTTTCCCTATTCTACCTACCTAGCAGTAGCAACTGAACAACACCATATCCTCTGTCCCAGGACATTTTAGTAAATGGATGTTTGGAGCAGGGAAGTTGGAGTAGAACCTTGCTTTGTCCCCTCCACGCATCAACCTGGTACTGTAGTACCTGCAGGAATAGTGCACCCCTTTCAGGGAAAAGAGAAAGTATGAACAACAGGCTTGTTATATCTTTGTTAGTGTCTTCCTCATTTTGTTCTGGGTACCTGTCTCATGTGAAGGTTTCTGTTTTGTTTTACCAACATGTGATTTTCTGTTTTCTTGTTAGGGCAGTTTACTTAGGAGTACTATTTCTTGTGAGGGTCATATCCATGGACCAATATTATGCAAATTTTCTTTTATCTTTCAAAACACTGTAATAAGGAGGTGTCCAAATCCTTTAGTAGTTTTGTTTCTTTTTTAAATACTAGATTATTTCTTCTATCCTGTGGACAAGGCACTGCTCCCAACATCTAACAGATCTCTGAAACAGTTTGGGTTACTGGAGTCCTCAAGGAGACTCTCATCTCTAGGAATTTTTAAAATTCTCAACCCCACCCAAGTGTGTTTTCCCTAAAAGAAGAAACTGAAGAACAGAAAGGTTAAGAAACTTGTGAAAAAAAAAAAAAGAAAAAGAAACTTGTGAAAGTCACCCAGCTAGAAATTAGCTGAAGTGGGCTTTGAACAACATCTGTGAAACAGATATTGTTTCCTCCACAATCTTTGAAACTTCCTTAGCACTTCCCTTACATCTCCTGGGCCTCTCACCCCAGAGGGAACCTGTCACTTGATTAAAGATAAGAGACATGAAACTGGCAATCTCACCCCACCCTTCATCCTTTGCCTTTGCCAGGAAAGGCGTTGATAAACAAATGGCAAGGAGGAGGTGGGGCAAGGTGGGGTTGAAGGAAGGGGCTCAGTTTGTCAACACTGGGGCCTACCCCAGTCCAGTATCCTTTAAATGGGAACTCCAGTTCCCACCTCCACATCTAGCTTAGGACCCAGGGAGCCTTCTTCCATTAATGACCATTTTGTTTCCTGGCAGCCTCATTTCTGCAGACCTTTCTCTCCACAAGATCACAACCCAGGACCTAGTGCATTGAAGAACTTCCTAGAGAGAACATTCAAACGTTCTTACTTTGAGCATTCATGGATGGAGTGCCTGCCAGGTTGAAGGCCTCAGTGAAATGGATCAGGACCTGCCCTCATAGAGTGGACATTATAATGAGGAGTAGGGAGAGGCAGACAGTGACTCAAGAGGGTCATTTCAGATAGTGACATAAGCCATTGAGGAAAATAAAACAGGGAAATGTGCTGGAGAGAGCTACTTTACATGGAGGAGGGGGTTGCTCATGAAGGCCTCTCCAATGGTGACATCAGAGGCAAGTTTAGTGGCCAGGAGGCAAGGAAGCATTCCAGACAAGACAGACCAGCTGGGACCTACCTACTTCCTCCGATTGGCTCCCTGACTTGGGTCAGATTCCAGCTGCTGAGTGGAGGGTCTTCCTCAGAGCTGTCTCCCCACCAGACTAAGTGCTGAGCCCAGAAGCTGGTTCTTCTCAGCCGCAGCTCTGCAGTGCCCAGCACTGTGCCTGCCACATAGTAGGCAATCAGGAAATCTTCCATGATTCATGACTACATGATGGATTGACTGTATACTCAAGGGTTCCCTTGAGTGTGAGATGCAAGCACCCAGCCTTAGCCGGGAGTTTCCTGGTCTGGGGTCCCTGACACCTTGAGGGTTGGGAGGGAAACCTATAAAACCCTGTACTTCCAGGTAAGGTCTAGGTAATACTGAACCCTCAGGGCTTTTCTAGGCAGGAGGGATTTCTTGAAGGAGACAGAGATCATGGGAGGGATGACCCTGGAGAGAGAGGCCCCCTCAAGGCCTGGTGGTCTGAACCCTGGGCTGAGAGTCATCATGACTCCTGTCCTGATATGTGAACTGGCTTGGAAAAGCCACCTCCCCCCTTGGGACTCTTGGTTTCCTCAGCATGTAAGTAGGGGCTTAGATGATTCCAGGTCCCTTTCCCCAGAACAACCCAGGCTCTGGAGTAGGGGAGGGTACAGGATGGGTGGAGCTCACGTAGGAAGCAGCTGAGGACATCCTTGTCTCCACTGCATCCCAACCCAGGACCTGAGTGCACAACTGAAGGGAGGAGAGGAGTCTGCAGGAGGAGGGATGGGAGGGGAGATGAGGTCCAAGAGCGGTTTCCGCCAGGGAATGACAAAGACACGTATTTCAAATCCCAGCTTTGCTTCCTCAAGAATAAAACAAAGCGGAAATTCCCTGGCTGTCCACTGGGTACAACTCTGTTCTCCCACTGCACAGGGCACAGATTACATCCCTGGTTGGGGATTTAAGATCCCAATACCAAAAAAAAAGAAAAGAATAAAATGGGGGAAACCAAACCTACTACTTAGAATGAGTGTGAATTAAAAAAAAGAAAAACTGAGGGGAAGGGGCCCTCAGAGACCCTTTTCTGACGCCAAGGGCCCATTCAGAGGCAACTCATCCAAAACCAAGTCCCAGATCCCAGGCCAGGGCAGATAAGTCTGTCACTGCCTAAGTCTGAAGCAAAGGAGAGGAATCTAGTTTGACAGGTTCCTTTCCTTCCTTCTGGGGTCTTTTTGTGTGTGTGTTAGTCTGGCCATACCACCCAGCTTGTGGGATCTTAGTTCCCCTACCGGGTATTGAACCCTTGCCCTTGGCAATGAAAGTGTGGAGACCTAACCACTGAACTGCAAGGGAATTCCTCTGGAATCTTCTTTTCAGACAGGACATTCACTATGGTTTGAGGTTGGGAATGGAAAAGCCACACTTTTCAAGTGTTTTTTGTAGAGGTAAGATGAGATGTAAATGATGTAATTTCTGAGCAAGAAATTTTATTTCAGTGACATTTCTTATGCTTTTGCTGCTGCTAAGTCGCTTCAGTCGTGTCTGACTCTGTGCGACCCCATAGACGGCAGCCCACCAGGCTCCCCTGTCCCTGGGATTCTCCAGGCAAGAACACTGGAGTGGGTTGCCATTTCCTTCTCCAATGCTTTTACTGAGGGCCTAATAGCTGGAGCTGGGAAGGCAGAGGCGGGAGGACGCTGGAGGGCAGAGAAGGTTGTGAAGAGGCAGTTGCAACAGGTTGTGGTGTCTTAGGAGACAGATCCACTCGGGGACAGATTCCAGCATCCATCTGCACAGGAGACTGGCAGTTGGGCAGACCTTGGCCTCAGGAGGGCCATTGGGTGATAAGGAAGCAACAGCAGCCAGAGCCCCAAGAGGGTGACAGTGCCGTGGGAGCAACCACCAACAGTTGCCAGATGGGAGGAATATGCCCACCAGAGAGAGACAGGGAGGTGAGTTGAGGGGAGAAAGCCAGGCTCACACTGTGCAGGGAACTCGCTGTCGGCCAGTTATCTGAGCTGAGGGACTCTTTAGAGCATTCACAACAGGGGCCAATCCCCAGAGACCTTACATATTTGATTCAGCTTTTTAAAAAAATATTTTTTATTTGCCTCACAGCTTGGGTGAATTTTAATTCTGGACCAGGGGTCAAACTCATGTCCCCTACACTGAGAGGCAGATTCTTAACCACTGGACCACCAGAAAGTCCCCAATTCAGCTTCTTGATTTCATAGATTTCTGTCAAGTCACCCATGTTATCTGACCCACATTGGAAGGGGGCGTAACTTTGAATAGGTGCATGCTCTGATGAGAGTTTGTCAGAATCATCTGGAGGACTTGGTAAAAACAGATTGCTCGGGCCTCCTTCCAGAATTTCTGATTCAGTGTGTCTCAGGCTCTCAGGCCCAAGAACGTGCATTTCTAACAAGTCCTAAGGGGATAACGATGCTTCTGGACTGGGGACCACTCTAGAGGGACCACTGACATGGAAGATGAATTCCCGTCCCGGCCTGAACATATCCAGAGAAGCCCCTGGGCAGATTACTTATCTCTCTCAGCCTCAACCTCTTCTGTAAATGGGATGAAAATATTTATCTCTTAGTGTCATTATGAGAATTAAAGAAAGTAAAATGTGTGAAGGACTCAGCAAAGGGCTTGGCACAAAGTCCTCCTAGCTATTTAGCTTATCTCTATAATAAAAAAATTTGGCCCAGGAAGCCAGTTTCATCTTCCTCCGAAAACATACAAAATGACATATGCAAGTTGACCACCAACTGCCATTTCTTTTTCAATGTGTATGACTTAAAGCATTGCTTCTAACCTTTAATGTTCGCACAAGGGACTTCCCTGGTGATCCAGTGCCTAAGACTACATGCTCCTGTGCAGGGGGGCTCAGTCCCACATGCTGAAACTGAGTGTTCACATGCTACAGCTAAAAGATCTCACGTGTTGCCCGCATGCTACAACGAAGATCGAAGATCCCTCGAGCCGCATCTAAGACACAGAGCAGCCAAATAAAATTAAATTTAAAACTGCACACGGGCAGTAGAGACACAGACATAGAGAAAAATCTTGTGGACATAGCAGGGGGAAAGAGAAGGTGCGATGAACTGAAAGAGTAGCACTGAAATCTATATACAGTGCGTGCATGGGTGTGTGCTAAGTCACTTCCATCAAGTCCGACTCACAGTGACCCTAGGGGCTGTAGTCCACCAGGCTCCTCCGTCCATGGGATTCTCCAGGCAAGAATACTGGAGTGGGTTACCATGCCCTCCTCCGGGGGCTCTTCCTCACCAAGGGGTCAAACCTCTAGCGCCACCTGGAAGCCCCATATATACACTACCAAATGTAAAATAGGTGGGCATTGGGTATTTGCTCCATGACCCAGGGAGCTCAACCTAGTGGGGTGGGATGGAAAGGGAGGTAGGAGGGACATTCAACAGGGAGGGGACATATGCATACCTATGGTTGATTCATGTTGATGTCTGGCAGAAATAAACATCGACATGGTGAAGCAATTATCCTCCAATTAAAAATAAATAAAGTACACATGGTACCCTGTGGACCCTACTAAATGCAGATTCTGGATCGGCAGGGATTCTGGATTGAATCGTGCCCCTGAACTTCATACTTGAAGCGCTATTTGGAGGCGAGACACCTGGGGGGTGGGGCGCATTTAGTTTAAGAAGAGGTCATGAGGACGGGGCCCTCTTACTGGGATTAGTTCCCTTATGACATGAGACACCAGAGAGCTTATTCTTTCTCTGTCTAGCACATGAAGACATGGAGAGAAATCTGCCATCTGGAAGCCAAGGAGAGGGCTCTCACTGGAACCTTGCCAGGCTGGAACCCTGATTGAGGACATCCAGTCTCCAGAACTGTGAGAAAATACATTTCCATTCTTTAAGCCACCAGCCTATGGCATTTTGTTTCAGCAGCCCTGGCAGGCTCTTCAAAAAAAGCCAGAGGTCTGACTTGTGCCTGCATCCTGCATTTCTAACCAGCTCCAAGGTGATGGGGCTGTAGCTGTTCACAGACCACACTTTGAGCAGGAAGGGTCTAGAACAGATTTCTAGAGAGTTGCCCACAAGGCTATATATTTTCCCTGACAAATAGTACTTTCAGTGTTCTCCTGGAAGTGGACAACAGAGATTTATTATCACCCCAAACCCCTAAATGGAGAAGAGCATGGCAACCCACTCCAGTATTCTTCCCTGGAGAATCCCATGAACAGGAGAAACTGGCAGGCTACAGTCTATGGGGTCACAAAGAGTCGGACACAACTGAAGTGACTTAGCACAAACCCCTAACAGCTCTGTCCCATCAGAGGCACCCAGCAAATCAGCGTCAGATGAAAGAATGGATGAGTGAAGGTTTGTGTCTGACAGCTGGCTGCCTGGCCTCGTGGGAAGACCTCTGGACTTGGGAGACCTTTAGAAGTATCATGGGTGAGTCCGCTGCCTCTCTCCCTTGGTGGGTGGGAACATTTCCTCAGGGAAACAGTGATGTACAATGAGATTATGACCAGGAATGTGCCAAAAGCAGCGCCTGGTTCCCCCGCAGGGACACTAACAAACCATCAATGGGTAGATCTGAGGCCTGGGAACAGTTTCTTGAGGGACTTTCCTGGCAGTCCAGTGGTTGGGACCCTGTGCTTCCAAAGCAGAGGTTGGGGGTTTGAACTTGTTTGGTGAAGTAATATCCCATGCCACATGGTGTGGCCACAAATAGTTTTAAAAAAAAAAAAAAAGCTAGTTCCTTGACTTCTGGATTGGAACTCCCTGATGCAAGGCTCAGTAAGTCTCCTTACCCGGAAGTTGGCCAGACCAACTGAGTCAAGGTCAGTTGGACCCAGGTAGGAGGATAAGAATGAGTGTAGGTGAGTGCGGTGGGACAAGGGCAGGGAAACTTACATCTCACTGTAGTTTTTGTTTAATTTTATATGTCTGCTTAAGAACCACTTTTTTATTTTCTATGATGCAGAAAATATTTCTGTGCCTGACTTCACCCATTCTTTTCCTATTGAATGGCTCATCTTTTATACTAAATTCCAGGGGCTGTTTATACATTAGAAAGATAAATACTTCTTTTGTGATTGAGATGGCAAATATTTATTCTTTTTGTATAGTTAATTTTCTCTCAGCATGTTGATTGATGGATTGTGTTTTGGCTGTGCAGCGACTTCTTTGCTAATCTCGGGCTCTCTCTAGTTGGAGCAAGCGGGGGTTGCTCTTTAGTTGCAGTGCCCCAGCTTCTCATTTCGGCGGCTTTTCTTGTTGTGGAGCACAGGATACAGGCACTTAGGCTTTAGTCGTTGTGGCTCATAGGCTCTGGAGCACCAGCTCAGTAGTTGTGCCACAGGGATTTGTTACCTCAAATCATGTGGGGTCTTTCCAGACCAGGGGCTGAACCCATGTCCCCTGCAATGACAGGCAGATTTTTAACCACTTGACCACCAGGGAAGCCCACAAATATTTTTTTCTTGCTTTACCTATTTTGTTGTTAATCACCTGTAAGGGAAGTGACACACCTGGGCAGGTGCTAGGAGTAGAGAGACCCAGGCCGGAAGTCATTCCTGCCCTGAGGGCACCTCCAACTCAGAGTGGAGACTAAAACACCTGTGCAAATGGGCAGAACAGCAGACAGGACAAGGAGGAAGTCTATGAGACATGAACAGATGATGGAAGTGCTGGGACCACAGCAACCCCTTCTCAGGGAAACCAAATGAGTGAGCAGACGATGGTCTGAGCACCCAGCCTAAACAGACCTCATAGGACGGGAGGCCTGAAGAGTTGTCAGGCCCAGGCTAAGCACATTTTACATTATCTCCTTTGTCCCTCATCCATTTAGTCAACACATATTCACAAGAACTAAGCACCTTTGGAGCACTGTCATAGGTGCTGAGAAAGGCTCAGCAAACAAAAGGTTTCCCATCAAGGTGAAAGATAATACAGCACTATTGGCTGTATATTTGTGAATATACCTACATTCCATGTGTCTGTGTCCATATCTACATGTATAGCTACGCCATTTGAGCATCATCGGTGTAAATCTGACTTGGCGGCCAGCAGAAATACAAGACCAGAGAAAGTGGGATGTGAAACAGGAAGGCTCAGGGTGAGTAGGTGGAGATAGCTCACAACACTGTAAAATGGTATCATTCCTATTTTACAGGCAAAATGTGACTTTCCCTGGGGTGTACTCATGAAGGCATTCCCATGTGCTTGCATTTCCACATGTGACTTCACAAGTACTCTAATCAGAAAGGCATTCTTAATCATCCCAATTGAAATATCAGGAGCCAGCCAGTTCAGTCACTCAGTCGTGTCCGACTCTTTGTGATCCCATGGACTGCAGCACACTGGGCTTCCCTCTCCATCACCAACTCCCAGAGCTTACTCAAACTCATGTCCATTGAGTCGGTGAGGCCATCCAACCATTTCATCCTCTGTCATCCCCTTCTCCTTCCGCCTTCAATCTTTCCCAGCATCAGGGTCTTTTCCAATGAATCGGTTCTTAGAATCAGGTAGCCAAAGTATTGGGCCAAAGTACTGGACTTTCAGCTTCAGCATCAGTCCTTCCAATGAATATTCAGGACTAATTTCCTTTAGGATGGACTGGTTTGATCTTGAAGTCCAGGGAACTCTCAAGACTCTTCTCCAAAACCACAATTCAAAAGCATCAATTCTGGACCCCTGGTTTAAAAAAACCTGAGGCCCTAGTGGTTAGCAGGATGCTTGAATGGGAATCCTGATTTTGTTTCACATTAGGCAATTGCTTAGTCTCTCAGCACTTCCATCTGCACCAGTGCTTTCTATTAGAATTATGTGGTTCACACAACGTAACTTTTTTCCCCCTTTGGACAAGCTGTGTGGCTTTGGGGACCCCAGGTTCCCAACCAAGGATGGAACCTGGGCTCCTGCACTGATAATACTGAAGCCTAACCACTGGACTGACAGGGAATTCCATCCCGCAGGTAAACTTAAATATTCTTAGGCATAAAAAAAAAAATAAAGAGAAGCAAGTGAAATTAAGTTTAATATGTTCTTTAACTCAAGATATTTCAGAAATGCTCTGGTGGTCCAGTGAATAGAACTCCATGCCTTCGATGACAAGGGCCTGGGTTCCATCCCTCCTCAGGGTTCTTCCAAACCCTGTGGAGGCTCCTCCCCAGGAAAAAAAGATATATCTAAAACATCATTTCAATATGTAATTAATATCAACATTACAGAGATATCTTACAGTTTTTAATACTAAGTCTTTGAAAGCCTATGTGTGTTTTACACTTTCAATACCTCTGAATTGGGAGGAACCACCTGCCCGGCGCTTCCTGGCGGCATGTGGCTAGTGGCTGTGACAGCTCAGATCAACAGAATGGTGGTGGTGGTTGTTTAGTCGCTAAGTCCTCTCTGAGTCTTTTGCGACCCCCTGGACAGCAGGCTGCCAGGCTACTCTGTCCATGGGATTTCCCAGGCAAGAACAGCAGAGTGTGTTGCCATTTCCTTCTCCAGAGGATTTCCCGAGCAGGAATAGAACCCAGGTTTCCTGTATTACAGGCGAATTCTTTACAATCTGAGCCACCAGCTTAGCCAACAGCTGAGGAGGAGGGGTAGGGAAACGAGGTCCTAGGCGGAGGGAGCTTTCGGTAGGAAGCCCGGGATCCGTTTGGTTAGTAGGGGCACCGAAGCACGGGCGCTGCAGTTGGAGTGAACCCCTCCCGCGGCCCGGCCCCGCACTCCGCATCCACACGCCCCCTCCCTTCCCCACTGTGGGCCATCCGCCTTCCGCCTGGCCGGGAAGCCCCCTCCACACACCCGACCCTAGGGAGCCCCTCTCCTCGCAGGCGTTCGGCCTGGGTAACACACTGCAGTTCGGCCGTTTCTAGAGAGTGAGTCTTGCGACCTTGTCTTCAGGAAAACTCTCGGCCAACAGCTCGTCGCACGGGTCCCTCTCGCCGGCCACACCGCACCCCCTCCGGTCGGGTCTCTCCTCTCCACTAGCACCAAGGAGGAGCTCCCCTGCCGCCGCCCCGAGGCCGTCCCCAGGGCGCTGCGGTCCCGCCGGAGCCACGCCTTCTTGGCGACAGAGGGCGGGGCATGCAGATTCCAGACGGCGCTTCCGCCCGAGAACCACAAAGCCGCGGCAGATGCGGGATTTCTCTTTTACAATGTGGAAAATCCAACTTCTGCCCGAGAGTCTGGTGTAGTGCCGCCATAGCACTGTCAACGAGGCAAAGGAAGGGAGACCTGGAGTGAGCGGGGACCCGGTCACACTGAGTGCAACATGCACGACAGCCGGACGGTGACGGCGACGGGCGGTGACACGCTATCGCTTCTCGGCCTTTTGGCTAAGATCAAGTGTAGTATCTGTTCTTATCAGTTTAATATCTGATACGTCCTCTATCCGAGGACAATATATTAAATGGATTTTTGGAGCAGGGAGTTGGAATAGGAGCTTGCTCCGTCCACTCCACGCATCGACCTGGTATTGCAGTACCTCTAGGAACGGTGCACCCCCTCGGGGACACTTACTGAAGTACACAAAGGCAGAAACTGGCCCTTTCCTGTAAAGGACTTGGTTATCTCAGGGAGGTGTTTTTTGGTTTATCTACATGCTTCGTTTTTTTCTTCCTGGGATGAGGCATGAGATCTTTTGTGTACTCACTCCTGATTTACTTTTCTTCAAGTTTCTAACGTTACTTCTGTAATCATGTTTTCTGACTTCAGGCAGTTCCCGCTGAAAACCACCAAGATCCACTTGCAGTCTTGGTTAAAATGATGGGTTTTCAGCTCAGTGTGTGTGTTGTTTATACTGGGATTTGGTTTATACAGATCACTGCCTGACAAAGAGAGACGAATACCATTGCAGAAGTTGTGTTATTACTTGAAGTTAATACTTAGAAAAGAAAGGGCCTAAAGTAAGAGCCACTATGTCTTTTGGATATACAAGGCAGGCTCTTCAGCTCAGCACAAAGTTCAAATCAAAATAAGCCAGAAGGAATGACTCTTGCTGAGGGTGAAGAAGGTTAGTGAAAAAGCTGGCTTAAAACTCAGGACTGGACTTCCTTCCTAGACCAATGATTAAGAATCCACTTGCCAATGGCAAGGGATGGGTTCAAATATTGGTCCAGGAAGATTTCACATGCCCTGAGACAACTAAGCCTCTTTAACACAACTACTGAGCCTGTACTCCAGAGCCCATAAACCACAATTAGAGAGTAGCCACCGCTGCCAACTAGAGAAGACTCTAGCATCAAGGAAGACCCAGTGCAGTCAAAAATAAATAATTAATTTTTTTAAAAACCCTCAACAGTAAAAACACTAAGGTCATGACATCTGGTCCCATCACTGCATTGCTAATTGAATGGGGGAAATGTGGAAGCAGTGACAGATTTCCTCTTCTTGGGCCCTAAAATCACTGAGGATGGTGACTGCAGCCAGGAAATCAGAAAATGATTGCTTCTTGGCAGGAAAGCTATGACAACCTAGACAGCGTGTTAAAAAGCAAAGACATCACTTTATCGACAATGGTCCCTATAGTCAAGGCTGTGGTCTTTCTAGCAGTCATTTAGGGATGTGAGAGTTGGACTATAAAGATGTCAGAGGCCGAAGAACTTTGGAACTGTGGTGCTGGAGAAGACTCCTGAGAGTCCCTTGGACCACAAGGAGATGAAACCAGTCCGTCTTAAAGGAAATCAACCCTGAATTGTCCTTGGAAAGACTGATGCTGAAGCTGAAGCTCCAATACTTTGGCCACCTGATGGGAAGAACCCACTCCCTGGAAAAGACTGTGATGCCGGGAAAGATTGAAGGCAGGAGAGGAAGACAGAGGATGAGATGGTTGGATGGCATCACCACATCAATGGACATGAATTTGAGCAACTCCAGGAGATACTGAAGGACCAGAAAGTCTGGGCATGATGCAGTCTACAAGGTTGCAAAGAGTCAAACAGGACTTAGCAACCGAACAACATGAAACAACACCAGATCCTCTGTGCCAGGACTTTTTAGTAAATGGATGTTTGGAGCAGGGAGTTGGAATAGAACTTTACTCCATCCACTCCACCCATTGACCTGGTATGGTAGTACCTGCAGGAATAGTGCACCCCTCTCAGGGGAAAGAGAAAGTATGAATAACAGGCTTGTTACATCTTTTTCAGTGTTTTCCGTGTTTTGCTCTGGGTGTCTCTCTCGTGAAGGTTTCTGTTTTATCAATGTGTGATTTTCTGTTGCCCTGTTGGGGCAGTTTACTTAGGAGTACTGTTTCTTGTGAGGGTCATATCCATGGAGCAACATTATGCAAAATTTCCTTTAACTTTCAAAACACTGTATACGGAGCTGTCCAGATCATTTACTACTTTTGTTTCTTTTTAATACGGGATTATTTCTTCTATCCTGTGGACAAGGCCCTGCTCCCAACACCCAACATCTCTGAAACAGTGTGGGTTTGCTGGAGTCCTCAGGGGAAGACCCCCAGGTCTAGGAATTTTTTAAATTCTCGGCTCCACCCAAGTGTATTTTCTCTAAAAAAAGAAACTGAAGAACAGAAAGGTTAAGTAACTTGTGAAAGTCACCCAGCTAGAAATTAGCTGAAGTGGGCTGTGAACAATATCTGATTCACAGATCTTGTTTCCTCGACAATCTTTGAAACTTCCTAGCTCCTCTCTTACATCTCCTGGGCCTCTCACCCAAGGGGGAACCTGTCACTTGATTAAAGATAAGACACCTGAAACTGGCAGTCTCTCCTCCATCCATCATCCTCTGCCTTTGCCAGGAAAGGTGTTGATCAACAAATGGCAAGGAGGAGGTGAAGGAAGGGACCCAGTTTGTCAGGGCAACACCGGGGCCTGGCCCAGTCCAGTATCCTTTAAATGCGAATTCCAGTCCCCATCTCCACATCCAGCCTGGAGCCCATGGAAACTTCCTCCATTAATGACCATTTTGTTTCCCTGCAGCCTCATTTCTGCAGACCTTGTCCACAAGATCACAGCCCAGGACAGAATGCATTGGAGGATTTCCTAAAGAGAACATTCAAACGTTCTTACTTTGAGGATTCACGGATGGAGTGCCTGCCAGGTTGAAGGCCTCAGTGAAATGGATCAGGACCTGCCCTCATAGAGTGAACATTATAGTGAGAAATAGGGAGAGACAGACAATGACTCTAGAGAGTCATTTCAGACAGTGACATAAGCCATCGAGGAAAATAAAACAGGGAAATGTTCTGGACAGTGACTGGGGGGAGAGCTACTTTACATGGGGGAGGGGTGCTCATGAAGGCCTCTCCAGTGGTGATATCAGACGCAAGTTTAAGTGGCCAGGAGGCAAAGAAACATTCCAGACAGTAGGACAGACTAGCTAGAACCTACCGCTTCCTCATATTGGCTCCCTGACCTGGGTCAGATTCCAGCTGCTGAGTGGAGGGTCTTCCTCAGAGCTGTCTCCCCACCAGACTAAGCGCTGAGCCCAGAAGCTGGTTCTTCTCAGCCGCAGCTCTGCAGTGCCCAGCACTGTGCCTGACATACAGCAGGCAATCAGGAAATCCTCCATAATTCATGACTATATGATGGATTGACTAAACGTACTCAAGAGTTTCCTTGAGTGTGGGAACCAAGCACCCAGCCTTAGCCGGGAGTTTCCTGGTCTGGGGTCCCCGACACTTTGGGGGTTGGGAGGGATACCTATAAAACCCTGTACTTTCAGGCAAGGTCTGGGTAATACTGAACCCTCAGGCCTTTACTGGGGAGAGGGATTTCTTAGAGGAGAAAAACAGAGGCCATGGGAGGGATGACTCTGGAGAGAGAGGCCCCCTCAAGGCCTGGTGGGCTGAACCCTGGGCTGAGAGTCATCATGACTCCTGTCCTGACAACTGAACTGGCTTGGAAAAGCCACCTCCCCTTGGGAGTCTTGGTTTCCTCAGCATGTAATGCGGGGCTTAGATGATTCCAGGTCCCTTTCCCCAGGACAACTCAGGCTCTGGAGTAGGGGAGGGTACAGGATGGGTGGAGCTCTCCTAGGAAGCAGCTGAGGACATCCTTGTTTCCACTGCATCCCAACTGACGACCTGTCTGAGTGCACAACTGAAGGGAGGAGAGGAGTCTGCAGGAGGAGGGGTGGGAGGGGAGATGAGGTCCACGAGCAGCTTCCACCAGGGAATCACATGGACAATGAATTTCAAATTCCCACTTTGCTTCCTCAAGAATACACATTGGAGAGGGAATTCCCCAGTGGTCCAGGGTTAGAATTCTGTTCTTCCACTGTACAGGACACAGGTTACATTCCTGGTTTGGGAAATAAGATGCCAAGGCCAAGAAAAGAAAAATAAAATGGGGGAAACACAACCTACTACTAAGATGAATGTGAAAAGAAAAACTGTGGGAAGGGGCCCCTTAGAGACCCTTTTCTCCCTACCAGGGGCCCATTCGGACGCAACTCATCCAAAACCGAGTCCCAGAGCCCAGGCCAGAGCAGAAAAGGGGCAGATGCTGCCCCCTGGTGGTTCGGTCTGTCACTGCCCAAGTCTGAAGCAAAGTGGTGTGAAGTTGAACAGGTTCCTTTCTCTCCTGGGGTTTTTGGTTCGTTTCTTTCTCTGGCCATGCCACCGGGCTTGTGGGATCTTAGATCCCTTAGCCGGTATTGAACCCTTGCCTTTGGCAGTGAAAGTGTGGAGTTCTAACCTCTGAACTGCCAGGGAAAACCCCTGGAGTCTCCTTTTCAGACCGGACCTTCACTACAGTTTGAGGTTGGGAATGCAATAGCCAGCCTTTTCAAGTGGTTTTTGCGGAGGTATGATCAGATGTATGATCTCCAAGCCAGGCTTCAGCAATACGTGAACCGTGAACTTCCAAATGTTTAAGCTGGTTTTAGAAAAGGCAGAGGAACCAGAGATCAAATTGCCAACATCCACTGGATCATTGAGAAAGCAAGAGAGTTCCAGAAAAACATCTATTTCTGCTTTATTGACTATGCCAAAGCCTTTGACTGTGTGGATCACAGTAAACTGTGGAAAGTTCTGAAACAGATGGGAATACCAGACCACCTGATCTGCCTCTTGAGAAACCTATATGCAGGTCAGGAAGCAACAGTTAGAACTGGACATGGAACAACAGACTGGTTCCAAATAGGAAAAGTAGAACGTCAAGGCTGTATCTTGTCACCCTGCTTATTTAACTTGTATGCAGAGTACATCATGAGAAACGCTGGGCTGGAGGAAGCACAAGCTGGAATCAAGATTGCCGGGAGAAATATTAATAACCTCAGATATGTAGATGACACCACCCTTATGGCAGAAAGTGAAGAAGAACGAAAGAGCCTCTTGATGAAAGTCAAAGAGGAGAGTGAAAAAGTTGGCTTAAAGCTCAACATTCAGAAAACGAAGATCATGACATCTGGTCCCATCACTTCATGGCAAGTAGATGGGGAAACAGTGGAAACAGTGGCTGACTTTATTTTTCTGGGCTCCAAAATCACTGCAGATGGTGTTTCCAGCCATGAAATTAAAAGACGCTTACTCTCTGGAAGGAAAGTTATGATAGCATATTGAAAACCAGAGACATTACTTTGTCAACAAACGTCCGTCTAGTCAAGGCTATGATTTCTCCAGTAGTCATTTGAGAGTTGGACTATAAAGAAAGCTGAGCGCCAAAGAGTTGATGCTTTTGAACTGTGGTGCTGGAGAAGACTCTTGAGAGTCCCTTGGACTGCAAGGAGATCCAACCAGTCCTGGGTGTTCCTTGGAAGGACTGATGTTGAAGCTGAAACTCCAGTACTTTGGCCACCTGATGTAAAGAGCTGACTCATTTGAAAAAACCTTGATACTGGGAAAGATTGAGGGCAGGAGGAGAAGGGGACGACAGAGGATGAGATGGTTGGACGGCATCACTGACTCAATGGACAGGGCTTTGGGTGGTCTCTGGGAGTTGGTGATGGACAGGGAGGCCTGGCATGACCTCAGTCGCACGACTGAGCGACTGAACTGATACTGATACTGATCAGGTGTAAGTGAACATTTTCTGAGCAGGAAATCTGATTTCCGTGACGTTTCTTATGCTTTTACTGAAGGCCTAATAGCTGGTGCTGGGAAGGCAGAGGCTGGAGGAGGCTGGAGGGTGGAGAAGGTTATGAAGAGGCAGTTGCAGCAGGTTGTAATGTCTTAGGAGACAGATCCACATGGGGACAGATTCCAGCATCCATCTGCACAGGAGACTGGCACTTGGGGAGACCTTGGCCTCAGGAGTGCTGTTGGGTGATCAGCAAGAAACGGCAGTCAGAGCCCCAGGAGGGTGACAGTGCCGTGGGAACAATAGCCAACAACTGAGAGGGGGGAGGAACAAGCTCACCAGAGAGAGACAGAGGTGAGTTGAGGGGCGAGAATCAGGCTCCCCTGTGCAGGGAACTCGCTGTCGGCCAGTTATCTGAGCTGAGGGACTCTTTAGAGCTTTCACAACGGGGCCCAATCCCCAGAGACCTTACATGTTTGATTCCGCTTTTTAAACGTGTATTTACTTTCTGGCTATGTCGGGTCTTAGTTGTGACACACAGGCTCCAGAGCGCTCAGACTTACATGCCTCCATGCATGGGGGAATCTTAGTTCTGCACCAGGAATCACACCGTGTCCCCTGCACGGGGAGGCGCATACTTAACCCCTGGACCACCGGGAAGTCCCTGACTCAGCGTCTTGGTTTCATAGACTTCTGTCAAGGCACCCGTGTTGTTTGGCCCACACAATGGCTGCATGCTCAAATTTGGGAGCTTGTCAGGATCATCTGGAGGACTTGATAAACACAGATAAAACACAGATAAACACTGGGGCCTTCTTTCAAAATTTCTGATTCAGAAATTTGAAGACTTTGTCAGACCCAGCCTAAGCACAGTATACATTGTCTCATTGGAACCTCATCCAGTCACTCAACACACATTCATCAAAAGTCAAGTACATTCAGAGCACTAGGTGCTCGGAATAGACCAGCAAACAAAAGGTTTCCCATCAAGGTGAAGGTACAGCACTACTGACTGTATATTTGTGACTATACCTACATTCTTTGTGTCTGTGTCCATATCTACACGTGTACCTATGCCACGTGAGCATCATGGGTGTCAAAGCCACTTGGCAGCCAACAGAAATACAAGACCAGGGAGAGCGAGATGTGAAATAGGAAGGCTCAGGGTGAGTAGGTATAGATGGTTTGCAAGACTTCAAATGGAATTATTTCTACTTTACAGCCAAGAAGTGACATTCCCTAGGATTTACTCACTTGGACATTCTGATGTACTGCATTTCCTCGTGTAGCTTCACAAGTACCCTCATCAGAGAGGCATTCTTATCATCCCCAAAGGAAGTAGCAGGACACCAGTTTAAAAAACCTCAAGTTCCAGTGGTTCAGATCAGGTCAGATCAGTCGCTCAGTCGTGTCCGACTCTTTGCGACCCCATGAATCGCAGCACGCCAGGCCTCCCTGTCCATCACCAACTCCCGGAGCTCACCCAGACTCATGTCCATCGAGTCAGTGATACCATCCAGCCATCTCATCCTCTGGCATCCCCTTCTCCTCCTGCCCCCAATCCCTCTCAGCATCAGAGTCTTTTCCAATGAGTCAACTCTTCGCATGAGGTGGCCAAAGTACTCGAGTTTCAGCTTTAGCATCATTCCTTCCAAAGAAATCCCAGGGCTGATCTCCTTCAGAATGGACTGGTTGGATCTCCTTGCAGTCCAAGGGACTCTCAAGAGTCTTCTCCAACACCACAGTTCAAAAGCATCAATTCTTCGGCGCTCAGCCTTCTTCACAGTCCAACTCTCACATCCATACATGACCACAGGAAAAACCATAGCCTTGACTAGACGGACCTTTGTTGGCAAAGTAATGTCTCTGCTTTTGAATATGCTATCTAGGTTGGTCATAACTTTCCTTCCAAGGAGTAAGCGTCTTTTAATTTCATGGCTGCAGTCACCATCTGTAGTGATTTTGGAGCCCAGAAAAATAAAGTCTGACACTGTTTCCCCATCTATTTCCCATGAAGTGGTGGGACCGGATGCCATGATCTTCGTTTTCTGAATGTTGAGCTTTAAGCCAACTTTTTTCACTCTCCACTTTCACTTTCATCAAGAGGCTTTTTAGTTCCTCTTCACTTTCTGCCACAAGGGTGGTGTCATCTGCATATCTGAGGTTATTGATATTTCTCCCGGCAATCTTGATTCCAGCTTGTGTTTCTTCCAGTCCAGCGTTTCTCATGATGTACTCTGCATATAAGTTAAATAAACAGGGTGACAAGATACAGCCTTGACGAACTCCTTTTCCTATTTGGAACCAGTCTGTTGTTCCATGTCCAGTTCTAACTGTTGCTTCCTGACCTGCATACAAATCTCTCAAGAGGCAGATCCGGTGTTCTGGTATTCCCATCTGTTGAAGAATTTCCCACAGTTTATTGTGATCCACACAGTCAAAGGCTTTGGCATGGTCAATAAAGCAGAAATAGATGTTTTTCTGGAACTCTCTTGCTTTTTCCATGATCCAGCGGATGTTGGCAATTTGATCTCTGGTTCCTCTGCCTTTTCTAAAACCAGCTTGAACATCAGGAAGTTCACGGTTCACATATTGCTGAAGCCTGGCTTGGAGAATTTTGAGCATTACTTTACTAGCGTGTGAGATGAGTGCAATTGTGCGGTAGTTGGAGCAGTCTTTGGCATTGCCCTTTCTTTGGGATTGGAATGAAAACTGACCTTTTCCAGTCCTGTGGCCACTGCTGAGTTTTCCAAATTTGCTGGCATATTGAGTGAAGCACCTTCACAGCATCATCTTTCAGGATTTGGAATAGCTCAACTGGAATTCTATCACCTCCACTAGCTTTGTTCGTAGTGATGCTTTCTAAGGCCCACTTGACTTCACATTCCGGGATGTCTGGCTCTAGGTCAGTGATCACACCATCGTGATTATCTGGGTCGTGAAGATCTTTTTTGTACAGTTCTTCTGTGTATTCTTGCCATCTCTTCTTAATATCTTCTGCTTCTGTTAGGTCCATACCATTTCTGTCCTTTATCGAGCTCATCTTTGCATGAAATGTTCCTTTGGTATCTCTGATTTTCTTGAAGAGATCCCTAGTCTTTCCCATTCTGTTGTTTTCCTCTATTTCTTTGCATTGATCGCTGAGGAAGGCTTTCTTATCTCTTCTTGCTATTCTTTGGAACTCTGCATTCAGATGTTTATATCTTTCCTTTTCTCCTTTGCTTTTCGCTTCTCTTCTTTTCATAGCTATTTGTAAGGCCTCCCCAGACAGCCATTTTGCTTTTTTGCATTTCTTTTCTATGGGGATGGTCTTGATCCCTGTCTCCTGTACCATGTCACGAACCTCATTCCATAGTTCATCAGGCACTCTATCTATCAGATCTAGGCCCTTAAATCTATTTCTCCCTTCCACTGTATAATCATAAGGGATTTGATTTAGGTCATACCTGAATGGTCTAGTGGTTTTCCCTATTTTCTTCAATTTCAGTCTGAATTTGGCAATAAGGAGTTCATGGTCTGAGCCACAGTCAGCTCCCGGTCTTGTTTTTGCTGACTGTATAGAGCTTCTCCGTCTTTGGCTGCAAAGAATATATAATCAGTCTGATTTCGGTGTTGACCGTCTGGTGATGTCCATGTATAGAGTCTTCTCTTGTGTTGTTGGAAGAGGGTGTTTGTTATGACCAGTGCATTTTCTTGGCAAAACTCTATTAGTCTTTGCCCTGCTTCATTCCGTATTCCAAGGCCAAATTTGCCTGTTACTCCGGGTGTTTCTTGACTTCCTACTTTTGCATTCCAGTCCCCTATAATGAAAAGGACATCTTTTTTGGGTGTTAGTTCTAAAAGGTCCTGTAGGTCTTCATAGAACCATTCAACTTCAGCTTCTTCAGCGTTACTGGTTGGGGCATAGACTTGGATTACTGTGATATTGAATGGTTTGCCTTGGAAACGAACAGAGATCATTCTGTCGTTTTTGAGGTTGCATCCAAGTACTGCATTTCGGACTCTTTTGTTGGCCATGATGGTTAGCAGGATTCTAATGCAAATCCTTACTTCTTTTCACATTTGGCAAGATGCTTAGCCTCTCATCACTTCCGTCTGTAACAGTGCTTTCAAGAAATATGTGAGGCACACACATAACTGGTTGTTTTTTTAATTTGGCCACACCGTGTGGCTTTTGGGATCCCAGTTTTCCAACCTAGGATGGAACCTGGACTCCTGCACTGAAAGCGCTGAGGCCTAACCACTGAACCACCAGGGAATTCCCTCCTGCAGGTAAATGCAAACATTCTTAGGCATATTAAAAAAATAAAGAGAAGTGGGGGAAATTAAGTTTAATATGTTCTTTAACTCAACTTATCTCAAAATTCTCCAGTGGTCAGTGATTAGAGCTCTATCCTTTCAATGACAAGGCAGGGAGATTTCCATCCCATCCCTCCTCAGGGTTCTTGCAAGCCCTGGGGCACACTCCCCCCGCCACACACACAAACAGATATCTAAAATATCATTGCAATATGTAATTAATATTAACATTACAGAGATATGTTACAATTTTTAATACTAAGTCTTTGAAATCCCCATGTGTTTTTTCCACTTTCAGTGCGTCTGAATTGGGAGAAACCACTAGCCCACAGTTCCCTGGCTGCATGTGGCTAGTGGCTGTGACAACTCAGATCAACAGAATATTTCCTGTTGTTTAGTCGCTAAGGAGTGTCCGACTGTTTGGGACCTTGTGACCCGCCAGGCTCCTGCGTCCATGGGATTTCCTAGGCAAGAATACAGTCGTGGGTTTCCATCTCCTCCTCTAGGGGATCTTCTGAAATCCTTTCTGAAACAGGAATCGAGCCCGTGATTCCTGTCTTGCAGGCTGATTCTTGACAATCTGAGCCACCAGGGAGACCCACAGCTAAGGAGGAGGGGTGGGGAAACGAGGTCCTTGGCGGAGAGAGCTTTCGGTAGGAAGCCCGGGATCGGGTTGGTTCGTAGAAGCACCGAAGGACAGGGCGCTGGAATTGGAGTGAACCCCTCCCGCAGCCCGGCCTCGGCCTCCGCATCCATAGGCCCCCTCCCTTCCCCACTGTGGGCCATCCGCCTTCCTCCTGGCAGCGAAGCCCCCTCCACACACGCGACCCTACAAAGCCCCTCTCTCCGCAGGCGGAGGCCTGGGTAACACACTGCAGTCCGGGCGTTTCTAGCGAGTGAGTCTTGCGACCTTGTCTTCAGGAAAACTCTCGGCCAACAGCTCGTCGCACGGGTCTCTCTCGCCGGCCACCCCGCACCCCCTCCGGTCGGGTCTCTCCTCTCCACTAGCCCCAAGGAAGGAGGAGAAGGGGACGGCAGAGGATGAGATGGCTGGATGGCATCCCTGACTCGATGGACGTGAGTCTGAGTGAACTCCGGGAATTGGTATTGGACAGGGAGGCCTGGCGTGCTGCGATTCATGGGGTCGCAAAGAGTCGGACGCGACTGAGCGACTGAACTGAACTGAACTGAGCACCAAGGAGGAGCTCCCCTGCCGCCGCCCCGAGGCCGTCCCCAGGGCGCTGCGGTCCCGCCGGAGCCACGCCTTCTCGGCGACAGAGGGCGGGGCATGCAGATTCGAGACGGCGCTTCCGCCCGAGAACCACAAAGCCGCGGCAGATGCGGGATTTCTCTTTTACGATGTGGAGAATCCAACTTCAGCTCGAGACTCTGATGTAGTACCGCCATAGCACTGTCAACGAGGCAAAGGAAAGGAGACCTGGAGTCACTGGGGCCCCGATCACACTGAGTGCAATATGCACGTCAGCAGGACGGTGACAGCGACGGGTGGTGACACGGTATCGCTTCTCGGCCTTTTGGCTAAGATCAAGTGTAGTATCTGTTCTTATCAGTTTAATATCTGATACGTCCTCTATCCGAGGACAATATATTAAGTGGATTTTTGGGGCAGGGAGTTGGAATAGGAGCTTGCTCCGTCCACTCCACGCATCGACCTGGTATTGCAGTACCTCCAGGAACGGTGCACCCCCTTGGGGACACTTATGGAAGTACCCAAAAGCAGAAACTGGGTCTTTGCTGGAGTCAACTGGATCTGGAACTTGGTCTCTTGTTTTTCTACAGTTTGGCAAGTGTAGTTTGAGGCATCTGCTTAAGTCTCTGTTGTCCTGAAAATCACCCCGTTCTACCTTACAGTCTTGGGAAAGTGGTCTTCCTGCTCTCATTTCTGACTTCATACTTTACAAAAGGAGTTGGTGTCCAGGCTCCTACTTGATATCCCCAGTCCCTCCTGATGCCATTTTCAGCCTAAAACCAGAATACTAGCTTGAAACTTCTGTTTCTATGCCCCCTCGCCTATTGAGATCTCTGTAATTACTTCAGTATTTTGTTTTCTGTCTTCAAGAAGTTCCTGCTCAAAAGCACCGAATTCCACCTGGAATCGAGGTTAAAATAATGGGCTTTCCACTCAGTGTGTCGGTTGTACCGGGATTTCATTTATCCAGGTGACTGACTGACAAGGAGAGGTCAGTGCCACTGACTGAGTTGTATTTTTCCTTAGAGTTCCGAAGAGAGGAGGGCCTAAATAAGGCCACTGTGTCTTTTGGATACACAAGGCAGGCTTTTGAGGTTAGCACAAGTTCAAATCATGAATAAGCCAGAACGAACGACTCTTGCTGAGGATGAAGGAGGAGAGTGAAAAACCTGGCTTAAAATTCAGTACTGGACTTCCTTCCTAGCCCAGTGATTAAGAATCCGCTTGCCAGTGTAGGGGATTGGTTCAATTCCTGGTCCAGGAAGATTCCACATGCCCTGGGGCAACTAAACCCCTTGGACACAACTACTGAGCCTGTACTCCAGAGCCCATAAACCACAATTAGAGAGTAGCCCCGCTGGCAACTAGAGAAGACTCTAGCATCGACGAAGACCCAGTGCAGTCAAAAATAAATAAATAATTAAAAAAAAAAAAAAAAACCCTCAATAGTAAAAACACTAAGGTCATGACATCTGGTCCCATCACTGCATTGCTAATTGAACGGGGGAAATGTGGAAGCAGTGACAGATTTCCTCTTCTTGGGCCCTAAAATCACTGAGGATGGTGACTGCAGCCAGGAAATCAGAAAATGATTGCTTCTTGGCAGGAAAGCTATGACAACCTAGACAGCGTGTTAAAAAGCAAAGACATCACTTTATCGACAATGGTCCCTATAGTCAAGGCTGTGGTCTTTCCAGTAGTCATTTAGGGATGTGAGAGCTGGACTATAAAGGTGTCAGAGGCCGAAGAACTTTGGAACTGTGGTGCTGGAGAAGACTCCTGAGAGTCCCTTGGACCACAAGGAGATGAAACCAGTCCGTCGTAAAGGAAATCAACCCTGAATTGTCCTTGGAAAGACTGATGCTGAAGCTGAAGCTCCAATACTTTGGCCACCTGATGGGAAGAACCCACTCCCTGGAAAAGACTGTGATGCCGGGAAAGATTGAAGGCAGGAGAAGGAAGACAGAGGATGAGATGGTTGGATGGCATCACCACATCAATGGACATGAGTTTGAGCAACTCCAGGCGATACCGAAGCACCGGGAAGTCTGGGCAGGATGCAATCTACGGGGTCACAAAGAGTCAGGCAGGACTTAGCAACCAAACAACACCACATCCTCTATGCCAGGACATTTTAGTAAATGGGTGTTTGGAGCAGGGAGTTGGAATAGAACCTTACTCCGTCCACTCCACCCATTGACCTGGTATTGTAGTACCTGCAGGAATAGTGCACCCCTCTCAGGGAAAAGAGCAAGTATGAACAACAGGCTTCTTACATCTTTTCCAGTGTTTTCCTTGTTTTGCTCTGGGTACCTGTCTCGTGAAGGTTTCTGTTTTGTTTTACCAACGTGTGATTTTCTGTTGCCCTATTAGAGCGGTTTACTTAGGAGTACTGTTTCTTGTGAGGGTCATATCCATGGACCAACATTATGCAAATTTTCCTTTAACTTTCAAACCACTGAAATACGGAGCTGTCCAGATCCTTTAGTATAGTTTTGTTTCTTTTTAATACGAGATTATTTCTTCTATCCTGTGGACAAGGCCCTGCTCCCAACACTTAACAGATCTCTGAAACAGTGTGGGTTTGCTGGAGTCCCCAGGGGAAGACTCTCAGCTCTAGGAATTTTTAAAATTCTCGGCTCCACCCAAGTGTATTTTCCCTAAAAGAAGAAACTGAAGAACAGAAAGGTTAAGTAACTTGTGAAAGTCACCCAGCTAGAAATTAGCTGAAGTGGACTGTGAACACTATCAGTTTCACAGATATTGATTCCTTCACAATCTTTGAAACTTCCTAGCTCCTCTCTTCTGGAGAAGGCAATGGCACCCCACTCCAGTACTCTTGCCTGGAAAATCCCATGGGCGGAGGAGCCTGGTGGGCTCCAATCCACGGGGTTGGGAAGAGTTGGACAGGACTGAGCGGCTTCACTTTCACTTTTCACTTTCATGCATTGGAGAAGGAAATGGCAACCCACTCCAGTGTTCTTGCCTGGAGAATCCCAGGGACGGGGGAGCCTGGTGGGCTGCGGTCTATGGGGTCGCACAGACTCGGACACGACTGAAGTGACGTAGCGGCAGCTCCTCTCTTCGGAGAAGGCAGTGGCACCCCACTCCAGTACTCTTGCCTGGAAAATCCCATGGACGGAGGAGCCTGGTAGGCTGAAGTCCATGGGGTCGCTAAGAGTCAGACATGAATGAGCAACTTCACTTTCACTTTTCACTGTCATGGGTTGGAGAAGGACATGGTAACCCACTCCAGTGTTCTTGCCTGGAGAATCCCAGGGACGAGGGAGCCTGGTGGGCTGCCGTCTGTGGGGTCACGCAGAGTCGGACACGACTGAAGCGACTTAGCAGCAGCAGCAGCAGCAGCTCCTCTCTCTCTTACATCTCCTGGGCCTCTCACCCAAGAGGGAACCTGTCACTTGATTAAAGATAAGAGACCTGAAACTGGCAGTCTCTCCCCCATTCTTCATCCTTTGCCTTTGCCAGGAAAGGCGTTGATAAACAAATGGCAAGGAGGAGGTGGGACAGAGTGCGGGTGAAGGAAGGGACCCAGTTTGTCAGGGCAACACCGGGGCCTGGCCCAGTCCAGTATCCTTTAAATGCGAATTCCAGTCCCCATCTCCACATCCAGCCTGGAGCCCATGGAACCTTCCTCCATTAATGACCATTTTGTTTCCTGGCAGCCTCATTTCTGCAGCCCTTGTCCACAAGATCCCAGCCCAGGACAGAGTGCACTGGAGGATTTCCTAGAGAGAACATTCACACATTCTTACTTTGAGCGTTCATGGATGGAGTGCCTGCCAGGTTGAAGGCCTCAGTGAAATGGATCAGGACCTGCCCTCATAGAGTGAACATTATATTGAGAAGTAGAGAGAGGCAGACAGTGACTCAAGAGGGTCATTTCAGACAGTGACACAAGCCACTGAGGAAAATAAAACAGGGAAATGTTCTGGACAGTGACTGGGGGGGAGAGCTACTTTACATGGAGGAGGGGGTTGCTCATGAAGGCCTCTCCAATGGTGACATCAGAGGCAAGTTTAAGTGGCCAGGAGGCAAGGTAGCATTCCAGACAGAAGGACAGACTAGCTGGGACCTACCTACTTCCTCCCATTGGCTCCCTGACCTGGGTCAGATTCCAGCTGCTGAGAGGAGGGTCTTCCTCGGAGCTGTCTCCCCACCAGACTAAGCGCTGAGTCCAGAAGCTGGTTCTTCTCAGCCACATCTCCGCAGTGCCCAGCACTGTGCCTGCCACACAGCAGGCAATCAGGAAATCCTCCATGATTCATGATGGACTACATGATGGATTGACTAAATGTACTCAAGGGTTTCTTTGAGTGTGGGAATGAAACACCCAGCCTTAGCCGGGAGTTTCCTGGTCTGGGGTCCCTGACACCTTGGGGGTTGGGAGGGACACCTAAAAACCCTGTACTTCCAGGCAAGGTCTGGGTACTACTGAACCCTCAGACCTTTACTGGGGAAGAGGGATTTCTTAGAGGAGAAAAACAGACGCCATGGAGGGATGACCCTGGAGAGAGAGGCCACCCTCAAGGCCTGGTGGGCTGAACCCTGGGCTGAGAGTCATCATGAGTCTTGTCCTGACAACTGAACTGGCTTGGAAAAGCCTCCTCCCCCCTTGGAGCCTTGGTTTCCTCAGCATGTAATGCGGGGCTTAGATGATTCCAGGTCCCTTTCCCCAGGACAACTCAGGCTCTGGAGTAGGGGAGGGTACAGGATGGGTGAGGCTCACCTAGGAAGCAGCTGAGGACATCCTTGTCTCCACTGCATCCCAACCGAGGACCTGCTGAGTGTACAACCGAAGGGAGGAGAGGAGTCTGCAGGAGGAGGGATGGGAGGGGAGACGAGGTCCAAGATCAGCTTCCGCCAGGGAATGACAAAGGCATGAATTTCAAATTCCCTCTTTGCTTCCTCAAGAATGTGTTGGAGAGGGAGTTCCCCAGTGGTCCAGGCTTAGAATTCTGTTCTTCCACTGTACAGGACACAGGTTACATCCCTGGTTTGGGAATAAGATGCCAAGGCCAAGAAAAGAAGGAATAAAATAGGGAAAACACAACCTATTACTTAGAATGTGAAAGAAAAACTGAGGGGGAGGGGCCCTTAGACACCCTTTTTGCCAGCCAGGGGCCCATTCAGAGGCAACTCATCCAAAACCAAGTCCCAGAGCCCAGGCCAGGGCAGCAAAGGAGCAGATGCTGCCCCCTGGTGGATGAGTCTCTCACTGCCTAATTCTGAAGCAAAGTGGTGTGGTGGTGGACAGGTTCCTTTCCCTCCTTCTGAGGTTTTTTGTTTGTTTCTTTTTCTGGCCATGCCACCCAGCTTGTGGGATGTTAGATCCCCTACCGGGTACTGAGCCCTTCCCTTTGGCAGTGAAAGCATGGAGCCCTAACCACTGAACCGCCAGGGAATTCCCCTGGAGTCTTCTTTTCAGACAGGACGTTCACTGCAGTTTGAGGTTGGGAACGGAAAAACCACCCCTTTCGAGTGTTTTTTTGTAGAGGTGAGATGAGATGTAAATGAACATTTTCTGAGCAGGAGATCTGATTTCAGTGACATTTCTTATGCTTTTCCTGAGGGCCTAATAGCTGGTGCCGGGAAGGCAGAGGCCGGAGGAGGCTGGAGGATGGAGAAGGTTGTGAAGAGGCAGTTGCAGCAGGCTGTGGTCTCTTAGGAGACAGATCCACTCGGGGACAGATTCCAGCTGCCATCTTCACAGGACAGTGGCACCTGGGGAGATCTTGGCATCAAGAGGGGCATTGGGTGATCAGGAAGGAACAGCAGTCAGAGCCCCAAGAGGGTGACAGGGCCATGGGAGCAACCGCCAACAGCTGCGAGGGGGGAGGAACAAGCCCACCAGAGAGAGACAGAGGTGAGCTGAGGGGAGAAAGCCAGACTCTTGCTGTGCAGGGAACTCGCTGTCGGCCAGTTATCCGAGCTGAGGGACTCTTTAGAGCTTTCGCAACAGGGGCCAATCCCCAGAGACCTTACATGTTTGATTCGGCTTTTTAAACGTGTATTTACTCTCTGGCTGTTTTGGGTCTTAGTTGTGACATACGGGCTCCAGAGCACTCAGAGCAAGTATGCTGCCTTAGTTGCCTCGATGCGTGGGGGGATCTCAGTTTTAGACCAGGAATCAAACCGTGTCCCCTGCACGGGGAGGCGCATACTTAACCACTGGACCACCGGGAAGTCCCTGATTCAGCTTCTTGATTTCATAGATTTCTGTCAAGTCATCCATGATGTTTGGCCCACACGAATGGCTGCATGCTCAAATTTGGGAGTTTGTCAGAATCATCTGGAGGACTTGATAAACACAGAGCTGGGGCCTCCTTTCAAAATTTCTGATTCAGAAACTTGAAGACTTTGTCAGACCCAGCCTAAGCACAGTATACATTGTCTCATTGGACCCTCATCCAGTCACTCAACACATATTCATCACAAATCAAGTATATTGAGAGCACTACCATAGGTGCCGAGAATAGACCAGCAAACAGGGGATTCCCATCAAGGTGAAAGACAATACAGCACTAATGACTGCATACTGGTGACCATACCTACATTCTATGTGTCCGCGTCCATATCTACACGTGTATCTAGGCCACGTGAGCATCATGGGTGTCAAAGCCACTTGGCAGCCAGCAGAAATACAAGACCAGGGAGAGCGGGATGTGAAACAGGAGGCTCAGGGTGAGTAGGTGTAGATAGTTTGCAAGACTTCAAATGGAATCATTTCTATTTTACAGGCAAGAAGTGACTTTCCCCAGGATATACTCATTAAGACATTCCGACGTGCTGCATTTCCTCGTGTAGCTTCACAAGTACCCTCATCAGAGAGGCATTTTTATCATTCACAATTAAAATATCAGGACTCCCGGTTTGAAACCTCTGAGGCCCCAGTGGTTAGCAGGGTGCTTGAATGCAAATCCTAACTTCTTTTCACATTAGGCAAGATGCTTAGCCTCTCAGCACTTCCATCTGTAACAGTGCTTTCAAGAAATATGTGAGGCACACACATAACTGTTTTTGTTTTTGTTTTTAATCTGGCCACACTGTGTGACTTTTGGGATCCCAGTTCTCCAACCAAGGATGGAATGCAGACTCCCACACTGAAAGCGCTCAGGCATAACCACTGAACCACCAGGGAATTCCCCCCTACAGGTAAATGCAAATATTCTTAGGCATATAAAAACATAAGAGAAGTGAGTGCAATTAAGTTTAATACGCTCTTTAACTCAAGATATCTCAGACATTCTCTGGTGGTCCGTGGTTAGAGCTCCATGCTTTCAATGACGGGGCAGGGAAGTTTCCACCCCATCCCTCCTCAGGGTTCTTGCAAACCCTCGGGCACACACCCACCCCTCCCCCTCTACAAACGAGATATCACAAAATATTTCAATATGTAATTAATATCAACATTACAGAGATATGTTACGATTTTTAATACTGAGTCTTTGAAATCCCATGTGTGCTTTCCACTTGAAAGTGGAAACCTTTGAATTCTTGGTACCTCTGGATTCAGTGGTACCTCTGAATTCGGAGGAACCACCTGCCCAGCGTTCCCTGGCTGCATGTGGCTAGTGGCTGTGACAACTCAGATCAACAGAATGTTTCTTCTTGTTTTCAGTCTCTAACTAGTGTCCGACTCTTTGAGACCCTGTGACCCGCCAGGATCCTCTGTCCACTCGATTTCCTAGGCGAAAATACCGGAGTGGGTTGCAGTTTCCTCCTACAGGGGATCTTCGGACCCAGGAGTGGAATCCAGGTTTCCTGTCTTGCAGGCGGATTCTTGACAATCTGAGCCATCAGCGAGGCCCACAGCTGAGGAGGAGGGGCAGGGAAAGGAGGTCCTAGGCGGAGGGAGCTTTCGGTAGGAAGCCCGCGATCCGTTTGGTTCGTAGAAGCACCGAAGGACAAGGGCGCTGGAGTTGGAGTGAACCCCTTCCGCGGCCCGGCCCCGCCCTCCGCACCCACACGCCCCCTCCCTTCCCCACTGTGGGCCATCCGCCTTCCGCCTGGCCGGGAAGCCCCCTCCACACAGCCGACCCTACGGAGCCCCTCTCTCCGCAGGCGGAGGCCTGTGTAACACACTGCAGTCCGGGCGAGTGAGTCTTGCGACCTTGTCTTCAGGAAAACTCTCGGCCAACAGCTCGTCGCACGGGTCCCTCTCGACGGCCACCCCGCACCCCTTCCGGTCGGGTCTCTCCTCTCCACTAGCCCCAAGGAGGAGCTCCCCTGCCGCCGCCCCGAGGCCGTCCCCAGGGCGCTGCGGTCCCGCCGGAGCCACGCCTTCTTGGCGACAGAGGGCGGGGCATGCAGATTCGAGACGGCTCTTCCGCCCGAGAACCACAAAGCCGCGGCAGATGCGGGATTTCTCTTTTACAATGTGGAGAATCCAACTTCTGCCCGAGAGTCTGGTGTAGTGCCGCCATAGCACTGTCAACGAGGCAAAGGAAGGGAGACCTGGAGTGAGCGGGGAGCCGGTCACACTGAGTGCAACGTGCACGACAGCCGGACGGTGACGGCGACGGGCGGTGACACGCTATCGCTTCTCGGCCTTTTGGCTAAGATCAAGTGTAGTATCTGTTCTTATCAGTTTAATATCTGATACGTCCTCTATCCGAGGACAATATATTAAATGGGTTTTTGGAGCAGGGAGTTGGAATAGGAGCTTGCTCCGTCCACTCCACGCATCGACCTGGTATTGCAGTACCTCCAGGAACGGTGCACCCCCTCGGGGACACTTACTGAAGTACCCAAAGGCAGAAACTGGCCCTTTCTTGTAAAGGATTTGGCTATCTCAGGGAGTTTTCCCAGGTTTGACTACATGCTTTGCAAGCAATCCTGAGGATTTGTAAGAGCAGAGTAAGTAAAGGAAGTCCCATGAGGGTAAAACGCCAAAACTGTGACTTAAAACTCACTTGCCGTATCCACTTCTTGAAGAGGGCTTCTATTTCATAACCTCGTTAAGTGCAGGTCTTTCTACCCTGCATTCTCACTCAGGAGTGAGATCTTCTGTCTCTATCCACCTGCCTTCTCTTGATATCTCTAAGGTTATTTCTGTATTCATGTTTTCTGACTTCAGGCGGTTCCGGCTTAAAGCCACCGAGATCCTCTTAGAGTCTAGGTTAAAACGATGGGCTTTAACTCAGTCTGTGTGTTGGTTGTATTGGGGTTTCGTTTATACAGGTGACTGACTGACAGAGGTCAGTGCCACTGAAGAATTTGTATTATTGCTTGGAGTTATTATCACTTAGAAGAGAAGAGGGCCTAAAGTAAGAGCCACTGTGTCTTTTGGATACACAAGGCAGGCTGTTCAGGTCAGCACAAAGTTCAAATCATGTATAAACCAGAACGACTTCCCCATATTATCTTCTTTCGTCCTTTCCCATTGACTCTGGCATTCGACCAAGATCTAGGTGCTGGGCGCTGATCTAAGTGCACCGGATAGTGTGGTGGGAAAAGCAGCTGCTGTGGGAATCTGCCCAGGCACCAGGGGACGATTGCACTCATCTCTCGTGCTAGTAAGGTTATGCTCAAAAATCCTCCAAGCTAGGCTTCAGGAGTCCGTGAACTGAGAACTTCCAGATGTTTAAGCTGAGTTTAGAAAATGCAGAGGAACCAGAGATCAAGTCGCCAACATTCGCTGGATCCTAGAGAAAGCAAGGGAAACCCAGAAATACCTCTACCTCTGTTTCATTGAGTCGGCTCAAGCCTTTGACTGCGTGGATCATAACAAACTGGAAAACTCTCAAGGAGATGGGAATACCAGACCATCTTACCTGTCTCCTGAGAAACCTGTATGCGGGTCAAGAAGCAACAGTTATAACCTTCCACGAAACAAGTGACTGGTTCAAAATTGAGAAAGGAGTCCGACCAGGCTGTTTCTTGTCACCCTGTCTATTTAACTTTTACGCGGAGCACGTCATGCGAAATGCCGGGCTGGGTGAGTCACAAGCTGGAACCAAGATCGCCGGGAGAAATATCAATAACCTCAGATCTGCGGATGATACCACTCTAATGGCAGAAAGGGACGAGAAACTAAAGAGCCTCTTGCTGAGGGTGAAGGAGGAGAGTGAAAGAGCTGGCTTAAAACTCAACATTGGACTTCCCTGGTGGCCCAGCGGTTAAGAATCTGCTTGCCAATGCAGGGGACATGTGTTCAATCCCTGGTCCAGGAAGATGCCACAGGCCACGGGGCAACGAAGCCCCTGCGGCACAACTACTGAGCCCGCACTCTAGAGCCCATAAGCCACAAGTAGAGAGTAGCCCGCGCTCGCAACTAGAGAAGGCCTGCATGTGTCAACAAGGACCCAGTGCAGCCAAAAGTAAACCATAAATAATTTGGAAGAAAAACACCTCAGTGTTAAAAAAGAAAGAACCAAAGAAAACAACACTAAGATCATGACATCTGGTCCCACCACTTCCTGGCAAATAGAAAAGGAAAATGTGGAAACAGTGACAGATTTCCTCTTCTTGGGCTCTAAAATCACCGAGGATGGTGACTGCAGCCAGGAAATCAGAAGACGATTGCTTCTTGGCAGGAAAGCTGTGACAAACCTAGACAGTGTGTTAAAAAGCAAAGGCATCACTTGGTCAACAGAAGCCCGTACAATCAAGGCTGTGGTCTTTCCAGTAGTCATGTACGGGTGTGAGAGCTGGACCATAAAGAAGGCAGAGGCCGAAGAACTGATGCTCTGGAACTGTGGTGCAGGAGAAGACGCCTGAGCGTCCCTTGGACTGCAAGGAGATCAAACCAGTCCACCTTAAAGGAAGTCAACCCTGAATTCTCCTTGGAAGGACTGGTGCTGAAGCTGAAGCTCCGATACTATGGCCACCCGATGCGAAGAGCTGACTCCTTGGAAAAGATCCTGATGCTGGGAGATATTGAAGGCAGAAGGAGTAGAGGGTGACAGAGGATGAGAGGGTAGGGTGGCATCACCGGTTCACTGGACATGACCTTGGAAAATCTCTGGGAGATGGTGAGGGACAGAGAACCCTGGTGTGCTGCAGTCCGTGGGGTCAAGGAAGAGTTGACACGACTTGGCACTGAACAATAAGAACAGTTTCGGCTAAGCGGGGTGTGAGAGGAGGGTTGGGGTGGAGGGCGGAGAGGGATAAGGCCTGGAGCAAGTGGGGTTGTGGGTAAGCGGAGTTAAAAAAGCGTGTCCATATTTACGTGTGTGTGTGTGTGTGTGTGTGTGTGTGTGTGTGTGCATTTGTATATGACATGTCTGTCTGGCGCTAGATACTCACAAACTCAAAACCATCTTGGGGCACAGAGGGGCGCCTCTGGTGGCAGAAGGGAGGGGGATGGCTGAAAACGGGCCCACGTTAGGTTTTCTTAGAACCGAGATTCCCACCAGGAGATGACGGCTCAGAGAAGTGTCTGGCAAAGTCACTGTTTCTCCCTAGTGTTTGCTAGTTGAGGGCTGACTCCTGCCAGGCATGTCCAGAGGGGGCCTCCGAGCTAATCTGGCCGGCACGTTATTAGGGTTCCCTGAGAAGGTGTGAAACAGATCACCCCCCGTCCCACCCTCTCCCTCCCACAGGAGAGAGGGAAAACCCAGGGCGGCAGGGAGTCACGGAGCCAGGAGCCGAGGCAGGGTCAGGCGAGGCCGTGACCCCAGGTGCCACCCACCCTTATAGAAACGCTATAAGTTTGTGGGCCTGGCGCCAGCAAACCGGCGCGTGTGTCGCCAGCAACCCTGCGCCCCTCCAAGTCGCCTTCCTCTTCTGGTGGCTTCCCCCTCGGAGGCACCATCAGTGAGCGGGGCCTGTGCTCCAGGACCGGGCGAGGTCTTGGGACACGGTGGTCAACCCCGCAGGTCAGCTGCCTGCTAGCCGTGTGACCCAGGGCAAGTTTCTTAGCCTCTCTGGTCTCGTTGATCACGACAGTGAAACGAGGATGATAACGGCGTCAATCCTCTCTAGGGTGTCCAGTAGCCAAGTGGGTGTGATCATAGCAAAGAATGCAGGGCAGTGACTGCCAGGTGGCTGTCCTGCGGGGCAGTCCCCGGGGTGGGGGGTGGGGGGTCTTTCCCCTCAGGTCTGACAGAACTAGAGAGTCGGTCAGGGGGAGGGCCGACTGTGCTAGTTTCACAGAACCTGCAGCTCTCTAGGGGCTTTGCGGAGACCGGAGAAAAGACAAGAGCGCCCGCCTGGTGATGTGAAAGTCGCTCAGTCGTGTCCGACTCTTTGCCATCCCATGGACTGTAGTCTACCAGGCTCCTCTGTCCGTGGAATTCTCCAGGCAAGAATACTGGGGTGGGTAGCCGTTCCCTTCTGCAGGGGATCTTCCCTACCCAGGGATGGACTCCAGGTCTCCCACAGATCCCCTGCAGGCAGATTTCACCACCAGGGAAGCCCAACGGTACTGGAGCGGGTAGCCTATCCCTTCTTCCGGGGATCTTCCCGACCCAGGAATCGAATTGGGGTCGCCTGAATTGGAGGCAGATTCTTTACCGGCTGAGCTACCGTCCCAGGGTCTCAGTTAAGGAGCCTGGCCGGGACCGTGGGAAGGAGTCTGGTGTCTGGCGGCCTGGGGCTCACGCGGCTCCCCCGGATGCACAGCCACGACCCCGGGCTCACTTCGGGCTTCGGGAGCACCCGGACCGTTCTTGTCCTGCAGCTCCCGCGCCCCAAGCACAGTCCCCCTGCCTTCGGACCGGAGCTGGCACCTGTGATGCATGGGCAGAGCCTGAGGATGCTGGCCGCGCCCTCAGGGTGGAGGAGGGTGGGTCATGCACATAGAGAGTCATTGTCCCGGGAAGGATGGGGGCCAGGGAGCCAGAAGAGATGTGAGAATTGACCAGAATGTGGAGAACAAGTTGTTTCACTGGTCTGGAGCGGACATGGGCTAGAGAGCCAGGAATGTTGACTGACGACTGACGGGTAGGTTGCTCACGGTGAGCTGAATGGAGAGGAGGGGAGGATGGTGGCTGCCACCTGAAAGAGCACCATTGCTTCTCCGCCTTTTGGCTGAGATCGAGTGTCGTATCTGTTCTTTACCGGCTTAACATCTGATACCTCCTCTATCTGGGAACAATACTGTTAAGGGAGTTTTGGGGGCAAGCAGTTGGCATCGGAGCCTGCTCTGTGTTGCAGCACTTCCCAGGAATGGTGCATTCTCTCTGAGGACAAAACCGGCACCCCCAAATGGTAGACTTGTTTCTTTTCTGGCCTTTCTCCTCGGAAGATTTCTCTTCTCTTTTGTGTTTTTCACTTGGGCTGTGGGGTTTGTGTGGCTTTCCCCCTGTCTTTGTTTTGTTTTCTTTTAGGCTGATTTTGATTCTTTCAGTTTGATTCAATTGCTTAGTTGTGCTTGGCTTTTCCCTGTCTATTTCCTGTGGTGACCCAAGGGCGAAAGAGCAGATAAAACCTACGAGAGTCTTCTTGGAATGCAGGAACAGAAAAACCAGACCATTATCGGCCTTTCCTTCCCCCATGTTGTAACCATTAATGGATTTCAGGTCCTCGTGAGCAGTATAACCTGTCTCCCCTCCTACCGCATAGGGAGAAGATATTTGCCTCACTGTTCCCTCCAACCCAGTGACCCGCAAGACCCCTATCCCACTCTGTGTACCCTGGGTATAAAAGTGGACTGCGGACTCCTGCTCAACGTCGGGTCTCTCTTGAGCCGGCCCACTGTTCTAACAGCGTCTCCCATTCTAATAAACGTTATTTCCCTCTCATTTTGTCTCATGTCTGGAAATTCTTTTCCAACCTGCGCCCGGGCCGCGACACTTCCCTGTTCATCACTAACTCCCAGAGCTTGCTCAAACTCGTGTGGCTGATGCCATCCAACCATCTATCTCATCTTCTAGCCTCCCTTTCTCCTTCTGCCTTCGATCTTTCCCAGCGTGAGGTCTTTTCTAAAGAGTCAATCGTTTGATTCTTTAACCTTTAGGTTTCATTTAGGAAGCTTCCCCCCGCCACCATCACCACCCCCCCCACCCCCGCCATCCGCCCCTTGTTTTTTTTTTTTTTTTAATCTGCAGACTGGTTTCTGGAACGGTCTTTTCTATTGTGCCATAGGAGTGAGTTGTTCCTGTCTGAACTTTTGGTCTTTTCCTGTGTGCTTTGTACAGAAGGCGCTGTCCTAAACTCACAGGCAACAGAGATTTTGGAAGCCCCGACACTCAGGTCTGAAGCGATCAGGGTGAGTCTCATCAGGCTCCATCCTCCTCTCTCGTGCTTCGCACCCATCTCTTCTGTCTCCCAAGCTCCTCCATATCTCCTGAAACTCGGTTATCTGCCAGATCTCCCATATATTGGCTGCCGTTTGTTTCTGGTTCCGACTCCAGTTGGTCCCAGAGAGGACGGCGGACTAATGCCTCACAATAACTTTCTTATTGGGGTCTAGAGGCCAGGTTCTTTCATGGAACCAGAGAGAGGGAAGCGATGAGGAAGCAAAGTACAAAAAAGGCCGAGGAGAGAGGGAGAGGCGGAGAGGAATAAACTAAAAGGGGCCATCAGTCTTGCAAAAGCATCTCCTGGGATGGCCAGCGTTGCGGGGTGGGGGTGGGGGATATGCGGATCTCTTCTTTGGTAGAGTCGTGCACACAGGTGGGTAGGGTCAGATCAGCCCTCCTGTGAGCCGACCAAAGATGCTTTTAACAGCCGGGCAGAGGGGCACGGTTCTCTGGGGGCAGGCCATTGTGTACGATGATAATAACAAAAGCAACGAAAACCCAAGGTTAAAGTCCAACACGGAGTCAGAATTGGTTCTACCCTGGACCGTTTCTTTCCTAGATATGCCTGGTTCACTCACGCGCCCTCCGCCCCTCACATTGACCCCAACCGACAGTTAGCTGGACGGTGACCATTCTCTGGTAGAAATACCACCCGACGTGGCCGCGCAAGAGAATAGCTTGGACACCCCCTCCGATGTAGGCGTAGGCGATTGAATTCAGGTTTCTTCGGGTAGCCCTAAGACTGGCTGGGCCCGACCAAACAAATTACAGGCCAATGTCGTCGTCCCTGCAAAGGTCTTTCCTCACAGGGAAGGAAAATTTTCCCTTCTAGACCTACTGTGGGTTCGGGTGTGGTGTGGTGGTGGGGTGGTGTCCAGGGCTCTCGTTGAGATCATACTTGGGTCCCGGGCACCAGGCACCACCGAACGGCCATGGTGAGGCGGGAGGTACCTGCCGCTCCCCACCCCCATCCCAGGGTAAAGCAGTTGGAGATGCATTCTCTATTGACCAAAAGCTTCCAAGAGGCCAAGGGCAGGGCAATGAGGGCGAGCGGGCTGGGCGAGCGCCCAGACCACACATTTCTCTTTCTGGAAGTCAGGAGACCTCCCAGACCACACAGGCCCAGAGAGGCTCCTTGGAGGTCAAAGGGGAGTGATGCTAACTAACGCTAGGCTACCCACAGGCCTCTTGGGTAGAATCCAGTTTGGCTAAGAGATGCATGCACACCTATGGAAGGACCCTGAGATATACCACATATGGCCTGTGAACCAAATGAATCCAAATGATCGGCCAAAGGAAACCTAGAGAAATGCCTCGTAAAAGCAGTTCAAGGGACTTCCCCGGTGGTCCGGTGGTTAAGACTTTGCCTTCCAACGCAGAGGGTGAAGGTTCGATCCCTGGTGGGGGAGCTATGATTCCCACACGCCTTGTGGCCGAAAGACTTAAAAAATAAACTCAAAAAGTAATTCAAGCCACTACAAGGGCGCGATTCGGGGACTCTCCCTCTGCGTCTGCCCGTGTGCCTATCCACACATAGCGTACTCTTTTCCTCTTAATAAATGCCCCACTTGTTCCACTACTTTCCGTCTCCCTGGGAATTCCTTTGTGCAGAGCCGAAGGGCCAGGGTCCTCGTCACTGACCACGGGTCTAGTGGCTAGGACCCGGGGCTTTCACCGCCGCGCCCCAGCCCCAACCTCCGGCTGGGAACCCAAGCGCCGCTCCAAGCCACTGCGGGCCTAGGTCTCCCGAGATCAATTGGACCGGACTGTCTCAGGAGGGGCCCGAGGCTCGCTGTACTTCCAAGCTCCACAGGTGTGTCCGAAACAGAAGGGAAGGGGGCAGGGTACAACTTCTGAAAGTGTGGCATAGCCCGAGGACACAACAGACATTCATTAGAATCACATGGGTCTAAGACGGGCTTCCCTGGTGGCTCAGATGGTAGGAAGAATCTGCCTGCAATGCAGGAGACCGGGTTCGACCCCTGGGTCGGGATGATCCCCCGGAGAAGGGAATGGCTGCCCACTCCAGTATTCTTGCCTCGAGAATCCCACGGACAGAGGAGCCTGGCGGGCTGCAGTCCGTGGGGGTCTAAGCTGGCAGAGAAGTCAGCTTCGAGCAGACCTTGATTCTCAATCAGCAAGCTAAAGGACCTGCCCAGAGGCGCCATGACAGTTCCAAGGCACTGTCAAAAGACCAAAAAGTGGGCAGTGGCCCAATTCCTGGAAACCTCCACCCCTTCCCCCAAATAGTTGGAATGATCCTCCCACTCACTGTCGGTGCCCAGTCGCTCCGTCGTGACCCCACGGACTGCAGCTCGCCAGGCTTCCCTGTCCTTCCCCATCTCCCGGAGCTGGCTCAAGCTCACGTCCTTTGAGTCGGTGACGCCACCCAACCATCTCATCCTCCGTGGTGCCCTTCTCCTTCTGCCTTCAATCTTTCCCAGCAGGAGGGGCTTTTCCAGTGGGTCAGCTCTTCGCCTCAGGTGGCCAAAGCATTGGAGCTTCAGCTTCAGCTTCAGCATCAGCCCTTCCAATGAATATTCCGGGTTGATTAGCCTATCAGCTGATCAACTCATTAGCCTGTGAAATTACCCGGCCCATGAAAGCTCACCATGCCACGTCTGGAGGCCGCCACACTCGCCCTCTGTGATGGCCCACACTCTGCCTATGGAATGTGTTTCTCTCTGAATCAATCCACTTCTTACCTATCATTGTGTCTCTCACTGAATTCTCTCTTCGATAGGACATGGAGAACCTGAGCTTCATCAGCTCTTGAAACGAGGTACCGTGGGTTTTGGCTCGGTCGGAGGCCCAGCCACGTGGATTGGAGTCCCGACCTGGGTTTGGCCGGGTTCGAGTCCCGGGCTGAGGTAGAGGGCTTCGTTTCGGCTGCCCGGCGTGCCTCCGGAAGCACTGCTCAGAGGCCCACGTGTTCTGACACACTGACTTTTCCGTGACAGGGAAAAGGTTCGATGGGCTCCCGCGGATGCCGGTCGAATCGGCGTAGGACGGCGCCAGACCGGTTTGGGGTATAACCCGCCGCGGGCACTCGGTGGACAGTGGACGCGTGAGGAAACACCGAATTCGAGGGTTGTGTCACGGACAGGAGTCCACCCAGTCTGGTGGGGAGGCCTGTGGCCCCGTCCTGGAAAATGTTGAGCGCAAGCCCCATAGAATTCCGGGTCGCATCTCCCCATCCCCCTACCCCAAATTTGTCCTGCATACGTAGACTGAGGACCCCTGCCAGATTCCCCCCCGCCGCCCACCACCACCACCACCAGGACACAACACACAGGCACCTAGGGGGTCCGAAAAGATCGACAAGCCACATGATGAGGCTTCCCAGGGAGAGCGGGGTGGCCCTCCGCGGTAGACTAAGAGCCGGGAAAGGAGGCCAGGTCGGTGTTCTGATGGTGGTGAGAAATGGAACACTTCCCTCCGCATCGGTAAACAAGGACGTCGCAGTCATCGGCAATCGCGGCCACCACGGGAGGGCGGGCCGGTGAGCCCTGCTCGGGACTGAAAGACTACCTGCCGTCTAGCGGCCATCCCACTGCGGCCACTCCCTCCAGGTGAGCCCCGAGGAAGCCCGGGACGTGAAAAGCACAGGATGGTGGCCCCGGAGCGCTGAGATGCGCATCAAAGGCATGATTTCCGTGAGCCCAGGCTCGAGCATCTCCCCATGTATGGAAACGCGCTAAATTCCTTAACTTGGGATGCCTGGTTTTCTTTCATATACAGAATAGGAAACACCTTTTGACGTTCAGACCGCCTGCCCTTTGTGGCAAAACTTGTGTGTCACCTGGCTCCTCCCGCCACCGCCCACCTCCTCCTGGCGGTTCTCTCAGGGTCGCTTCAGACGCTGACCCCGGGGCTGGAAGTCCTAAATATTCCCGCTGAATAAAACGCAAGTCTCAACTTCTAGGTCGTGGATTTTTTTTTTTTTTTTTTTTCTTTTTAAGTGGACAGTGCTGAGCAGAGGGGCGGCCGGCGGGAGACTTTTCTCATCAGCTTGCCGGGGTCCAGGGTGAGAGGGGACGAGGGAAGGGCGAGGCTTAGCAGCTCTCGGCCATAACCTCAAGGCAGAGTCAGACTCTCCATCACACACCGCCAGCTGCTTTCTCCTCCGTGAAACTCGGGTACAGAGGGGTCAGAGAAGCGCCTTGATCTGAGCTAGGAGGGCTCCGGCCTGGGTAGAGGTGGGGCACGGCAGGGCCGTGCTGGTTCCCCCCGGAGAAGCTGAAGCCAGCCGGCCCAGTCTGGGATACGGAAGGAGTCTGTGAGGGGAGAGACGTGGGGTTGGGGGATGATGACTGTCAGAAAGAGCCCACTAGAAGCAAGCGTTCCCCGGAGCAGCTGTGAGGCCCAGATCACACCCTCGCGGCGTCTCGGCGGGTCAGCGGGGTGCAGGCCACGGCCCTCCTTCCCCCAGCGTGCCCCCTTGCTTTGCACCTCTGCGTTCTCGCCCACGCTCTTGCCAAGAGCCTCCCAGAGGCTCTTGCCTCCAGGTTCGCCCCCTCATGTCAACATGACCGGCCAGCACACCGCCAGCGCCCCCAGTGAAACCCTAACCTGTCCCGTAGGCCGTCTCCCGGGTCTGGAAGGCCTTCCTGACTCGGCTGGCTTCCTGTCTGTTCTTCGCACCTTCTCACTTATTGGGTGTGTCCGGGTAGGGACCCCGAGCCACACGGGAGAGGCCTGGAGCCCTGAGGAGGTCACACCAGGTGGGAGCCGCACCCAGTCGTCCACCTCCCAACAGTTCCCTCGAGAGCTTCCCAGGTGGCGCAGTGGCAAAGACTCCGCCTGCCAGTGCGGGAGACGCAGGAGACGCGGGTTCGATCCCTGGGTCGGGAAGATCCCCTGGAGTAGGAAACGAAACGGCAACGCGCTGCAGTTACTCGCCTGGAAAATTCCATGGACAGAGGAGCCTGGCAGGCTACCGTCCACGGGGTCGCAAAGAGTCGCACGGGACTGAGCGACTGAGCACACACAGGGTCCCTTCCTCATCACACCGGCGGGGGTGGGGTCCCGGCCATTCGGCTCCTGGGCGGGACACGTCCGGGGCCGGGGAACAGGAGCGGTGTCTGGCCCTGGGACCCAGCACAGGCCCTGGTGGGTCGAGTCTCGGGTGGTTAATGACCGGTTGTCAGAACCGGTGGTGAAGGCGGCCAGCCCGGACCCCAGCTCCGACACTCACATCTGTGTACTCTCAGGCAAACCCATGTCCCAGGGGTAAAGGCAGGCGCCTTCTCGACTCGGCCTCCTGGTCGGGCAGAAGGTCGGTCCACTCCATAGTGCCCGTCACTTCCGGAACCGGCATCCGTTCTCCGGAGAAAGGTCATACCTGTAAGGGATTCCTACTTGGCCTTGAAGGGTCACCTCTCAGTGTCGGGCTCTGTCTGATTGGGTGTACCACCCACCGTCTGCATGGACGGGATCGGTCAACCCGTGGCCTCGGAGTATCAAAGGTGGTTAGGGCTGTGAGCTCTGCTACATTTTAAAGGCAAGTCCAGGCCTATGACTCCAAAATGCACATGGGACGCCGTTGAGGCTTACAGGTGGCATCTCAAACAGGTGGTATGAAGGGAAAACTCGCTCATTCACACTGTGCTCCAGAGGAAGGTGGGGCGGTGGTCAAGAATCTGCCTGCCGACGCGGAGACGCAAGAGGCGCGGGTTCCATTCGTGCGCGTGGGGAAGATGCCCTGGAGGAGGAACAGGAAATGGCAACCCGCTCCAGGATTCTTGCCTGGAAAATTCCATGGACAGAGGAGCTTGGCGGGCCTACAGTCCACGGGGTCGCCAAGAGTCGGGCGCGACTGACACGACCACGCAACCCAACCCGGGAAAGTATCCCCCCGGCTGGACGACGTAGATGTTGAGGGAGAAGAAGAAGAAGACCTAGAGGAAGAGTTAGGAAATGACTTCATAAGTCCTTTCGACTCAAAATGTGAAAGATATCTTTTTTTAAATCGATAAATATGACGATATAAAAACGGAACCTTTAAACAATGCAATCATCATCACTTTAAGCAAAGCCCAACCGAAAAGCCGGCAGGAATAGGGAAGAGGGTCGAAGACCACCGACAGGGAGGTTACTAATAAGCTCACAGAGAGAAAATGTAAAGGCTTCTCTGAAACAGGATGGGACGCTCAACTTTATTTACCCACGAGAGAAAACCGCATATCCGAGCTAGGCCGAGGTACCGTTTTCACCTGAGAGATCCACCCCTCGCGCTTTCCCCACCCTCCACCGAAAAAGCATTCCCAAGGCTGATGCCACGCGGGGTTGTTGGCGAGGCTGGGGGACGAGGCGCTGCCGGAGAACGCTTGCCCTGCTCTTCCAGTCACCGTCCCTGATCTCCCGAGCTTCAGGGCTCCGTTGCGGCGAGGGTGGCCGGGACCGCCACGGCCCCGCACCGCCGTGAGGGCACAAGGGGCACCCGAGCGGCCTCCGCAGAGCGCTGTGCCCCGGGGCCGGGCGCCCTTCGCAGACCCTTCAGTCCGTGCACCCCGACTGGAGCAAATTCCGCGGGAGCGCATCACGCACTGAGAAGCGGAGCTGCCAAGTGATCGCGACGGGCACTGTTCGATTCCAACGACCGTCCCCCAGGACATCCCTTGTCAGGACGCATCCCCCAACCCCCACCCCCACCCCCACCCCGCCGCCCCAGGGGACCCGAACTGTGGGGCAGAAGACGGGCGGGAGAACACGGACGCGAGCAGAGCGGCCGGGAGCAAGGAGGGGCGAGGGGGTGTGGTGCTGGCCGTTAGAGCCGCGGTAACCGTGACGGGTGTCGGGCACTAGCTCAGCGTGTAGGAGGCAATGGTTGCGAGTGCAGCGCGAGCCGGGGAATGAGCGACAAAAGCGAGTTCTTGATTTCTGGGGCTCGGTCCGTGAGAGCTGCTTCCGTGTCAGCGCTTCCCCCGCGGTCTCCGGCAGCCGCCCCTGGGTCGGGAGGCGGGCTCCGGGCGCGAGGAGGCGGTCCGGAGGGTGGAGTCCGCCCGCGGTAGCCCCGCCCCCTCGGGCGGCAGAAGGCGGAGCATGCAGATGAGAAATGGCTGTTCGGCGCGGGAATGGCGGAGCAATTAAGGACCTAGAACTTGTCCTTTCAAAGGTAGAGGACAAAAAGGCCTGCACAGGAGTCCGCTGACAGCACTGTCAACGACGCAAAAGGAATCAGACAGGGAGTGTGGTTCAGGGCGCTCACCGTGGGTTGAATGGGGATGGAGCGAGGGCGGCTGCGGCCAGGCTGAGGCAACCGGTATCGCTTCTCGGCCTTTTGGCTAAGATCAAGTGTAGTATCTGTTCTTATCAGTTTAATATCTGATACGTCCTCTATCCGAGGACAATATATTAAATGGATTTTTGGAGCAGGGAGTTGGAATAGGAGCTTGCTCCGTCCACTCCACGCATCGACCTGGTATTGCAGTACTTCCAGGAACGGTGCACCCCCCTCGGGGGAAATCAATCTTGGTACGAAAAGAGCAGACAGTCTGTCGTAAGGCTTGAGAGCCTATAGGAACAGTGAGACGAGGAAGTGCAGCTTGCTGGCCTTTGTTGTGCTTCGCTTGTGTAAGTTTTTATGGCCTTTGCGCTTGGGCGGTTTTTTCTTTACTCCTTGTGTTGTGGAGTGTTTTCCCGCTTTGGTTTGTTAGTCTTTAGAGGCGAGCGTTCTGTGCCCGGTGGGTTTTCAGAGGGTATGTCGTTTTTTTTCGCCTTCTCCTCGTTGTTTTATTGCTGCATGAGAGCTGGGAGGCTTCCGGGAGTAAACGCGGCCTTACACAGATAAGCGTTCGCAGCAAAGTGTTTCTACCACCAGCGGTCCCGTAAAGAGTCTGCTCTCTTTTACAGGTATATGCATTTGCACTTTTGGCCCGAGACTATATAAGTAAGACCCCGAAGTGTGGCCGCAGCAGCTTTCCTTTTTGAAGGAGCCTGTGTTCAGTAACTTGTTCTTACTACAGGCATTTTTGAAGGAGCCCGCAGTTCAGTGACACTCCATCGACACGCTTGGAGGAGGAGGGGGAAGGGACGTTCGGTTCAGCTGAGGCCCTTAGCCGCAGACCCTCCAGCGAGGGCTCAGGGGCACAAAAGTGGCTCTTAAGTGCAGCACATGCATCTGGAAGCAACTCAAAGGATTTACAGGTAATGCCCGAAAGCAAGCAGTAGTTGGTATACATTTAGTGAGGGAGAGAGCATTTCCTTCTCCCACTGCTGAGATGGCGGAAGCTAGTCGAATTCCTCAGTATGAAAAGGAATACGCGGAAGGTATTAACTAGCCAGTGAGGGTCCTGGGGAAAATGAAAGGGAGCACCACCAAATACTGACCTGGAACAAGGATTCCAAGAGGGAGGTTTTAAATGCTCGTGTGATTACGTGAAGTGCTCGTGTTCCTGAGAGAATTATTGTAGCAGGAAGTAAGACATTCCATTTTCAAGGCCAACCGATCTTGACCTTATACAGTGAACTCCCTTCAAAACCTCTGGCACTAAAAATACCACCTCGTGTGCTTTCGCTAAGTGAAAGACAGCTAGATTTTCTGGGTTTAGAAAGACTCCAACCCCTCAAAATGAAGAAATCGGTGCAGCTGACAGACTAAAAAGAGCGCGCTGGCTGTTCACCAAAATGGAACAGCCGGTCAGAACGGACTCCATGTATGACAGACATTTCAAATAGAGATACAACATGGAAGGAACTTCAGGTGACTTAACAGAACAGAGAACGTGCTGAAGGAGAAAGGGCCATGTATTCAATCACTGTAGCATTCTGGCTGATTAATAATAGCTCTGGTTTCTCCGCTGGAAGTAACCTCAACGCTCAAAAATAGTATCTCAACAGCTGAAAATGCAAAGACTGTGTGACCTTCTTTGTTTCTGTCTTTGCAATGTATGCCGTTTCGCAGTCCACGCCCTGAAAATGTATTTCTCCCAGAAAAGAGGGGGGAAGGGCTTGTATGTGCAGAACTAAAGGTATATTCTGTCAAAAACAAGAGGCGGGGGGTTGGGCTGATCCTGAAGCAGGAGAAAAACAAGAAGCGCATCCGCTCGCTCTAAAGTTTCTCTCCACTTGTACCGTCGAAACCGATTTCAAAAATACAAGCTAGAGTCGGTCTTGATGTCTAGCGAGCCCTCCGTCCCCGGTAGCCTGCGCCGCGCCAGCGCCGGCCTAGAGCCAGAACCGGAGCTATACAAGATGGCCGGCCAGGCAACCTGGGGGCATCGGTCCCCTCCAACAAATGGTGACATGCGGAGCCGGGGCTGTGGTCACCTTCCTCTTCATGACAACCCCCCCCCCCCCGACCCCTTCCCGTGGTGAAGATACTATGCTTGCAGTCTCAGCGCCCCTTGGTGCGCAGTGACTTGATGCCTCCCCCTCCAGACTCCGAAGCATCTCCGACGCCGAAGTGCCCTCCTCTCGCCCATCCACAGGGAAATAAGTGCCTCCTGGACAGTAGTGGGGTCCTGGAGCCCCTCTGCGGGCGGGCGAAGGCGCTTGAGTCCGTGTGCGACTCCTTGCGACCGTAGCCCGCCAGGCTCCTCGGTCCATGGGATTCTCCAGGCAAAAAGAATACTGGAGTGGGTTGCCATGCCCTCCTCCCGGGGATGGATGGATCTATCTTCCCGACCCAGGGATTGAGCCCGCCTCTCCTGGGTCTCCTGCACTGCAGGTGGACTCTTTACCGCCGAGCCACCAGGGAAACCCCAAAGCCCCTCTGCGCCACCTGCTTTCCGGACCCCACTCGCTCCACTGTCACCGAAGATGGCCTTGTGAAGATGGTGCGGCACGAGGGCACCGGGACCCTGTGGCATGGCCTCCCAGCCATCTTTGTTGATGACTGTCGGCCACTGCCACCTACTTCACCGCCTACGACCTTACTCAAGGCCTTCCTGTGTGGTGGAGCCCCGACCTCTTCCTCCGCGCACCCATGGTGGCTGGTCCGCGGGCCTGCCTGGGCACCGTGACTGCTAATCAATCCCCCTGGAGCTGGGCACGGACAAAGCCGAAGGCTCGGCACCCGTCGCGCTGGGAGCTGAGCACGTGCATCCGGCTGGTGCTCGCTCGGGCTGGGCTGGGCAGGTCCGGTCCCAGTGTCCCTTCGGGATGTGCCCTTCTCGGCTCTGTCTGTACTGGTTCAACTAGAGCTGGCCGACGTGGCTCAGGTCTAAGGACCGGACAGACCTTCGCTCCCTGGGCTTCGGCTTTTGTGTCTGGCGCCATCTCCTGGGCTGTGGCGGCCATCCTCCTTTCTTTTCAACGTGACGCAGAGAGGTGAAGCGGTGAATGACGCCCCCCGCACGCGACTGTCCACTTGGCTTCCCGGACCCCAGTCGGTCCGAGGATCAAGCATCAAGCCCACTTCACCCGGCGGCATTTATGAGCACTTGCTTGAGTCTCGCACAAAAAGCTTTCTCCAGAAACACTCAACCGGGAACAGCCTGTGAGATGTCGAAAGAAAGCAGGGAAGAGGAAGAGAAAAAAAAAAAAAAGAGAAAAAAAGGCAAGAGGCCTTTTTCCCTGGCTGTCCAGTGGCTCAGGCTGCCCCCAGCCACCTACGGGCCAGCGGTCCGAGCCCTGGTTTGGGAGCACCCAACCTCTACCGGGCTGGGCCGCCCACATGGGTGCGCTGTAACGGCCCGGCGGCCAAAAGTAGCAAACCTGCACCGTAAACGGGACCATGACACACACGCCCCCGCAACCGCGAGTGCCACTGAGACAAAAAAATATATCTTTAACAGCAGCATGCGCCGGCAGGAACCCAAGCCTGACCTCCCAGCTCGTCTCCCAGACAGTCTGTCTTTGTGATGACACAGATTGTTCCCCGTAGGGGGTGCACCGTTCCTGGAAGTACTGCAATACCAGGTCGATGCGTGGAGTGGACGGAGCAAGCTCCTATTCCAACTCCCTGCTCCAAAAATCCATTTAATATATTGTCCTCGGATAGAGGACGTATCAGATATTAAACTGATAAGAACAGATACTACACTTGATCTTAGCCAAAAGGCCGAGAAGCGATACCTTCGCCTCGGGCTTGGCCGCTACCGTCCTCCCCTCACCTCCATTTAGCTCACGGTGAGCAAAGTCGGCCTCAAACGAAGGCCCGCCCTCTCCCCTAGACTGCACGGTGTCCTAGTGCCACAACTTCTAAGACGTCCATCGTTCGTCGGGTCGTTTCATTTGTTGGGCGCCTTTAGGCTTTCTGGTCTCCCACGGCACCCCCCCCCCCCCACCCGCCCCCAGCAGACAGCCAAGCAATTTGCATGCCCCGCCCACACACGCGCCTTCTTCCTGCTGCGCGTGTGCGCCGTCTCGCGGTGGAACCGAAACAAGCGCGTGGCCCAAAGCTCCCGGAAACGCCCAGACCGAGAAAGAGGCAAACCGTTCCAACCGGGTTTTTCTTTCCAGCATTTCTTTTTCTTCTTAAAAATGTTTTCCCGAGCACATAGCTACGTACCCACCCACCACTCATCATCTTACTGTTATTTATTGTGTACACATACACGGATGAGTCGGCTATGTAGAAGTTCTCTTTCAACTTTCTAGATTTTTTTTTTTTTTTTTTTTTTTGTGATGAAAACAGTCCCACAGCATTTATTGTCATCTGGTGATAACATAAGGGTGAGCAGAACAATATGAATACATGTTTTAGAACTACATCTCTAACAAAGGACACCTAAAAAAACCAACGGTATTGCCAAACAATTTCTCACTTCATCTGTCACTTCTAGTTGGAGACACTTTGGAGCAGAGTAGTGTTATCTCCTTTTAGCATGATCCGACCCAGTTGTTTTCTTGACTTTGTTTTAGAATGAATCTCTTCTGCGTCATCTAATACGAGGTTCATACACTCATCAAAACCAATGATAGAGCCCTCTGTCCGCATATTCACTTGTTCATAAAGCCACACCCGAATCCGTGATCTATTTTGCAAGTATCTGAAGATGAGATTGATGGGCTGCACCATCACCTTCTGCACCTTCTGGCCCTGGCCCCGGTACGCCATGCTGGACGCTCACAAGCACCACAGTGCTCCACACTCAACTTTCTAGATTTTAATTCGTCTTGATTTACTATGGCTTTCTTTCCAAGGTCTCTTTTCTTTTTCTTTTTGGCTACCCTGGCTCTTCTACGGGTCATGTGGGAACTCAGTTCCTCGAGCAGCGATAGAACCCGCGGCCTAGCTTACATTGGGAGCGCAGGGTCTTCACCACTGTACTGCCAGAGAAGTCCCTGCAGTCACTCTTTTCTATTTCCCTCAGACTCTCTCGGTATTTTTATGTGGCTTTGCTGGACAGGGAGCCAAGATATCCGCGACACAATTTGGCTGCTCTTCCGTCAGCTGCTCGCCAGAAGGCTTCCACGTAGGCCTCCTCGGCTTGATGGGACGCTCCAGGAGAGAGAGTGGGAGGATTTCTCCCAGTCCAGATCGCTGCGGACTCCTTGCCATAAGGCCGTGCCCCATCGCAGCTGACCTGCCTTCTTGGCCGCTCAACTGCAAGCCTGCAGTGGAGAACAGGGGACACACCGACCGAGCAGAGCAGCTGCTGAGGCCTCTTCTGCCTTGAGGATACCCTCTCTTCTCCTGTCCACCCCAGCCCAACAAACTTCCTGGGGCGGAGGGGGGCGGGGCGGGTTGGGGGAGCGTGGAAACCGCTGAGTACTGGAGGATCAGAAAGAGGGTGTAGGCAAGTGGAGACACACCTGCCAGCAGCTGTGGTGAGCCTCCCGGAGTGCACGTGGAGCCCTTTTACCCTGAAAGTAAGGGAACTTCCTCCCAGTTTTGGGATTCTCCCTGCCATGTACAATTAGACAAAGCTAACTTTCTCAAAATTCTGACCCTGCGAGAACCAAACTATGCCTAGGAAAAAGCTTGATGTAGAACGCAGTGTTTAAGTCATCCGTTTCTGTGCTCTAGCGCCCTCCAGCAGCAACTACGGAGCCTTTGTGCGGCAACTACTGGAGCCAGTGGGGTCAGAGCCTGTGCACCAGGAAAGGTAGTCCCCACCTGGCAGCAGCTAGAGAAAGCCTGTGAGCAGAAAAGAGGACCCAGTGCAACCAAAAGTAAATACATTGATAATAATAATTATTGGAAAAATATTTTAATTGGATTAAATACTTTGGATTGGACTAATTACTTAGTTGGAGTAAAGATTTACTGAGCATGGCCCTACCCACCAGAACAAGACCCAGTTCCCCCCACAGTCAGTCTCTCCCCTCAGGAAGCTTCCATAAGCCTCTTCTCCTTATCCGTCAGAGGGCAGACAGAAGGAAAACTACAATCACAGAAAACTATGCAGACTGAGCACGTGGACCACAGCCTTGTCTAACTCAGTGAAACTGAGGGAGGAAAGGAACAGGCCGAGCTGACTCCATTTTGAGAAAGAAGGAAACTCCATCTTGCACTTTCAGTGAGCTTTGGACTATGTGCCTGTTAGCCATGGGGATAACATACCTACGGCCGAACTGGCCTCCTGGACTGATAAACACCAGATTCCATACCAAGATCTCCCGTCGCCAAAAAGAATGCAATAACCCCCCGTGCAGTGTCACCTTTGTCATCTTCATGGCACCCGTTGGTGTAGGCTACAATGTATAACCAGCTGACTCTTCTGATTATGAATCATGGCTATAACCTGACTGTGTCTCCCTTGAACACTTTCCAGGCTGGGTTTAAGGAATTTGGGGATGTGGGCTTGAGCAGTACACTTAAGGTATGTAAGGTTTTCACAAAAGTCGGTCGGGGTCCTTGGCTAAGAGGAGACTCTTCCTTGGGCCCGCCGGTGTAATAAAGTGCACTCCGCCATCTGCATTGTCCTTCTGAGTGAGTTTGTTTCCCGGAACAGATGGCTACAACAGAACTATGAGCCATGCGGTGTAGGGCCATGGGGTCATGGCGGAGAGTTCTGACAAAACGTGGTCCCCTGGAGAAAGGAATGGCAAACCACTTCAGTATTTTTGCCTTGAGAACCCAATGAACACTATGAAAGGGCAAAAAAAAAAAATATATAACTCAGAAAGATGAACTCCCCAGGTCCGTAGGTGCCCAATATGCTACTGGAGAAGAGTGGAGAAATAACTCCAGAAAGAATGAAGAGGCGGAGCCAAAGTGAAAACAATGCCCAGTTGTGGATGTGACTGGTGATGGAAGTAAAGTCCAACTCTGTGAAGAGCAATATCCAGAAACCTGGAATGTTAGGTCCATGAATCAATGTAAATTAGAAGTGGTCAAATAGGAGATGGCAAGAGTGAACATAGATATTTTAGGAATCAGTGAACTAAAATGGACTGGAATGGGCGAATTTAATTCAGATGACCATTATATCTACTACTGTGGGCAAGAATCCCCTCATAGTCAACAAAAGAGTCAGAAATGCAGTACTGAGAGAGTCATTTCCTAGGCAGGTTGATAAGGAGTCTAGGGGTCCCCAAGGAGAGAGGGGTCTGGAATTCTCAAGGAGGAAGAAAGGACAAACTTTTTTTCTTTCTCCACATTCCTTAGGATTATATAACAATAATGTATCCTGCCTGAGGACAGTCTCTGGATTAAGGACAGTCTTTGGATTCAACCTTCTGTTATCTTAAAATGTTAATTATGGGAGTAGACCTGGTCTTTACAAGGCTGTATCTTGCCTGAAGACAGTGTTATCTTAAAATGTAAATTACGGGAGTAGGTCTGATGAGGTCTTTACAATCTCCAGACATTCTTTGGATTATATAACCTCATTGTTAACACTAGCAAGTGGGTACTCTTTCTACCCCCTTCTGATGCCTATGTCAGAAGCTTTCTCTATCTCCTTTATACTTTAATAAAACTTTATTACACAAAAGCTCCTAGCGATCAAGCCTCGTCTCTGGCCCCGGATTGAATTCTTCTCCTCCGGGGGCCAAGAATCCCGGTATATTCGTGTGATTCAACAACAACCTTTCAGTTACTTGGGTGCAATCTCAAAAATGACAGAATGATCTCTGTTCGTTTCCAAGGCAAAACATTCAATATCACAGTAATCCAAGTCTGTCTATGCCCCAACCGGTAATGCTGAAGAAGCTGACAGTTCCATGAAGACCTACAAGACCTTCTAGAACTTCGCGTTCCGGGAAACAAACTCACTCAGAAGGACAATGCAGATGGCGGAGTGCACTTTATTACACCGGCGGGCCCAAGGAAGAGTCTCCTCTTAGCCAAGGACCCCGACCGACTTTTGTGAAAACCTTACATACCTTAAGTGTACTGCTCAAGCCCACATCCCCAAATTCCTTAAACCCAGCCTGGAAAGTGTTCAAGGGAGACACAGTCAGGTTATAGCCATGATTCATAATCAGAAGAGTCAGCTGGTTATACATTGTAGCCTACACCAACGGGTGCCATGAAGATGACAAAGGTGACACTGCACGGGGGGTTATTGCATTCTTTTTGGCGACGGGAGATCTTGGTATGGAATCTGGTGTTTATCAGTCCAGGAGGCCAGTTCGGCCGTAGGTATGTTATCCCCATGGCTAACAGGCACATAGTCCAAAGCTCACTGAAAGTGCAAGATGGAGTTTCCTTCTTTCTCAAAATGGAGTCAGCTCGGCCTGTTCCTTTCCTCCCTCAGTTTCACTGAGTTAGACAAGGCTGTGGTCCACGTGCTCAGTCTGCATAGTTTTCTGTGATTGTAGTTTTCCTTCTGTCTGCCCTCTGACGGATAAGGAGAAGAGGCTTATGGAAGCTTCCTGAGGGGAGAGACTGACTGTGGGGGGAACTGGGTCTTGTTCTGGTGGGTAGGGCCATGCTCAGTAAATCTTTACTCCAACTAAGTAATTAGTCCAATCCAAAGTATTTAATCCAATTAAAATATTTTTCCAATAATTATTATTATCAATGTATTTACTTTTGGTTGCACTGGGTCCTCTTTTCTGCTCACAGGCTTTCTCTAGCTGCTGCCAGGTGGGGACTACCTTTCCTGGTGCACAGGCTCTGACCCCACTGGCTCCAGTAGTTGCCGCACAAAGGCTCCGTAGTTGCTGCTGGAGGGCGCTAGAGCACAGAAACGGATGACTTAAACACTGCGTTCTACATCAAGCTTTTTCCTAGGCATAGTTTGGTTCTCGCAGGGTCAGAATTTTGAGAAAGTTAGCTTTGTCTAATTGTACATGGCAGGGAGAATCCCAAAACTGGGAGGAAGTTCCCTTACTTTCAGGGTAAAAGGGCTCCACGTGCACTCCGGGAGGCTCACCACAGCTGCTGGCAGGTGTGTCTCCACTTGCCTACACCCTCTTTCTGATCCTCCAGTACTCAGCGGTTTCCACGCTCCCCCAACCCGCCCCGCCCCCCTCCGCCCCAGGAAGTTTGTTGGGCTGGGGTGGACAGGAGAAGAGAGGGTATCCTCAAGGCAGAAGAGGCCTCAGCAGCTGCTCTGCTCGGTCGGTGTGTCCCCTGTTCTCCACTGCAGGCTTGCAGTTGAGCGGCCAAGAAGGCAGGTCAGCTGCGATGGGGCACGGCCTTATGGCAAGGAGTCCGCAGCGATCTGGACTGGGAGAAATCCTCCCACTCTCTCTCCTGGAGCGTCCCATCAAGCCGAGGAGGCCTACGTGGAAGCCTTCTGGCGAGCAGCTGACGGAAGAGCAGCCAAATTGTGTCGCGGATATCTTGGCTCCCTGTCCAGCAAAGCCACATAAAAATACCGAGAGAGTCTGAGGGAAATAGAAAAGAGTGACTGCAGGGACTTCTCTGGCAGTACAGTGGTGAAGACCCTGCGCTCCCAATGTAAGCTAGGCCGCGGGTTCTATCGCTGCTCGAGGAACTGAGTTCCCACATGACCCGTAGAAGAGCCAGGGTAGCCAAAAAGAAAAAGAAAAGAGACCTTGGAAAGAAAGCCATAGTAAATCAAGACGAATTAAAATCTAGAAAGTTGAGTGTGGAGCACTGTGGTGCTTGTGAGCGTCCAGCATGGCGTACCGGGGCCAGGGCCAGAAGGTGCAGAAGGTGATGGTGCAGCCCATCAATCTCATCTTCAGATACTTGCAAAATAGATCACGGATTCGGGTGTGGCTTTATGAACAAGTGAATATGCGGACAGAGGGCTCTATCATTGGTTTTGATGAGTGTATGAACCTCGTATTAGATGACGCAGAAGAGATTCATTCTAAAACAAAGTCAAGAAAACAACTGGGTCGGATCATGCTAAAAGGAGATAACACTACTCTGCTCCAAAGTGTCTCCAACTAGAAGTGACAGATGAAGTGAGAAATTGTTTGGCAATACCGTTGGTTTTTTTAGGTGTCCTTTGTTAGAGATGTAGTTCTAAAACATGTATTCATATTGTTCTGCTCACCCTTATGTTATCACCAGATGACAATAAATGCTGTGGGACTGTTTTCATCACAAAAAAAAAAAAAAAAAAAAAATCTAGAAAGTTGAAAGAGAACTTCTACATAGCCGACTCATCCGTGTATGTGTACACAATAAATAACAGTAAGATGATGAGTGGTGGGTGGGTACGTAGCTATGTGCTCGGGAAAACATTTTTAAGAAGAAAAAGAAATGCTGGAAAGAAAAACCCGGTTGGAACGGTTTGCCTCTTTCTCGGTCTGGGCGTTTCCGGGAGCTTTGGGCCACGCGCTTGTTTCGGTTCCACCGCGAGACGGCGCACACGCGCAGCAGGAAGAAGGCGCGTGTGTGGGCGGGGCATGCAAATTGCTTGGCTGTCTGCTGGGGGCGGGTGGGGGGGGGGGGGTGCCGTGGGAGACCAGAAAGCCTAAAGGCGCCCAACAAATGAAACGACCCGACGAACGATGGACGTCTTAGAAGTTGTGGCACTAGGACACCGTGCAGTCTAGGGGAGAGGGCGGGCCTTCGTTTGAGGCCGACTTTGCTCACCGTGAGCTAAATGGAGGTGAGGGGAGGACGGTAGCGGCCAAGCCCGAGGCGAAGGTATCGCTTCTCGGCCTTTTGGCTAAGATCAAGTGTAGTATCTGTTCTTATCAGTTTAATATCTGATACGTCCTCTATCCGAGGACAATATATTAAATGGATTTTTGGAGCAGGGAGTTGGAATAGGAGCTTGCTCCGTCCACTCCACGCATCGACCTGGTATTGCAGTACTTCCAGGAACGGTGCACCCCCTACGGGGAACAATCTGTGTCATCACAAAGACAGACTGTCTGGGAGACGAGCTGGGAGGTCAGGCTTGGGTTCCTGCCGGCGCATGCTGCTGTTAAAGATATATTTTTTTGTCTCAGTGGCACTCGCGGTTGCGGGGGCGTGTGTGTCATGGTCCCGTTTACGGTGCAGGTTTGCTACTTTTGGCCGCCGGGCCGTTACAGCGCACCCATGTGGGCGGCCCAGCCCGGTAGAGGTTGGGTGCTCCCAAACCAGGGCTCGGACCGCTGGCCCGTAGGTGGCTGGGGGCAGCCTGAGCCACTGGACAGCCAGGGAAAAAGGCCTCTTGCCTTTTTTTCTCTTTTTTTTTTTTTTCTCTTCCTCTTCCCTGCTTTCTTTCGACATCTCACAGGCTGTTCCCGGTTGAGTGTTTCTGGAGAAAGCTTTTTGTGCGAGACTCAAGCAAGTGCTCATAAATGCCGCCGGGTGAAGTGGGCTTGATGCTTGATCCTCGGACCGACTGGGGTCCGGGAAGCCAAGTGGACAGTCGCGTGCGGGGGGCGTCATTCACCGCTTCACCTCTCTGCGTCACGTTGAAAAGAAAGGAGGATGGCCGCCACAGCCCAGGAGATGGCGCCAGACACAAAAGCCGAAGCCCAGGGAGCGAAGGTCTGTCCGGTCCTTAGACCTGAGCCACGTCGGCCAGCTCTAGTTGAACCAGTACAGACAGAGCCGAGAAGGGCACATCCCGAAGGGACACTGGGACCGGACCTGCCCAGCCCAGCCCGAGCGAGCACCAGCCGGATGCACGTGCTCAGCTCCCAGCGCGACGGGTGCCGAGCCTTCGGCTTTGTCCGTGCCCAGCTCCAGGGGGATTGATTAGCAGTCACGGTGCCCAGGCAGGCCCGCGGACCAGCCACCATGGGTGCGCGGAGGAAGAGGTCGGGGCTCCACCACACAGGAAGGCCTTGAGTAAGGTCGTAGGCGGTGAAGTAGGTGGCAGTGGCCGACAGTCATCAACAAAGATGGCTGGGAGGCCATGCCACAGGGTCCCGGTGCCCTCGTGCCGCACCATCTTCACAAGGCCATCTTCGGTGACAGTGGAGCGAGTGGGGTCCGGAAAGCAGGTGGCGCAGAGGGGCTTTGGGGTTTCCCTGGTGGCTCGGCGGTAAAGAGTCCACCTGCAGTGCAGGAGACCCAGGAGAGGCGGGCTCAATCCCTGGGTCGGGAAGATAGATCCATCCATCCCCGGGAGGAGGGCATGGCAACCCACTCCAGTATTCTTTTTGCCTGGAGAATCCCATGGACCGAGGAGCCTGGCGGGCTACGGTCGCAAGGAGTCGCACACGGACTCAAGCGCCTTCGCCCGCCCGCAGAGGGGCTCCAGGACCCCACTACTGTCCAGGAGGCACTTATTTCCCTGTGGATGGGCGAGAGGAGGGCACTTCGGCGTCGGAGATGCTTCGGAGTCTGGAGGGGGAGGCATCAAGTCACTGCGCACCAAGGGGCGCTGAGACTGCAAGCATAGTATCTTCACCACGGGAAGGGGTCGGGGGGGGGGGGGGGTTGTCATGAAGAGGAAGGTGACCACAGCCCCGGCTCCGCATGTCACCATTTGTTGGAGGGGACCGATGCCCCCAGGTTGCCTGGCCGGCCATCTTGTATAGCTCCGGTTCTGGCTCTAGGCCGGCGCTGGCGCGGCGCAGGCTACCGGGGACGGAGGGCTCGCTAGACATCAAGACCGACTCTAGCTTGTATTTTTGAAATCGGTTTCGACGGTACAAGTGGAGAGAAACTTTAGAGCGAGCGGATGCGCTTCTTGTTTTTCTCCTGCTTCAGGATCAGCCCAACCCCCCGCCTCTTGTTTTTGACAGAATATACCTTTAGTTCTGCACATACAAGCCCTTCCCCCCTCTTTTCTGGGAGAAATACATTTTCAGGGCGTGGACTGCGAAACGGCATACATTGCAAAGACAGAAACAAAGAAGGTCACACAGTCTTTGCATTTTCAGCTGTTGAGATACTATTTTTGAGCGTTGAGGTTACTTCCAGCGGAGAAACCAGAGCTATTATTAATCAGCCAGAATGCTACAGTGATTGAATACATGGCCCTTTCTCCTTCAGCACGTTCTCTGTTCTGTTAAGTCACCTGAAGTTCCTTCCATGTTGTATCTCTATTTGAAATGTCTGTCATACATGGAGTCCGTTCTGACCGGCTGTTCCATTTTGGTGAACAGCCAGCGCGCTCTTTTTAGTCTGTCAGCTGCACCGATTTCTTCATTTTGAGGGGTTGGAGTCTTTCTAAACCCAGAAAATCTAGCTGTCTTTCACTTAGCGAAAGCACACGAGGTGGTATTTTTAGTGCCAGAGGTTTTGAAGGGAGTTCACTGTATAAGGTCAAGATCGGTTGGCCTTGAAAATGGAATGTCTTACTTCCTGCTACAATAATTCTCTCAGGAACACGAGCACTTCACGTAATCACACGAGCATTTAAAACCTCCCTCTTGGAATCCTTGTTCCAGGTCAGTATTTGGTGGTGCTCCCTTTCATTTTCCCCAGGACCCTCACTGGCTAGTTAATACCTTCCGCGTATTCCTTTTCATACTGAGGAATTCGACTAGCTTCCGCCATCTCAGCAGTGGGAGAAGGAAATGCTCTCTCCCTCACTAAATGTATACCAACTACTGCTTGCTTTCGGGCATTACCTGTAAATCCTTTGAGTTGCTTCCAGATGCATGTGCTGCACTTAAGAGCCACTTTTGTGCCCCTGAGCCCTCGCTGGAGGGTCTGCGGCTAAGGGCCTCAGCTGAACCGAACGTCCCTTCCCCCTCCTCCTCCAAGCGTGTCGATGGAGTGTCACTGAACTGCGGGCTCCTTCAAAAATGCCTGTAGTAAGAACAAGTTACTGAACACAGGCTCCTTCAAAAAGGAAAGCTGCTGCGGCCACACTTCGGGGTCTTACTTATATAGTCTCGGGCCAAAAGTGCAAATGCATATACCTGTAAAAGAGAGCAGACTCTTTACGGGACCGCTGGTGGTAGAAACACTTTGCTGCGAACGCTTATCTGTGTAAGGCCGCGTTTACTCCCGGAAGCCTCCCAGCTCTCATGCAGCAATAAAACAACGAGGAGAAGGCGAAAAAAAACGACATACCCTCTGAAAACCCACCGGGCACAGAACGCTCGCCTCTAAAGACTAACAAACCAAAGCGGGAAAACACTCCACAACACAAGGAGTAAAGAAAAAACCGCCCAAGCGCAAAGGCCATAAAAACTTACACAAGCGAAGCACAACAAAGGCCAGCAAGCTGCACTTCCTCGTCTCACTGTTCCTATAGGCTCTCAAGCCTTACGACAGACTGTCTGCTCTTTTCGTACCAAGATTGATTTCCCCCGAGGGGGGTGCACCGTTCCTGGAAGTACTGCAATACCAGGTCGATGCGTGGAGTGGACGGAGCAAGCTCCTATTCCAACTCCCTGCTCCAAAAATCCATTTAATATATTGTCCTCGGATAGAGGACGTATCAGATATTAAACTGATAAGAACAGATACTACACTTGATCTTAGCCAAAAGGCCGAGAAGCGATACCGGTTGCCTCAGCCTGGCCGCAGCCGCCCTCGCTCCATCCCCATTCAACCCACGGTGAGCGCCCTGAACCACACTCCCTGTCTGATTCCTTTTGCGTCGTTGACAGTGCTGTCAGCGGACTCCTGTGCAGGCCTTTTTGTCCTCTACCTTTGAAAGGACAAGTTCTAGGTCCTTAATTGCTCCGCCATTCCCGCGCCGAACAGCCATTTCTCATCTGCATGCTCCGCCTTCTGCCGCCCGAGGGGGCGGGGCTACCGCGGGCGGACTCCACCCTCCGGACCGCCTCCTCGCGCCCGGAGCCCGCCTCCCGACCCAGGGGCGGCTGCCGGAGACCGCGGGGGAAGCGCTGACACGGAAGCAGCTCTCACGGACCGAGCCCCAGAAATCAAGAACTCGCTTTTGTCGCTCATTCCCCGGCTCGCGCTGCACTCGCAACCATTGCCTCCTACACGCTGAGCTAGTGCCCGACACCCGTCACGGTTACCGCGGCTCTAACGGCCAGCACCACACCCCCTCGCCCCTCCTTGCTCCCGGCCGCTCTGCTCGCGTCCGTGTTCTCCCGCCCGTCTTCTGCCCCACAGTTCGGGTCCCCTGGGGCGGCGGGGTGGGGGTGGGGGTGGGGGTTGGGGGATGCGTCCTGACAAGGGATGTCCTGGGGGACGGTCGTTGGAATCGAACAGTGCCCGTCGCGATCACTTGGCAGCTCCGCTTCTCAGTGCGTGATGCGCTCCCGCGGAATTTGCTCCAGTCGGGGTGCACGGACTGAAGGGTCTGCGAAGGGCGCCCGGCCCCGGGGCACAGCGCTCTGCGGAGGCCGCTCGGGTGCCCCTTGTGCCCTCACGGCGGTGCGGGGCCGTGGCGGTCCCGGCCACCCTCGCCGCAACGGAGCCCTGAAGCTCGGGAGATCAGGGACGGTGACTGGAAGAGCAGGGCAAGCGTTCTCCGGCAGCGCCTCGTCCCCCAGCCTCGCCAACAACCCCGCGTGGCATCAGCCTTGGGAATGCTTTTTCGGTGGAGGGTGGGGAAAGCGCGAGGGGTGGATCTCTCAGGTGAAAACGGTACCTCGGCCTAGCTCGGATATGCGGTTTTCTCTCGTGGGTAAATAAAGTTGAGCGTCCCATCCTGTTTCAGAGAAGCCTTTACATTTTCTCTCTGTGAGCTTATTAGTAACCTCCCTGTCGGTGGTCTTCGACCCTCTTCCCTATTCCTGCCGGCTTTTCGGTTGGGCTTTGCTTAAAGTGATGATGATTGCATTGTTTAAAGGTTCCGTTTTTATATCGTCATATTTATCGATTTAAAAAAAGATATCTTTCACATTTTGAGTCGAAAGGACTTATGAAGTCATTTCCTAACTCTTCCTCTAGGTCTTCTTCTTCTTCTCCCTCAACATCTACGTCGTCCAGCCGGGGGGATACTTTCCCGGGGTTGGGTGGTCGTGTTCAGTCGCGCCCGACTCTTGGCGACCCCGTGGACTGTAGGCCCGCCAAGCTCCTCTGTCCATGGAATTTTCCAGGCAAGAATCCTGGAGCGGGTTGCCATTTCCTGTTCCTCCTCCAGGGCATCTTCCCCACGCGCACGAATGGAACCCGCGCCTCTTGCGTCTCCGCGTCGGCAGGCAGATTCTTGACCACCGCCCCACCTTCCTCTGGAGCACAGTGTGAATGAGCGAGTTTTCCCTTCATACCACCTGTTTGAGATGCCACCTGTAAGCCTCAACGGCGTCCCATGTGCATTTTGGAGTCATAGGCCTGGACTTGCCTTTAAAATGTAGCAGAGCTCACAGCCCTAACCACCTTTGATACTCCGAGGCCACGGGTTGACCGATCCCGTCCATGCAGACGGTGGGTGGTACACCCAATCAGACAGAGCCCGACACTGAGAGGTGACCCTTCAAGGCCAAGTAGGAATCCCTTACAGGTATGACCTTTCTCCGGAGAACGGATGCCGGTTCCGGAAGTGACGGGCACTATGGAGTGGACCGACCTTCTGCCCGACCAGGAGGCCGAGTCGAGAAGGCGCCTGCCTTTACCCCTGGGACATGGGTTTGCCTGAGAGTACACAGATGTGAGTGTCGGAGCTGGGGTCCGGGCTGGCCGCCTTCACCACCGGTTCTGACAACCGGTCATTAACCACCCGAGACTCGACCCACCAGGGCCTGTGCTGGGTCCCAGGGCCAGACACCGCTCCTGTTCCCCGGCCCCGGACGTGTCCCGCCCAGGAGCCGAATGGCCGGGACCCCACCCCCGCCGGTGTGATGAGGAAGGGACCCTGTGTGTGCTCAGTCGCTCAGTCCCGTGCGACTCTTTGCGACCCCGTGGACGGTAGCCTGCCAGGCTCCTCTGTCCATGGAATTTTCCAGGCGAGTAACTGCAGCGCGTTGCCGTTTCGTTTCCTACTCCAGGGGATCTTCCCGACCCAGGGATCGAACCCGCGTCTCCTGCGTCTCCCGCACTGGCAGGCGGAGTCTTTGCCACTGCGCCACCTGGGAAGCTCTCGAGGGAACTGTTGGGAGGTGGACGACTGGGTGCGGCTCCCACCTGGTGTGACCTCCTCAGGGCTCCAGGCCTCTCCCGTGTGGCTCGGGGTCCCTACCCGGACACACCCAATAAGTGAGAAGGTGCGAAGAACAGACAGGAAGCCAGCCGAGTCAGGAAGGCCTTCCAGACCCGGGAGACGGCCTACGGGACAGGTTAGGGTTTCACTGGGGGCGCTGGCGGTGTGCTGGCCGGTCATGTTGACATGAGGGGGCGAACCTGGAGGCAAGAGCCTCTGGGAGGCTCTTGGCAAGAGCGTGGGCGAGAACGCAGAGGTGCAAAGCAAGGGGGCACGCTGGGGGAAGGAGGGCCGTGGCCTGCACCCCGCTGACCCGCCGAGACGCCGCGAGGGTGTGATCTGGGCCTCACAGCTGCTCCGGGGAACGCTTGCTTCTAGTGGGCTCTTTCTGACAGTCATCATCCCCCAACCCCACGTCTCTCCCCTCACAGACTCCTTCCGTATCCCAGACTGGGCCGGCTGGCTTCAGCTTCTCCGGGGGGAACCAGCACGGCCCTGCCGTGCCCCACCTCTACCCAGGCCGGAGCCCTCCTAGCTCAGATCAAGGCGCTTCTCTGACCCCTCTGTACCCGAGTTTCACGGAGGAGAAAGCAGCTGGCGGTGTGTGATGGAGAGTCTGACTCTGCCTTGAGGTTATGGCCGAGAGCTGCTAAGCCTCGCCCTTCCCTCGTCCCCTCTCACCCTGGACCCCGGCAAGCTGATGAGAAAAGTCTCCCGCCGGCCGCCCCTCTGCTCAGCACTGTCCACTTAAAAAGAAAAAAAAAAAAAAAAAAAATCCACGACCTAGAAGTTGAGACTTGCGTTTTATTCAGCGGGAATATTTAGGACTTCCAGCCCCGGGGTCAGCGTCTGAAGCGACCCTGAGAGAACCGCCAGGAGGAGGTGGGCGGTGGCGGGAGGAGCCAGGTGACACACAAGTTTTGCCACAAAGGGCAGGCGGTCTGAACGTCAAAAGGTGTTTCCTATTCTGTATATGAAAGAAAACCAGGCATCCCAAGTTAAGGAATTTAGCGCGTTTCCATACATGGGGAGATGCTCGAGCCTGGGCTCACGGAAATCATGCCTTTGATGCGCATCTCAGCGCTCCGGGGCCACCATCCTGTGCTTTTCACGTCCCGGGCTTCCTCGGGGCTCACCTGGAGGGAGTGGCCGCAGTGGGATGGCCGCTAGACGGCAGGTAGTCTTTCAGTCCCGAGCAGGGCTCACCGGCCCGCCCTCCCGTGGTGGCCGCGATTGCCGATGACTGCGACGTCCTTGTTTACCGATGCGGAGGGAAGTGTTCCATTTCTCACCACCATCAGAACACCGACCTGGCCTCCTTTCCCGGCTCTTAGTCTACCGCGGAGGGCCACCCCGCTCTCCCTGGGAAGCCTCATCATGTGGCTTGTCGATCTTTTCGGACCCCCTAGGTGCCTGTGTGTTGTGTCCTGGTGGTGGTGGTGGTGGGCGGCGGGGGGGAATCTGGCAGGGGTCCTCAGTCTACGTATGCAGGACAAATTTGGGGTAGGGGGATGGGGAGATGCGACCCGGAATTCTATGGGGCTTGCGCTCAACATTTTCCAGGACGGGGCCACAGGCCTCCCCACCAGACTGGGTGGACTCCTGTCCGTGACACAACCCTCGAATTCGGTGTTTCCTCACGCGTCCACTGTCCACCGAGTGCCCGCGGCGGGTTATACCCCAAACCGGTCTGGCGCCGTCCTACGCCGATTCGACCGGCATCCGCGGGAGCCCATCGAACCTTTTCCCTGTCACGGAAAAGTCAGTGTGTCAGAACACGTGGGCCTCTGAGCAGTGCTTCCGGAGGCACGCCGGGCAGCCGAAACGAAGCCCTCTACCTCAGCCCGGGACTCGAACCCGGCCAAACCCAGGTCGGGACTCCAATCCACGTGGCTGGGCCTCCGACCGAGCCAAAACCCACGGTACCTCGTTTCAAGAGCTGATGAAGCTCAGGTTCTCCATGTCCTATCGAAGAGAGAATTCAGTGAGAGACACAATGATAGGTAAGAAGTGGATTGATTCAGAGAGAAACACATTCCATAGGCAGAGTGTGGGCCATCACAGAGGGCGAGTGTGGCGGCCTCCAGACGTGGCATGGTGAGCTTTCATGGGCCGGGTAATTTCACAGGCTAATGAGTTGATCAGCTGATAGGCTAATCAACCCGGAATATTCATTGGAAGGGCTGATGCTGAAGCTGAAGCTGAAGCTCCAATGCTTTGGCCACCTGAGGCGAAGAGCTGACCCACTGGAAAAGCCCCTCCTGCTGGGAAAGATTGAAGGCAGAAGGAGAAGGGCACCACGGAGGATGAGATGGTTGGGTGGCGTCACCGACTCAAAGGACGTGAGCTTGAGCCAGCTCCGGGAGATGGGGAAGGACAGGGAAGCCTGGCGAGCTGCAGTCCGTGGGGTCACGACGGAGCGACTGGGCACCGACAGTGAGTGGGAGGATCATTCCAACTATTTGGGGGAAGGGGTGGAGGTTTCCAGGAATTGGGCCACTGCCCACTTTTTGGTCTTTTGACAGTGCCTTGGAACTGTCATGGCGCCTCTGGGCAGGTCCTTTAGCTTGCTGATTGAGAATCAAGGTCTGCTCGAAGCTGACTTCTCTGCCAGCTTAGACCCCCACGGACTGCAGCCCGCCAGGCTCCTCTGTCCGTGGGATTCTCGAGGCAAGAATACTGGAGTGGGCAGCCATTCCCTTCTCCGGGGGATCATCCCGACCCAGGGGTCGAACCCGGTCTCCTGCATTGCAGGCAGATTCTTCCTACCATCTGAGCCACCAGGGAAGCCCGTCTTAGACCCATGTGATTCTAATGAATGTCTGTTGTGTCCTCGGGCTATGCCACACTTTCAGAAGTTGTACCCTGCCCCCTTCCCTTCTGTTTCGGACACACCTGTGGAGCTTGGAAGTACAGCGAGCCTCGGGCCCCTCCTGAGACAGTCCGGTCCAATTGATCTCGGGAGACCTAGGCCCGCAGTGGCTTGGAGCGGCGCTTGGGTTCCCAGCCGGAGGTTGGGGCTGGGGCGCGGCGGTGAAAGCCCCGGGTCCTAGCCACTAGACCCGTGGTCAGTGACGAGGACCCTGGCCCTTCGGCTCTGCACAAAGGAATTCCCAGGGAGACGGAAAGTAGTGGAACAAGTGGGGCATTTATTAAGAGGAAAAGAGTACGCTATGTGTGGATAGGCACACGGGCAGACGCAGAGGGAGAGTCCCCGAATCGCGCCCTTGTAGTGGCTTGAATTACTTTTTGAGTTTATTTTTTAAGTCTTTCGGCCACAAGGCGTGTGGGAATCATAGCTCCCCCACCAGGGATCGAACCTTCACCCTCTGCGTTGGAAGGCAAAGTCTTAACCACCGGACCACCGGGGAAGTCCCTTGAACTGCTTTTACGAGGCATTTCTCTAGGTTTCCTTTGGCCGATCATTTGGATTCATTTGGTTCACAGGCCATATGTGGTATATCTCAGGGTCCTTCCATAGGTGTGCATGCATCTCTTAGCCAAACTGGATTCTACCCAAGAGGCCTGTGGGTAGCCTAGCGTTAGTTAGCATCACTCCCCTTTGACCTCCAAGGAGCCTCTCTGGGCCTGTGTGGTCTGGGAGGTCTCCTGACTTCCAGAAAGAGAAATGTGTGGTCTGGGCGCTCGCCCAGCCCGCTCGCCCTCATTGCCCTGCCCTTGGCCTCTTGGAAGCTTTTGGTCAATAGAGAATGCATCTCCAACTGCTTTACCCTGGGATGGGGGTGGGGAGCGGCAGGTACCTCCCGCCTCACCATGGCCGTTCGGTGGTGCCTGGTGCCCGGGACCCAAGTATGATCTCAACGAGAGCCCTGGACACCACCCCACCACCACACCACACCCGAACCCACAGTAGGTCTAGAAGGGAAAATTTTCCTTCCCTGTGAGGAAAGACCTTTGCAGGGACGACGACATTGGCCTGTAATTTGTTTGGTCGGGCCCAGCCAGTCTTAGGGCTACCCGAAGAAACCTGAATTCAATCGCCTACGCCTACATCGGAGGGGGTGTCCAAGCTATTCTCTTGCGCGGCCACGTCGGGTGGTATTTCTACCAGAGAATGGTCACCGTCCAGCTAACTGTCGGTTGGGGTCAATGTGAGGGGCGGAGGGCGCGTGAGTGAACCAGGCATATCTAGGAAAGAAACGGTCCAGGGTAGAACCAATTCTGACTCCGTGTTGGACTTTAACCTTGGGTTTTCGTTGCTTTTGTTATTATCATCGTACACAATGGCCTGCCCCCAGAGAACCGTGCCCCTCTGCCCGGCTGTTAAAAGCATCTTTGGTCGGCTCACAGGAGGGCTGATCTGACCCTACCCACCTGTGTGCACGACTCTACCAAAGAAGAGATCCGCATATCCCCCACCCCCACCCCGCAACGCTGGCCATCCCAGGAGATGCTTTTGCAAGACTGATGGCCCCTTTTAGTTTATTCCTCTCCGCCTCTCCCTCTCTCCTCGGCCTTTTTTGTACTTTGCTTCCTCATCGCTTCCCTCTCTCTGGTTCCATGAAAGAACCTGGCCTCTAGACCCCAATAAGAAAGTTATTGTGAGGCATTAGTCCGCCGTCCTCTCTGGGACCAACTGGAGTCGGAACCAGAAACAAACGGCAGCCAATATATGGGAGATCTGGCAGATAACCGAGTTTCAGGAGATATGGAGGAGCTTGGGAGACAGAAGAGATGGGTGCGAAGCACGAGAGAGGAGGATGGAGCCTGATGAGACTCACCCTGATCGCTTCAGACCTGAGTGTCGGGGCTTCCAAAATCTCTGTTGCCTGTGAGTTTAGGACAGCGCCTTCTGTACAAAGCACACAGGAAAAGACCAAAAGTTCAGACAGGAACAACTCACTCCTATGGCACAATAGAAAAGACCGTTCCAGAAACCAGTCTGCAGATTAAAAAAAAAAAAAAAACAAGGGGCGGATGGCGGGGGTGGGGGGGTGGTGATGGTGGCGGGGGGAAGCTTCCTAAATGAAACCTAAAGGTTAAAGAATCAAACGATTGACTCTTTAGAAAAGACCTCACGCTGGGAAAGATCGAAGGCAGAAGGAGAAAGGGAGGCTAGAAGATGAGATAGATGGTTGGATGGCATCAGCCACACGAGTTTGAGCAAGCTCTGGGAGTTAGTGATGAACAGGGAAGTGTCGCGGCCCGGGCGCAGGTTGGAAAAGAATTTCCAGACATGAGACAAAATGAGAGGGAAATAACGTTTATTAGAATGGGAGACGCTGTTAGAACAGTGGGCCGGCTCAAGAGAGACCCGACGTTGAGCAGGAGTCCGCAGTCCACTTTTATACCCAGGGTACACAGAGTGGGATAGGGGTCTTGCGGGTCACTGGGTTGGAGGGAACAGTGAGGCAAATATCTTCTCCCTATGCGGTAGGAGGGGAGACAGGTTATACTGCTCACGAGGACCTGAAATCCATTAATGGTTACAACATGGGGGAAGGAAAGGCCGATAATGGTCTGGTTTTTCTGTTCCTGCATTCCAAGAAGACTCTCGTAGGTTTTATCTGCTCTTTCGCCCTTGGGTCACCACAGGAAATAGACAGGGAAAAGCCAAGCACAACTAAGCAATTGAATCAAACTGAAAGAATCAAAATCAGCCTAAAAGAAAACAAAACAAAGACAGGGGGAAAGCCACACAAACCCCACAGCCCAAGTGAAAAACACAAAAGAGAAGAGAAATCTTCCGAGGAGAAAGGCCAGAAAAGAAACAAGTCTACCATTTGGGGGTGCCGGTTTTGTCCTCAGAGAGAATGCACCATTCCTGGGAAGTGCTGCAACACAGAGCAGGCTCCGATGCCAACTGCTTGCCCCCAAAACTCCCTTAACAGTATTGTTCCCAGATAGAGGAGGTATCAGATGTTAAGCCGGTAAAGAACAGATACGACACTCGATCTCAGCCAAAAGGCGGAGAAGCAATGGTGCTCTTTCAGGTGGCAGCCACCATCCTCCCCTCCTCTCCATTCAGCTCACCGTGAGCAACCTACCCGTCAGTCGTCAGTCAACATTCCTGGCTCTCTAGCCCATGTCCGCTCCAGACCAGTGAAACAACTTGTTCTCCACATTCTGGTCAATTCTCACATCTCTTCTGGCTCCCTGGCCCCCATCCTTCCCGGGACAATGACTCTCTATGTGCATGACCCACCCTCCTCCACCCTGAGGGCGCGGCCAGCATCCTCAGGCTCTGCCCATGCATCACAGGTGCCAGCTCCGGTCCGAAGGCAGGGGGACTGTGCTTGGGGCGCGGGAGCTGCAGGACAAGAACGGTCCGGGTGCTCCCGAAGCCCGAAGTGAGCCCGGGGTCGTGGCTGTGCATCCGGGGGAGCCGCGTGAGCCCCAGGCCGCCAGACACCAGACTCCTTCCCACGGTCCCGGCCAGGCTCCTTAACTGAGACCCTGGGACGGTAGCTCAGCCGGTAAAGAATCTGCCTCCAATTCAGGCGACCCCAATTCGATTCCTGGGTCGGGAAGATCCCCGGAAGAAGGGATAGGCTACCCGCTCCAGTACCGTTGGGCTTCCCTGGTGGTGAAATCTGCCTGCAGGGGATCTGTGGGAGACCTGGAGTCCATCCCTGGGTAGGGAAGATCCCCTGCAGAAGGGAACGGCTACCCACCCCAGTATTCTTGCCTGGAGAATTCCACGGACAGAGGAGCCTGGTAGACTACAGTCCATGGGATGGCAAAGAGTCGGACACGACTGAGCGACTTTCACATCACCAGGCGGGCGCTCTTGTCTTTTCTCCGGTCTCCGCAAAGCCCCTAGAGAGCTGCAGGTTCTGTGAAACTAGCACAGTCGGCCCTCCCCCTGACCGACTCTCTAGTTCTGTCAGACCTGAGGGGAAAGACCCCCCACCCCCCACCCCGGGGACTGCCCCGCAGGACAGCCACCTGGCAGTCACTGCCCTGCATTCTTTGCTATGATCACACCCACTTGGCTACTGGACACCCTAGAGAGGATTGACGCCGTTATCATCCTCGTTTCACTGTCGTGATCAACGAGACCAGAGAGGCTAAGAAACTTGCCCTGGGTCACACGGCTAGCAGGCAGCTGACCTGCGGGGTTGACCACCGTGTCCCAAGACCTCGCCCGGTCCTGGAGCACAGGCCCCGCTCACTGATGGTGCCTCCGAGGGGGAAGCCACCAGAAGAGGAAGGCGACTTGGAGGGGCGCAGGGTTGCTGGCGACACACGCGCCGGTTTGCTGGCGCCAGGCCCACAAACTTATAGCGTTTCTATAAGGGTGGGTGGCACCTGGGGTCACGGCCTCGCCCGACCCTGCCTCGGCTCCTGGCTCCGTGACTCCCTGCCGCCCTGGGTTTTCCCTCTCCCCTGTGGGAGGGAGAGGGTGGGACGGGGGGTGATCTGTTTCACACCTTCTCAGGGAACCCTAATAACGTGCCGGCCAGATTAGCTCGGAGGCCCCCTCTGGACATGCCTGGCAGGAGTCAGCCCTCAACTAGCAAACACTAGGGAGAAACAGTGACTTTGCCAGACACTTCTCTGAGCCGTCATCTCCTGGTGGGAATCTCGGTTCTAAGAAAACCTAACGTGGGCCTGTTTTCAGCCATCCCCCTCCCTTCTGCCACCAGAGGCGCCCCTCTGTGCCCCAAGATGGTTTTGAGTTTGTGAGTATCTAGCACCAGACAGACATGTCATATACAAATACACACACACACACACACACACACACACACACACACGTAAATATGGACACGCTTTTTTAACTCCGCTTACCCACAACCCCACTTGCTCCAGGCCTTATCCCTCTCCGCCCTCCACCCCAACCCTCCTCTCACACCCCGCTTAGCCGAAACTGTTCCTATTGTTCAGTGCCAAGTCGTGTCATCTCTTCCTTGACCCCATGGACTGCAGCACACCAGGGTTCTCTGTCCCTCACCATCTCCCAGAGATTTTCCAAGGTCATGTCCAGTGAATCGGTGATGCCACCCTACCCTCTCATCCTCTGTCACCCTCTACTCCTTCTGCCTTCAATATCTCCCAGCATCAGGATCTTTTCCAAGGAGTCAGCTCTTCGCATCGGGTGGCCATAGTATCGGAGCTTCAGCTTCAGCACCAGTCCTTCCAAGGAGAATTCAGGGTTGACTTCCTTTAAGGTGGACTGGTTTGATCTCCTTGCAGTCCAAGGGACGCTCAGGAGTCTTCTCCTGCACCACAGTTCCAGAGCATCAGTTCTTCGGCCTCTGCCTTCTTTATGGTCCAGCTCTCACACCCGTACATGACTACTGGAAAGACCACAGCCTTGATTGTATGGGCTTCTGTTGACCAAGTGATGCCTTTGCTTTTTAACACACTGTCTAGGTTTGTCACAGCTTTCCTGCCAAGAAGCAATCGTCTTCTGATTTCCTGGCTGCAGTCACCATCCTCGGTGATTTTAGAGCCCAAGAAGAGGAAATCTGTCACTGTTTCCACATTTTCCTTTTCTATTTGCCAGGAAGTGGTGGGACCAGATGTCATGATCTTAGTGTTGTTTTCTTTGGTTCTTTCTTTTTTAACACTGAGGTGTTTTTCTTCCAAATTATTTATGGTTTACTTTTGGCTGCACTGGGTCCTTGTTGACACATGCAGGCCTTCTCTAGTTGCGAGCGCGGGCTACTCTCTACTTGTGGCTTATGGGCTCTAGAGTGCGGGCTCAGTAGTTGTGCCGCAGGGGCTTCGTTGCCCCGTGGCCTGTGGCATCTTCCTGGACCAGGGATTGAACACATGTCCCCTGCATTGGCAAGCAGATTCTTAACCGCTGGGCCACCAGGGAAGTCCAATGTTGAGTTTTAAGCCAGCTCTTTCACTCTCCTCCTTCACCCTCAGCAAGAGGCTCTTTAGTTTCTCGTCCCTTTCTGCCATTAGAGTGGTATCATCCGCAGATCTGAGGTTATTGATATTTCTCCCGGCGATCTTGGTTCCAGCTTGTGACTCACCCAGCCCGGCATTTCGCATGACGTGCTCCGCGTAAAAGTTAAATAGACAGGGTGACAAGAAACAGCCTGGTCGGACTCCTTTCTCAATTTTGAACCAGTCACTTGTTTCGTGGAAGGTTATAACTGTTGCTTCTTGACCCGCATACAGGTTTCTCAGGAGACAGGTAAGATGGTCTGGTATTCCCATCTCCTTGAGAGTTTTCCAGTTTGTTATGATCCACGCAGTCAAAGGCTTGAGCCGACTCAATGAAACAGAGGTAGAGGTATTTCTGGGTTTCCCTTGCTTTCTCTAGGATCCAGCGAATGTTGGCGACTTGATCTCTGGTTCCTCTGCATTTTCTAAACTCAGCTTAAACATCTGGAAGTTCTCAGTTCACGGACTCCTGAAGCCTAGCTTGGAGGATTTTTGAGCATAACCTTACTAGCACGAGAGATGAGTGCAATCGTCCCCTGGTGCCTGGGCAGATTCCCACAGCAGCTGCTTTTCCCACCACACTATCCGGTGCACTTAGATCAGCGCCCAGCACCTAGATCTTGGTCGAATGCCAGAGTCAATGGGAAAGGACGAAAGAAGATAATATGGGGAAGTCGTTCTGGTTTATACATGATTTGAACTTTGTGCTGACCTGAACAGCCTGCCTTGTGTATCCAAAAGACACAGTGGCTCTTACTTTAGGCCCTCTTCTCTTCTAAGTGATAATAACTCCAAGCAATAATACAAATTCTTCAGTGGCACTGACCTCTGTCAGTCAGTCACCTGTATAAACGAAACCCCAATACAACCAACACACAGACTGAGTTAAAGCCCATCGTTTTAACCTAGACTCTAAGAGGATCTCGGTGGCTTTAAGCCGGAACCGCCTGAAGTCAGAAAACATGAATACAGAAATAACCTTAGAGATATCAAGAGAAGGCAGGTGGATAGAGACAGAAGATCTCACTCCTGAGTGAGAATGCAGGGTAGAAAGACCTGCACTTAACGAGGTTATGAAATAGAAGCCCTCTTCAAGAAGTGGATACGGCAAGTGAGTTTTAAGTCACAGTTTTGGCGTTTTACCCTCATGGGACTTCCTTTACTTACTCTGCTCTTACAAATCCTCAGGATTGCTTGCAAAGCATGTAGTCAAACCTGGGAAAACTCCCTGAGATAGCCAAATCCTTTACAAGAAAGGGCCAGTTTCTGCCTTTGGGTACTTCAGTAAGTGTCCCCCGAGGGGGTGCACCGTTCCTGGAGGTACTGCAATACCAGGTCGATGCGTGGAGTGGACGGAGCAAGCTCCTATTCCAACTCCCTGCTCCAAAAACCCATTTAATATATTGTCCTCGGATAGAGGACGTATCAGATATTAAACTGATAAGAACAGATACTACACTTGATCTTAGCCAAAAGGCCGAGAAGCGATAGCGTGTCACCGCCCGTCGCCGTCACCGTCCGGCTGTCGTGCACGTTGCACTCAGTGTGACCGGCTCCCCGCTCACTCCAGGTCTCCCTTCCTTTGCCTCGTTGACAGTGCTATGGCGGCACTACACCAGACTCTCGGGCAGAAGTTGGATTCTCCACATTGTAAAAGAGAAATCCCGCATCTGCCGCGGCTTTGTGGTTCTCGGGCGGAAGAGCCGTCTCGAATCTGCATGCCCCGCCCTCTGTCGCCAAGAAGGCGTGGCTCCGGCGGGACCGCAGCGCCCTGGGGACGGCCTCGGGGCGGCGGCAGGGGAGCTCCTCCTTGGGGCTAGTGGAGAGGAGAGACCCGACCGGAAGGGGTGCGGGGTGGCCGTCGAGAGGGACCCGTGCGACGAGCTGTTGGCCGAGAGTTTTCCTGAAGACAAGGTCGCAAGACTCACTCGCCCGGACTGCAGTGTGTTACACAGGCCTCCGCCTGCGGAGAGAGGGGCTCCGTAGGGTCGGCTGTGTGGAGGGGGCTTCCCGGCCAGGCGGAAGGCGGATGGCCCACAGTGGGGAAGGGAGGGGGCGTGTGGGTGCGGAGGGCGGGGCCGGGCCGCGGAAGGGGTTCACTCCAACTCCAGCGCCCTTGTCCTTCGGTGCTTCTACGAACCAAACGGATCGCGGGCTTCCTACCGAAAGCTCCCTCCGCCTAGGACCTCCTTTCCCTGCCCCTCCTCCTCAGCTGTGGGCCTCGCTGATGGCTCAGATTGTCAAGAATCCGCCTGCAAGACAGGAAACCTGGATTCCACTCCTGGGTCCGAAGATCCCCTGTAGGAGGAAACTGCAACCCACTCCGGTATTTTCGCCTAGGAAATCGAGTGGACAGAGGATCCTGGCGGGTCACAGGGTCTCAAAGAGTCGGACACTAGTTAGAGACTGAAAACAAGAAGAAACATTCTGTTGATCTGAGTTGTCACAGCCACTAGCCACATGCAGCCAGGGAACGCTGGGCAGGTGGTTCCTCCGAATTCAGAGGTACCACTGAATCCAGAGGTACCAAGAATTCAAAGGTTTCCACTTTCAAGTGGAAAGCACACATGGGATTTCAAAGACTCAGTATTAAAAATCGTAACATATCTCTGTAATGTTGATATTAATTACATATTGAAATATTTTGTGATATCTCGTTTGTAGAGGGGGAGGGGTGGGTGTGTGCCCGAGGGTTTGCAAGAACCCTGAGGAGGGATGGGGTGGAAACTTCCCTGCCCCGTCATTGAAAGCATGGAGCTCTAACCACGGACCACCAGAGAATGTCTGAGATATCTTGAGTTAAAGAGCGTATTAAACTTAATTGCACTCACTTCTCTTATGTTTTTATATGCCTAAGAATATTTGCATTTACCTGTAGGGGGGAATTCCCTGGTGGTTCAGTGGTTATGCCTGAGCGCTTTCAGTGTGGGAGTCTGCATTCCATCCTTGGTTGGAGAACTGGGATCCCAAAAGTCACACAGTGTGGCCAGATTAAAAACAAAAACAAAAACAGTTATGTGTGTGCCTCACATATTTCTTGAAAGCACTGTTACAGATGGAAGTGCTGAGAGGCTAAGCATCTTGCCTAATGTGAAAAGAAGTTAGGATTTGCATTCAAGCACCCTGCTAACCACTGGGGCCTCAGAGGTTTCAAACCGGGAGTCCTGATATTTTAATTGTGAATGATAAAAATGCCTCTCTGATGAGGGTACTTGTGAAGCTACACGAGGAAATGCAGCACGTCGGAATGTCTTAATGAGTATATCCTGGGGAAAGTCACTTCTTGCCTGTAAAATAGAAATGATTCCATTTGAAGTCTTGCAAACTATCTACACCTACTCACCCTGAGCCTCCTGTTTCACATCCCGCTCTCCCTGGTCTTGTATTTCTGCTGGCTGCCAAGTGGCTTTGACACCCATGATGCTCACGTGGCCTAGATACACGTGTAGATATGGACGCGGACACATAGAATGTAGGTATGGTCACCAGTATGCAGTCATTAGTGCTGTATTGTCTTTCACCTTGATGGGAATCCCCTGTTTGCTGGTCTATTCTCGGCACCTATGGTAGTGCTCTCAATATACTTGATTTGTGATGAATATGTGTTGAGTGACTGGATGAGGGTCCAATGAGACAATGTATACTGTGCTTAGGCTGGGTCTGACAAAGTCTTCAAGTTTCTGAATCAGAAATTTTGAAAGGAGGCCCCAGCTCTGTGTTTATCAAGTCCTCCAGATGATTCTGACAAACTCCCAAATTTGAGCATGCAGCCATTCGTGTGGGCCAAACATCATGGATGACTTGACAGAAATCTATGAAATCAAGAAGCTGAATCAGGGACTTCCCGGTGGTCCAGTGGTTAAGTATGCGCCTCCCCGTGCAGGGGACACGGTTTGATTCCTGGTCTAAAACTGAGATCCCCCCACGCATCGAGGCAACTAAGGCAGCATACTTGCTCTGAGTGCTCTGGAGCCCGTATGTCACAACTAAGACCCAAAACAGCCAGAGAGTAAATACACGTTTAAAAAGCCGAATCAAACATGTAAGGTCTCTGGGGATTGGCCCCTGTTGCGAAAGCTCTAAAGAGTCCCTCAGCTCGGATAACTGGCCGACAGCGAGTTCCCTGCACAGCAAGAGTCTGGCTTTCTCCCCTCAGCTCACCTCTGTCTCTCTCTGGTGGGCTTGTTCCTCCCCCCTCGCAGCTGTTGGCGGTTGCTCCCATGGCCCTGTCACCCTCTTGGGGCTCTGACTGCTGTTCCTTCCTGATCACCCAATGCCCCTCTTGATGCCAAGATCTCCCCAGGTGCCACTGTCCTGTGAAGATGGCAGCTGGAATCTGTCCCCGAGTGGATCTGTCTCCTAAGAGACCACAGCCTGCTGCAACTGCCTCTTCACAACCTTCTCCATCCTCCAGCCTCCTCCGGCCTCTGCCTTCCCGGCACCAGCTATTAGGCCCTCAGGAAAAGCATAAGAAATGTCACTGAAATCAGATCTCCTGCTCAGAAAATGTTCATTTACATCTCATCTCACCTCTACAAAAAAAACACTCGAAAGGGGTGGTTTTTCCGTTCCCAACCTCAAACTGCAGTGAACGTCCTGTCTGAAAAGAAGACTCCAGGGGAATTCCCTGGCGGTTCAGTGGTTAGGGCTCCATGCTTTCACTGCCAAAGGGAAGGGCTCAGTACCCGGTAGGGGATCTAACATCCCACAAGCTGGGTGGCATGGCCAGAAAAAGAAACAAACAAAAAACCTCAGAAGGAGGGAAAGGAACCTGTCCACCACCACACCACTTTGCTTCAGAATTAGGCAGTGAGAGACTCATCCACCAGGGGGCAGCATCTGCTCCTTTGCTGCCCTGGCCTGGGCTCTGGGACTTGGTTTTGGATGAGTTGCCTCTGAATGGGCCCCTGGCTGGCAAAAAGGGTGTCTAAGGGCCCCTCCCCCTCAGTTTTTCTTTCACATTCTAAGTAATAGGTTGTGTTTTCCCTATTTTATTCCTTCTTTTCTTGGCCTTGGCATCTTATTCCCAAACCAGGGATGTAACCTGTGTCCTGTACAGTGGAAGAACAGAATTCTAAGCCTGGACCACTGGGGAACTCCCTCTCCAACACATTCTTGAGGAAGCAAAGAGGGAATTTGAAATTCATGCCTTTGTCATTCCCTGGCGGAAGCTGATCTTGGACCTCGTCTCCCCTCCCATCCCTCCTCCTGCAGACTCCTCTCCTCCCTTCGGTTGTACACTCAGCAGGTCCTCGGTTGGGATGCAGTGGAGACAAGGATGTCCTCAGCTGCTTCCTAGGTGAGCCTCACCCATCCTGTACCCTCCCCTACTCCAGAGCCTGAGTTGTCCTGGGGAAAGGGACCTGGAATCATCTAAGCCCCGCATTACATGCTGAGGAAACCAAGGCTCCAAGGGGGGAGGAGGCTTTTCCAAGCCAGTTCAGTTGTCAGGACAAGACTCATGATGACTCTCAGCCCAGGGTTCAGCCCACCAGGCCTTGAGGGTGGCCTCTCTCTCCAGGGTCATCCCTCCATGGCGTCTGTTTTTCTCCTCTAAGAAATCCCTCTTCCCCAGTAAAGGTCTGAGGGTTCAGTAGTACCCAGACCTTGCCTGGAAGTACAGGGTTTTTAGGTGTCCCTCCCAACCCCCAAGGTGTCAGGGACCCCAGACCAGGAAACTCCCGGCTAAGGCTGGGTGTTTCATTCCCACACTCAAAGAAACCCTTGAGTACATTTAGTCAATCCATCATGTAGTCCATCATGAATCATGGAGGATTTCCTGATTGCCTGCTGTGTGGCAGGCACAGTGCTGGGCACTGCGGAGATGTGGCTGAGAAGAACCAGCTTCTGGACTCAGCGCTTAGTCTGGTGGGGAGACAGCTCCGAGGAAGACCCTCCTCTCAGCAGCTGGAATCTGACCCAGGTCAGGGAGCCAATGGGAGGAAGTAGGTAGGTCCCAGCTAGTCTGTCCTTCTGTCTGGAATGCTACCTTGCCTCCTGGCCACTTAAACTTGCCTCTGATGTCACCATTGGAGAGGCCTTCATGAGCAACCCCCTCCTCCATGTAAAGTAGCTCTCCCCCCCAGTCACTGTCCAGAACATTTCCCTGTTTTATTTTCCTCAGTGGCTTGTGTCACTGTCTGAAATGACCCTCTTGAGTCACTGTCTGCCTCTCTCTACTTCTCAATATAATGTTCACTCTATGAGGGCAGGTCCTGATCCATTTCACTGAGGCCTTCAACCTGGCAGGCACTCCATCCATGAACGCTCAAAGTAAGAATGTGTGAATGTTCTCTCTAGGAAATCCTCCAGTGCACTCTGTCCTGGGCTGGGATCTTGTGGACAAGGGCTGCAGAAATGAGGCTGCCAGGAAACAAAATGGTCATTAATGGAGGAAGGTTCCATGGGCTCCAGGCTGGATGTGGAGATGGGGACTGGAATTCGCATTTAAAGGATACTGGACTGGGCCAGGCCCCGGTGTTGCCCTGACAAACTGGGTCCCTTCCTTCACCCGCACTCTGTCCCACCTCCTCCTTGCCATTTGTTTATCAACGCCTTTCCTGGCAAAGGCAAAGGATGAAGAATGGGGGAGAGACTGCCAGTTTCAGGTCTCTTATCTTTAATCAAGTGACAGGTTCCCTCTTGGGTGAGAGGCCCAGGAGATGTAAGAGAGAGAGGAGCTGCTGCTGCTGCTGCTGCTAAGTCGCTTCAGTCGTGTCCGACTCTGCGTGACCCCACAGACGGCAGCCCACCAGGCTCCCTCGTCCCTGGGATTCTCCAGGCAAGAACACTGGAGTGGGTTACCATGTCCTTCTCCAACCCATGACAGTGAAAAGTGAAAGTGAAGTTGCTCATTCATGTCTGACTCTTAGCGACCCCATGGACTTCAGCCTACCAGGCTCCTCCGTCCATGGGATTTTCCAGGCAAGAGTACTGGAGTGGGGTGCCACTGCCTTCTCCGAAGAGAGGAGCTGCCGCTACGTCACTTCAGTCGTGTCCGAGTCTGTGCGACCCCATAGACCGCAGCCCACCAGGCTCCCCCGTCCCTGGGATTCTCCAGGCAAGAACACTGGAGTGGGTTGCCATTTCCTTCTCCAATGCATGAAAGTGAAAAGTGAAAGTGAAGCCGCTCAGTCCTGTCCAACTCTTCCCAACCCCGTGGATTGGAGCCCACCAGGCTCCTCCGCCCATGGGATTTTCCAGGCAAGAGTACTGGAGTGGGGTGCCATTGCCTTCTCCAGAAGAGAGGAGCTAGGAAGTTTCAAAGATTGTGAAGGAATCAATATCTGTGAAACTGATAGTGTTCACAGTCCACTTCAGCTAATTTCTAGCTGGGTGACTTTCACAAGTTACTTAACCTTTCTGTTCTTCAGTTTCTTCTTTTAGGGAAAATACACTTGGGTGGAGCCGAGAATTTTAAAAATTCCTAGAGCTGAGAGTCTTCCCCTGGGGACTCCAGCAAACCCACACTGTTTCAGAGATCTGTTAAGTGTTGGGAGCAGGGCCTTGTCCACAGGATAGAAGAAATAATCTCGTATTAAAAAGAAACAAAACTATACTAAAGGATCTGGACAGCTCCGTATTTCAGTGGTTTGAAAGTTAAAGGAAAATTTGCATAATGTTGGTCCATGGATATGACCCTCACAAGAAACAGTACTCCTAAGTAAACCGCTCTAATAGGGCAACAGAAAATCACACGTTGGTAAAACAAAACAGAAACCTTCACGAGACAGGTACCCAGAGCAAAACAAGGAAAACACTGGAAAAGATGTAAGAAGCCTGTTGTTCATACTTGCTCTTTTCCCTGAGAGGGGTGCACTATTCCTGCAGGTACTACAATACCAGGTCAATGGGTGGAGTGGACGGAGTAAGGTTCTATTCCAACTCCCTGCTCCAAACACCCATTTACTAAAATGTCCTGGCATAGAGGATGTGGTGTTGTTTGGTTGCTAAGTCCTGCCTGACTCTTTGTGACCCCGTAGATTGCATCCTGCCCAGACTTCCCGGTGCTTCGGTATCGCCTGGAGTTGCTCAAACTCATGTCCATTGATGTGGTGATGCCATCCAACCATCTCATCCTCTGTCTTCCTTCTCCTGCCTTCAATCTTTCCCGGCATCACAGTCTTTTCCAGGGAGTGGGTTCTTCCCATCAGGTGGCCAAAGTATTGGAGCTTCAGCTTCAGCATCAGTCTTTCCAAGGACAATTCAGGGTTGATTTCCTTTACGACGGACTGGTTTCATCTCCTTGTGGTCCAAGGGACTCTCAGGAGTCTTCTCCAGCACCACAGTTCCAAAGTTCTTCGGCCTCTGACACCTTTATAGTCCAGCTCTCACATCCCTAAATGACTACTGGAAAGACCACAGCCTTGACTATAGGGACCATTGTCGATAAAGTGATGTCTTTGCTTTTTAACACGCTGTCTAGGTTGTCATAGCTTTCCTGCCAAGAAGCAATCATTTTCTGATTTCCTGGCTGCAGTCACCATCCTCAGTGATTTTAGGGCCCAAGAAGAGGAAATCTGTCACTGCTTCCACATTTCCCCCGTTCAATTAGCAATGCAGTGATGGGACCAGATGTCATGACCTTAGTGTTTTTACTATTGAGGGTTTTTTTTTTTTTTTTTAATTATTTATTTATTTTTGACTGCACTGGGTCTTCGTCGATGCTAGAGTCTTCTCTAGTTGCCAGCGGGGCTACTCTCTAATTGTGGTTTATGGGCTCTGGAGTACAGGCTCAGTAGTTGTGTCCAAGGGGTTTAGTTGCCCCAGGGCATGTGGAATCTTCCTGGACCAGGAATTGAACCAATCCCCTACACTGGCAAGCGGATTCTTAATCACTGGGCTAGGAAGGAAGTCCAGTACTGAATTTTAAGCCAGGTTTTTCACTCTCCTCCTTCATCCTCAGCAAGAGTCGTTCGTTCTGGCTTATTCATGATTTGAACTTGTGCTAACCTCAAAAGCCTGCCTTGTGTATCCAAAAGACACAGTGGCCTTATTTAGGCCCTCCTCTCTTCGGAACTCTAAGGAAAAATACAACTCAGTCAGTGGCACTGACCTCTCCTTGTCAGTCAGTCACCTGGATAAATGAAATCCCGGTACAACCGACACACTGAGTGGAAAGCCCATTATTTTAACCTCGATTCCAGGTGGAATTCGGTGCTTTTGAGCAGGAACTTCTTGAAGACAGAAAACAAAATACTGAAGTAATTACAGAGATCTCAATAGGCGAGGGGGCATAGAAACAGAAGTTTCAAGCTAGTATTCTGGTTTTAGGCTGAAAATGGCATCAGGAGGGACTGGGGATATCAAGTAGGAGCCTGGACACCAACTCCTTTTGTAAAGTATGAAGTCAGAAATGAGAGCAGGAAGACCACTTTCCCAAGACTGTAAGGTAGAACGGGGTGATTTTCAGGACAACAGAGACTTAAGCAGATGCCTCAAACTACACTTGCCAAACTGTAGAAAAACAAGAGACCAAGTTCCAGATCCAGTTGACTCCAGCAAAGACCCAGTTTCTGCTTTTGGGTACTTCCATAAGTGTCCCCAAGGGGGTGCACCGTTCCTGGAGGTACTGCAATACCAGGTCGATGCGTGGAGTGGACGGAGCAAGCTCCTATTCCAACTCCCTGCCCCAAAAATCCACTTAATATATTGTCCTCGGATAGAGGACGTATCAGATATTAAACTGATAAGAACAGATACTACACTTGATCTTAGCCAAAAGGCCGAGAAGCGATACCGTGTCACCACCCGTCGCTGTCACCGTCCTGCTGACGTGCATATTGCACTCAGTGTGATCGGGGCCCCAGTGACTCCAGGTCTCCTTTCCTTTGCCTCGTTGACAGTGCTATGGCGGTACTACATCAGAGTCTCGAGCTGAAGTTGGATTCTCCACATCGTAAAAGAGAAATCCCGCATCTGCCGCGGCTTTGTGGTTCTCGGGCGGAAGCGCCGTCTCGAATCTGCATGCCCCGCCCTCTGTCGCCGAGAAGGCGTGGCTCCGGCGGGACCGCAGCGCCCTGGGGACGGCCTCGGGGCGGCGGCAGGGGAGCTCCTCCTTGGTGCTCAGTTCAGTTCAGTTCAGTCGCTCAGTCGCGTCCGACTCTTTGCGACCCCATGAATCGCAGCACGCCAGGCCTCCCTGTCCAATACCAATTCCCGGAGTTCACTCAGACTCACGTCCATCGAGTCAGGGATGCCATCCAGCCATCTCATCCTCTGCCGTCCCCTTCTCCTCCTTCCTTGGGGCTAGTGGAGAGGAGAGACCCGACCGGAGGGGGTGCGGGGTGGCCGGCGAGAGAGACCCGTGCGACGAGCTGTTGGCCGAGAGTTTTCCTGAAGACAAGGTCGCAAGACTCACTCGCTAGAAACGCCCGGACTGCAGTGTGTTACCCAGGCCTCCGCCTGCGGAGAGAGGGGCTTTGTAGGGTCGCGTGTGTGGAGGGGGCTTCGCTGCCAGGAGGAAGGCGGATGGCCCACAGTGGGGAAGGGAGGGGGCCTATGGATGCGGAGGCCGAGGCCGGGCTGCGGGAGGGGTTCACTCCAATTCCAGCGCCCTGTCCTTCGGTGCTTCTACGAACCAACCCGATCCCGGGCTTCCTACCGAAAGCTCTCTCCGCCAAGGACCTCGTTTCCCCACCCCTCCTCCTTAGCTGTGGGTCTCCCTGGTGGCTCAGATTGTCAAGAATCAGCCTGCAAGACAGGAATCACGGGCTCGATTCCTGTTTCAGAAAGGATTTCAGAAGATCCCCTAGAGGAGGAGATGGAAACCCACGACTGTATTCTTGCCTAGGAAATCCCATGGACGCAGGAGCCTGGCGGGTCACAAGGTCCCAAACAGTCGGACACTCCTTAGCGACTAAACAACAGGAAATATTCTGTTGATCTGAGTTGTCACAGCCACTAGCCACATGCAGCCAGGGAACTGTGGGCTAGTGGTTTCTCCCAATTCAGACGCACTGAAAGTGGAAAAAACACATGGGGATTTCAAAGACTTAGTATTAAAAATTGTAACATATCTCTGTAATGTTAATATTAATTACATATTGCAATGATATTTTAGATATCTGTTTGTGTGTGTGGCGGGGGGAGTGTGCCCCAGGGCTTGCAAGAACCCTGAGGAGGGATGGGATGGAAATCTCCCTGCCTTGTCATTGAAAGGATAGAGCTCTAATCACTGACCACTGGAGAATTTTGAGATAAGTTGAGTTAAAGAACATATTAAACTTAATTTCCCCCACTTCTCTTTATTTTTTTAATATGCCTAAGAATGTTTGCATTTACCTGCAGGAGGGAATTCCCTGGTGGTTCAGTGGTTAGGCCTCAGCGCTTTCAGTGCAGGAGTCCAGGTTCCATCCTAGGTTGGAAAACTGGGATCCCAAAAGCCACACGGTGTGGCCAAATTAAAAAAACAACCAGTTATGTGTGTGCCTCACATATTTCTTGAAAGCACTGTTACAGACGGAAGTGATGAGAGGCTAAGCATCTTGCCAAATGTGAAAAGAAGTAAGGATTTGCATTAGAATCCTGCTAACCATCATGGCCAACAAAAGAGTCCGAAATGCAGTACTTGGATGCAACCTCAAAAACGACAGAATGATCTCTGTTCGTTTCCAAGGCAAACCATTCAATATCACAGTAATCCAAGTCTATGCCCCAACCAGTAACGCTGAAGAAGCTGAAGTTGAATGGTTCTATGAAGACCTACAGGACCTTTTAGAACTAACACCCAAAAAAGATGTCCTTTTCATTATAGGGGACTGGAATGCAAAAGTAGGAAGTCAAGAAACACCCGGAGTAACAGGCAAATTTGGCCTTGGAATACGGAATGAAGCAGGGCAAAGACTAATAGAGTTTTGCCAAGAAAATGCACTGGTCATAACAAACACCCTCTTCCAACAACACAAGAGAAGACTCTATACATGGACATCACCAGACGGTCAACACCGAAATCAGACTGATTATATATTCTTTGCAGCCAAAGATGGAGAAGCTCTATACAGTCAGCAAAAACAAGACCGGGAGCTGACTGTGGCTCAGACCATGAACTCCTTATTGCCAAATTCAGACTGAAATTGAAGAAAATAGGGAAAACCACTAGACCATTCAGGTATGACCTAAATCAAATCCCTTATGATTATACAGTGGAAGTGAGAAATAGATTTAAGGGCCTAGATCTGATAGATAGAGTGCCTGATGAACTATGGAATGAGGTTCGTGACATGGTACAGGAGACAGGGATCAAGACCATCCCCATAGAACAGAAATGCAAAAAAGCAAAATGGCTGTCTGGGGAGGCCTTACAAATAGCTATGAAAAGAAGAGAAGCAAAAAGTAAAGGAGAAAAGGAAAGATATAAACATCTGAATGCAGAGTTCCAAAGAATAGCAAGAAGAGATAAGAAAGCCTTCCTCAGCGATCAATGCAAAGAAATAGAGGAAAACAACAGAATGGGAAAGACTAGGGATCTCTTCAAGAAAATCAGAGATACCAAAGGAACATTTCATGCAAAGATGAGCTCGATAAAGGACAGAAATGGTATGGACCTAACAGAAGCAGAAGATATTAAGAAGAGATGGCAAGAATACACAGAAGAACTGTACAAAAAAGATCTTCACGACCCAGATAATCACGATGGTGTGATCACTGACCTAGAGCCAGACATCCCGGAATGTGAAGTCAAGTGGGCCTTAGAAAGCATCACTACGAACAAAGCTAGTGGAGGTGATAGAATTCCAGTTGAGCTATTCCAAATCCTGAAAGATGATGCTGTGAAGGTGCTTCACTCAATATGCCAGCAAATTTGGAAAACTCAGCAGTGGCCACAGGACTGGAAAAGGTCAGTTTTCATTCCAATCCCAAAGAAAGGGCAATGCCAAAGACTGCTCCAACTACCGCACAATTGCACTCATCTCACACGCTAGTAAAGTAATGCTCAAAATTCTCCAAGCCAGGCTTCAGCAATATGTGAACCGTGAACTTCCTGATGTTCAAGCTGGTTTTAGAAAAGGCAGAGGAACCAGAGATCAAATTGCCAACATCCGCTGGATCATGGAAAAAGCAAGAGAGTTCCAGAAAAACATCTATTTCTGCTTTATTGACCATGCCAAAGCCTTTGACTGTGTGGATCACAATAAACTGTGGGAAATTCTTCAACAGATGGGAATACCAGAACACCGGATCTGCCTCTTGAGAGATTTGTATGCAGGTCAGGAAGCAACAGTTAGAACTGGACATGGAACAACAGACTGGTTCCAAATAGGAAAAGGAGTTCGTCAAGGCTGTATATTGTCACCCTGTTTATTTAACTTATATGCAGAGTACATCATGAGAAACACTGGACTGGAAGAAACACAAGCTGGAATCAAGATTGCTGGGAGAAATATCAATAACCTCAGATATGCAGATGACACCACCCTTGTGGCAGAAAGTGAAGAGGAACTAAAAAGCCTCCTGATGAAAGTGAAAGTGGAGAGTGAAAAAGTTGGCTTAAAGCTCAACATTCAGAAAACGAAGATCATGGCATCCGGTCCCACCACTTCATGGGAAATAGATGGGGAAACAGTGTCAGACTTTATTTTTCTGGGCTCCAAAATCACTACAGATGGTGACTGCAGCCATGAAATTAAAAGACGCTTACTCCTTGGAAGGAAAGTTATGACCAACCTAGATAGCATATTCAAAAGCAGAGACATTACTTTGCCAACAAAGGTCCGTCTAGTCAAGGCTATGGTTTTTCCTGTGGTCATGTATGGATGTGAGAGTTGGACTGTGAAGAAGGCTGAGCGCCGAAGAATTGATGCTTTTGAACTGTGGTGTTGGAGAAGACTCTTGAGAGTCCCTTGGACTGCAAGGAGATCCAACCAGTCCATTCTGAAGGAGATCAGCCCTGGGATTTCTTTGGAAGGAATGATGCTAAAGCTGAAACTCGAGTACTTTGGCCACCTCATGCGAAGAGTTGACTCATTGGAAAAGACTCTGATGCTGAGAGGGATTGGGGGCAGGAGGAGAAGGGGATGCCAGAGGATGAGATGGCTGGATGGTATCACTGACTCGATGGACATGAGTCTGGGTGAGCTCCGGGAGTTGGTGATGGACAGGGAGGCCTGGCGTGCTGCGATTCATGGGGTCGCAAAGAGTCGGACACGACTGAGCGACTGATCTGACCTGATCTGAACCACTGGAACTTGAGGTTTTTTAAACTGGTGTCCTGCTACTTCCTTTGGGGATGATAAGAATGCCTCTCTGATGAGGGTACTTGTGAAGCTACACGAGGAAATGCAGTACATCAGAATGTCCAAGTGAGTATATCCTAGGGAATGTCACTTCTTGGCTGTAAAGTAGAAATAATTCCATTTGAAGTCTTGCAAACCATCTATACCTACTCACCCTGAGCCTTCCTATTTCACATCTCGCTCTCCCTGGTCTTGTATTTCTGTTGGCTGCCAAGTGGCTTTAACACCCATGATGCTCACGTGGCATAGGTACACGTGTAGATATGGACACAGACACATAGAATGTAGGTATAGTCACAAATATACAGTCAGTAGTGCTGTACCTTCACCTTGATGGGAAACCTTTTGTTTGCTGGTCTATTCCGAGCACCTAGTGCTCTGAATGTACTTGACTTTTGATGAATGTGTGTTGAGTGACTGGATGAGGTTCCAATGAGAGAATGTATACCATGCTTAGGCTGGGTCTGACAAAGTCTTCAAATTTCTGAATCAGAAATTTTGAAAGAAGGCCCCAGTGTTTATCTGTGTTTTATCTGTGTTTATCAAGTCCTCCAGATGATCCTGACAGGCTCCCAAATTTGAGCATGCAGCCATTCGTGTGGGCCAAACAACACGGGTGCCTTGACAGAAGTCTATGAAACCAAGATGCTGAGTCAGGGACTTCCCGGTGGTCCAGGGGTTAAGTATGCGCCTCCCCGTGCAGGGGACACGGTGTGATTCCTGGTGCAGAACTAAGATTCCCCCATGCATGGAGGCATGTAAGTCTGAGCGCTCTGGAGCCTGTGTGTCACAACTAAGACCCGACATAGCCAGAACGTAAGTACACGTTTAAAAAGCGGAATCAAACATGTAAGGTCTCTGGGGATTGGGCCCCGTTGTGAAAGCTCTAAAGAGTCCCTCAGCTCAGATAACTGGCCGACAGCGAGTTCCCTGCACAGGGGAGCCTGATTCTCGCCCCTCAACTCACCTCTGTCTCTCTCTGGTGAGCTTGTTCCTCCCCCCTCTCAGTTGTTGGCTATTGTTCCCACGGCACTGTCACCCTCCTGGGGCTCTGACTGCTGTTTCTTGCTGATCACCCAACAGCACTCCCGAGGCCAAGGTCTCCCCAAGTGCCAGTCTCCTGTGCAGATGGATGCTGGAATCTGTCCCCATGTGGATCTGTCTCCTAAGACATTACAACCTGCTGCAACTGCCTCTTCATAACCTTCTCCACCCTCCAGCCTCCTCCAGCCTCTGCCTTCCCAGCACCACCTATTAGGCCTTCAGTAAAAGCATAAGAAACGTCACGGAAATCAGATTTCCTGCTCAGAAAATGTTCACTTACACCTGATCAGTATCAGTATCAGTTCAGTCGCTCAGTCGTGCGACTGAGGTCATGCCAGGCCTCCCTGTCCATCACCAACTCCCAGAGACCACCCAAAGCCCTGTCCATTGAGTCAGTGATGCCGTCCAACCATCTCATCCTCTGTCGTCCCCTTCTCCTCCTGCCCTCAATCTCTCCCAGTATCAAGGTTTTTTCAAATGAGTCAGCTCTTCACATCAGGTGGCCAAAGTACTGGAGTTTCAGCTTCAACATCAGTCCTTCCAAGGAACACCCAGGACTGGTTGGATCTCCTTGCAGTCCAAGGGACTCTCAAGAGTCTTCTCCAACACCACAGTTCAAAAGCATCAACTCTTCGGCGCTCAGCTTTCTTTATAGTCCAACTCTCAAATGACTACTGGAGAAATCATAGCCTTGACTAGACGGACGTTTGTTGACAAAGTAATGTCTCTGGTTTTCAATATGCTATCTAGGTTGGTCATAACTTTCCTTCCAGAGAGTAAGCGTCTTTTAATTTCATGGCTGGAAACAACATCTGCAGTGATTTTGGAGCCCAGAAAAATAAAGTCAGCCACTGTTTCCCCATCTACTTGCCATGAAGTGATGGGACCAGATGTCATGATCTTCGTTTTCTGAATGTTGAGCTTTAAGCCAACTTTTTCACTCTCCTCTTTGACTTTCATCAAGAGGCTCTTTAGTTCTTCTTCACTTTCTGCCATAAGGGTGGTGTCATCTACATATCTGAGGTTATTAATATTTCTCCCGGCAATCTTGATTCCCGCTTGTGCTTCCTCCAGCCCAGCGTTTCTCATGATGTACTCTGCATACAAGTTAAATAAGCAGGGTGACAAGATACAGCCTTGACGTACTCCTTTTCCTATTTGGAACCAGTCTGTTGTTCCATGTCCAGTTCTAACTGTTGCTTCCTGACCTGCATATAGGTTTCTCAAGAGGCAGATCAGGTGGTCTGGTATTCCCGTCTGTTTCAGAACTTTCCACAGTTTACTGTGATCCACACAGTCAAAGGCTTTGGCATAGTCAATAAAGCAGAACTAGATGTTTTTCTGGAACTCTCTTGCTTTCTCAATGATCCAGTGGATGTTGGCAATTTGATCTCTGGTTCCTCTGCCTTTTCTAAAACCAGCTTAAACATTTGGAAGTTCATGGTTCACGTATTGCTGAAGCCTGGCTTGGAGATCATACATCTGATCATACCTCCGCAAAAACCACTTGAAAAGGCTGGCTATTGCATTCCCAACCTCAAACTGCAGTGAAGGTCCGGTCTGAAAAGGAGACTCCAGGGGTTTTCCCTGGCAGTTCAGAGGTTAGAACTCCACACTTTCACTGCCAAAGGCAAGGGTTCAATACCGGCTAAGGGATCTAAGATCCCACAAGCCCGGTGGCATGGCCAGAGAAAGAAACGAACCAAAAACCCCAGGAGAGAAAGGAACCTGTTCAACTTCACACCACTTTGCTTCAGACTTGGGCAGTGACAGACCGAACCACCAGGGGGCAGCATCTGCCCCTTTTCTGCTCTGGCCTGGGCTCTGGGACTCGGTTTTGGATGAGTTGCGTCCGAATGGGCCCCTGGTAGGGAGAAAAGGGTCTCTAAGGGGCCCCTTCCCACAGTTTTTCTTTTCACATTCATCTTAGTAGTAGGTTGTGTTTCCCCCATTTTATTTTTCTTTTCTTGGCCTTGGCATCTTATTTCCCAAACCAGGAATGTAACCCGTGTCCTGTACAGTGGAAGAACAGAATTCTAACCCTGGACCACTGGGGAATTCCCTCTCCAATGTGTATTCTTGAGGAAGCAAAGCGGGAATTTGAAATTCATTGTCCATGTGATTCCCTGGTGGAAGCTGCTCGTGGACCTCGTCTCCCCTCCCACCCCTCCTCCTGCAGACTCCTCTCCTCCCTTCAGTTGTGCACTCAGGTTGTCAGTTGGGATGCAGTGGAAACAAGGATGTCCTCAGCTGCTTCCTAGGAGAGCTCCACCCATCCTGTACCCTCCCCTACTCCAGAGCCTGAGTTGTCCTGGGGAAAGGGACCTGGAATCATCTAAGCCCCTCATTACGTGCTGAGGAAACCAAGACTCCCAAGGGGAGGTGGCTTTTCCAAGCCAGTTCAGTTGTCAGGACAGGAGTCATGATGACTCTCAGCCCAGGGTTCAGCCCACCAGGCCTTGAGGGGGCCTCTCTCTCCAGAGTCATCCCTCCCATGGCGTCTGTTTTTCTCCTCTAAGAAATCCCTCTCCCCAGTAAAGGCCTGAGGGTTCAGTATTACCCAGACCTTGCCTGAAAGTACAGGGTTTTATAGGTATCCCTCCCAACCCCCAAAGTGTCGGGGACCGGAGACCCGGAAACTCCCGGCTAAGGCTGGGTGCTTGGTTCCCACACTCAAGGAAACTCTTGAGTACGTTTAGTCAATCCATCATATAGTCATGAATTATGGAGGATTTCCTGATTGCCTGCTGTATGTCAGGCACAGTGCTGGGCACTGCAGAGCTGCGGCTGAGAAGAACCAGCTTCTGGGCTCAGCGCTTAGTCTGGTGGGGAGACAGCTCTGAGGAAGACCCTCCACTCAGCAGCTGGAATCTGACCCAGGTCAGGGAGCCAATATGAGGAAGCGGTAGGTTCTAGCTAGTCTGTCCTACTGTCTGGAATGTTTCTTTGCCTCCTGGCCACTTAAACTTGCGTCTGATATCACCACTGGAGAGGCCTTCATGAGCACCCCTCCCCCATGTAAAGTAGCTCTCCCCCCAGTCACTGTCCAGAACATTTCCGTTTTATTTTCCTCGATGGCTTATGTCACTGTCTGAAATGACTCTCGAGAGTCATTGTCTGTCTCTCCCTATTTCTCACTATAATGTTCACTCTATGAGGGCAGGTCCCGATCCATTTCACTGAGGCCTTCAACCTGGCAGGCACTCCATCCATGAATCCTCAAAGTAAGAATGTTTGAATGTTCTCTTTAGGAAATCCTCCAATGCATTCTGTCCTGGGCTGTGATCTTGTGGACAAGGTCTGCAGAAATGAGGCTGCAGGGAAACAAAATGGTCATTAATGGAGGAAGTTTCCATGGGCTCCAGGCTGGATGTGGAGATGGGGACTGGAATTCGCATTTAAAGGATACTGGACTGGGCCAGGCCCCGGTGTTGCCCTGACAAACTGGGTCCCTTCCTTCACCTCCTCCTTGCCATTTGTTTATCAACACCTTTCCTGGCAAAGGCAGAGGATGATGGATGGAGGAGAGACTGCCAGTTTCAGGTGTCTTATCTTTAATCAAGTGACAGTTTCCCCCTTGGGTGAGAGGCCCAGGAGATGTAAGAGAGGAGCTAGGAAGTTTCAAAGATTGTCGAGGAAACAAGATCTGTGAATCAGATATTGTTCACAGTCCACTTCAGCTAATTTCTAGCTGGGTGACTTTCACAAGTTACTTAACCTTTCTGTTCTTCAGTTTCTTTTTTTAGAGAAAATACACTTGGGTGGAGCCGAGAATTTAAAAAATTCCTAGACCTGAGGGTCTTCCCCTGAGGACTCCAGCAAACCCACACTGTTTCAGAGATGTTGGGTGTTGGGAGCAGGGCCTTGTCCACAGGATAGAAGAAATAATCCCGTGTTAAAAAGAAACAAAAGTAGTAAATGATCTGGCAGCTCCGTATACAGTGTTTTGAAAGTTAAAGGAAATTTTGCATAATGTTGCTCCATGGATATGACCCTCACAAGAAACAGTACTCCTAAGTAAACTGCCCCAACAGGGCAACAGAAAATCACACATTGATAAAACAGAAACCTTCACGAGACAGGTACCCAGAGCAAAACAAGGAAAACACTGAAAAAGATGTAACAAGCCTGTTGTTCATACTTTCTCTTTCCCCTGAGAGGGGTGCACTATTCCTGCAGGTACTACCATACCAGGTCAATGGGTGGAGTGGATGGAGTAAAGTTCTATTCCAACTCCCTGCTCCAAACATCCATTTACTAAAAAGTCCTGGCACAGAGGATCTGGTGTTGTTTCATGTTCGGTTGCTAAGTCCTGTTTGACTCTTTGCAACCTTGTAGACTGCATCATGCCCAGACTTTCTGGTCCTTCAGTATCTCCTGGAGTTGCTCAAATTCATGTCCATTGATGTGGTGATGCCATCCAACCATCTCATCCTCTGTCTTCCTCTCCTGCCTTCAATCTTTCCCGGCATCACAGTCTTTTCCAGGGAGTGGGTTCTTCCCATCAGGTGGCCAAAGTATTGGAGCTTCAGCTTCAGCATCAGTCTTTCCAAGGACAATTCAGGGTTGATTTCCTTTAAGACGGACTGGTTTCATCTCCTTGTGGTCCAAGGGACTCTCAGGAGTCTTCTCCAGCACCACAGTTCCAAAGTTCTTCGGCCTCTGACACCTTTATAGTCCAGCTCTCACATCCCTAAATGACTACTGGAAAGACCACAGCCTTGACTATAGGGACCATTGTCGATAAAGTGATGTCTTTGCTTTTTAACACGCTGTCTAGGTTGTCATAGCTTTCCTGCCAAGAAGCAATCATTTTCTGATTTCCTGGCTGCATCCTCAGTGATTTTAGGGCCCAAGAAGAGGAAATCTGTCACTGCTTCCACATTTCCCCCGTTCAATTAGCAATGCAGTGATGGGACCAGATGTCATGACCTTAGTGTTTTTACTATTGAGGGTTTTTTATTTTTGACTGCACTGGGTCTTCATTAATGCTAGAGTCTTCTCTAATTGGCAGCGGGGGCTACTCTCTAATTGTGGTTTATGGGCTCTGGAGTACAGGCTCAGTAGTTGTGATAAAGAGGCTTAGTTGTCTCAGGGCATGTGAAATCTTCCTGGACCAATATTTGAACCCATCCCTTGCCATTGGCAAGTGGATTCTTAATCACTGGGCTAGGAAGGAAGAGTCATTCCTTCTGGCTTATTTTGATTTGAACTTTGTGCTGAGCTGAAGAGCCTGCCTTGTATATCTAAAAGACACAGTGGCTCTTACTTTAGGCCCTTTCTTTTCTAAGTATTAACTCCAAGTAATAACACAACTTCTGCAATGGTACTCATCTCTCTTTGTCGGGCAGTGACCTGTATAAATGAAATCTCAGTATAAACAACACACACACTGAGCCGTAAACCCATCATTTTAACCTAGACTGCAGGTGGATCTTGGTGGCTTTCTGCAGGAACTGCCTGAAGTCAGAAAACATGATTACAGAAGTAACATTAAAGACATAGAAAGAAGTAAATCAGGGTTGAGTAGACAGAAGATCTCATGCCTCCTGCCAGGAAGAAAGAAAAAAGGATGTAAACAAACCAAAAAAAACCTCCCTGAGATAGCCAAATCCTATACAGGAAAGGACCAGATTCTGCTTTTGGACACTTCCGTCTGTGTCCCCGAGGGGGTGCACCGTTCCTGGAAGTACTGCAATACCAGGTCGATGCGTGGAGTGGACGGAGCAAGCTCCTATTCCAACTCCCTGCTCCAAAAACCCATTTAATATATTGTCCTCGGATAGAGGACGTATCAGATATTAAACTGATAAGAACAGATACTACACTTGATCTTAGCCAAAAGGCCGAGAAGCGATAGTGTGGCACCGCCCGCCGCTGTCACCGTCCGGCTGTCGTGCACGTTGCACTCAGTGTGACCGGGTCCCCGCTCACTCCAGGTCTCCCTTCCTTTGCCTCGTTGACAGTGTTATGGCGGCACTACACCAGACTCTCGAGCAGAAGTTGGATTCTCCACATTGTAAAAGAGAAATCCCGCATCTGCCGTGGCTTTGTGGTTCTCGGGCGGAATCTGCATCTGCATGCCCCGCCCTCTGTCGCCAAGAAGGCGTGGCTCCGGCGGGACCGCAGCACCCTGGGGACGGCCTCGGGGCGGCGGCAGGGGAGCTCCTCCTTGGTGCTGGTGGAGAGGAGAGACCCGACCGGTGCGGGTGCGGGGTGGCCGGCGAGAGGGACCCGTGCGACGAGCTGTCGCAAGACAAGGTCGCAAGACTGATTCGCCAGAAACGTCCGGACTGCAGTGTGTTACTCAGGCTTCCTCCTGCGGAGAGAGGGGCTCCGTAGGGTCGGGTGTGTGGAGGGGGCTTCCCTGCCAGGCGGAAGGCGGATGGCCCACAGTGGGGAAGGGAGGAGGCGTGTGGATGCGGAGGGCGGGGCCGGGCCGCGGGAGGGGTTCACTCCAACTCCAGCGCCTTTGTCCTTCGGTGCTTCTACAACCAAACCGATCCCGGGCCTCCTACCGAAAGCTCCCTCCGCCTAGACCCTCGTTTCCCTGCCCCTCATCAGCTGTGGGCTTCGCTGGTGGCTCAGATTGTCAAGAATCCGCCTGCAAGACAGGAATCACGGGCTCGATTCCTGAGTCGGAAAAATCCCCTAGAGGAGGAAATTGAAACCCACGACTGTGTTCTTGCCTAGGAAATCCCATGGACGCAGGAGCCTGGCGGGTCACAAGGACCGAAACAGCTGGACACACAGACTAAACAACAGGAAACATTCTATTGATCTGAGCCGTCACAGCCACTAACCACATGCAGCCAGGGAACTCTGGGCTGGTGGTTTCTCCCAATTCAGAGGTACTGAAAGTGGAAAAAACACATGGGGATTTAAAACTTAATATTAAAAATTGTAAAAAAAAAAATCTCTGTAATGATGATATTAATTACATATTGAAATGATATTTTAGATATTGTGTTTTATTTGTGGGGGGTTTGCAAGGGTTTGCCAGAACTGGAAGAGGGATGGAACCCCTGCCCTTGTCATTGGGAAGCATGGAGTTCTAACCACTGGACCACCAGAATTTGAGAAATCTTGAGTAAAGAACGTATTAAACTTAATTTCACTCACTCCTCTTTATTTTTTATATGCCTTAAGAATATTTCAATTTACCTGGGCAAGGGAATTCCTTGGTGCTCCAGTGGTTAGGCTTCAGTATTTTCAGTGCAGGAGCCCAGGTTCCATCCTTGGTTGGAGAACTGGGATCCCAAAAGCCACACAGCGTGGCCTAAGGGGAGAAAGTTATGTTTGTGACATATATTTCTTGAAAGCATTGTTACAGATGGAAGTGCTGAGAGGCTAAGAAAGTTGCCTAATGTGAAAAGAAGTCAGGAGTTGCATTCAAGCATCCTGCTAACCAGGGGTCCTGATATTCTAACTGGGGATGATAAGAATGCCTCTCTGATGCGGGTACTAGTGAATCTACCCGTGGAAATGAAAGCACAGGGGGATGTCTTGATGAGTATACCCTAGGGAAAGTTACTTCTTGCCTGTAAAATAGGCATTTGATTCCAATTTACAGTCTTGTGAACTATCTCTGCCTACTCACCCTGAGGATTCCTGTTTCATATCCCACTTTCCCTGGTCTTATGTTTCTGCTGGGCTGCCAAGTTGCTTTGACACCCATGATGCTCACGTGGCATAGATACACATGTGGATATGGACACAGACATAGAATATGAGTATATTCACAAATATACAGCCATTAGTCCTGTATTGTCTTTCACCTTGATGGTAAATATTTTGTTTGCAGGTGTATTATCAGCACCTATGGTAGTGCTCTGAACGTACTTGACTCTTGATGAATAAGTGTTGAATGAATGGTTGAGGGTCCAATGAGACAATGTATAATGTGCTTAGCTTGGGCCTGACAAATTCCTCAAATTTCTTGATCAGAAATTCTGGAAGGAGGCCCCAGCTCTGTTTTTATCAAGTCCTCTACATGACACTGGCAAATTCCCAAATTTGAGCATGCATCCATTCAAAGCTATGCCCCCCCCAGTGTGGGTCAAACAACATGGGTGACTTGACAGAAATCTATGAAATTAAGAAGCTGAATCAGGGACTTTCTGGTGGTCCAGTGGTTAAGTATTCGCCTCCCTATGCTGGGGACACAGTTTGATTCGTGGTCTGGCCCTAAGATTCCCCCATGCTTCAAGGCAACTAAGTCTGAGTGCTCAGGAGCCTGTGTGCCACAACCAAGACCAGATACAGCCAGATAAGTAAATTCTTTTTTTTTTTCTTTCTTTTTTTTAATTAAACCTATAAATTCTCTGGGGATTGGCCCCTATTGTGAACGTTCTAAAGAATCTCTCAGCTTGGATAACTGGCCGACAGCGAGTTCCCTGCAGAGCGTGAGCCTGATTCTCTCCCCTCAACTCACCTCTCTGTCTCTCTCTGGTGGGCTTGTTCCTCCTCCCTCAAAGTTGTTAGCTATTGCTCCCATGACACTGTCACCCTCTTGGGGCTCTGACTGCTGTTTCTTGCTGATCACCTAACAGCCCTCCTGAGGCCAAGGTCTCCCCAGGTGCCCATGTCCTGTGCAGATGGATGCTGGAATCTGTCCCCATGTGGATCTGTCTCCTAAGACATTACAACCTGCTGCAACTGCCTCTTCATAACCTTCTCCACCCTCCAGCCTCCTCCAGCCTCTGCCTTCCCAGCACCAGCTATTAGGCCCTTGTAAAAGCATAAGACAGAGAAGGCAATGGCACCCTACTCCAGTACTCTTGCCTGGAAAATCCCATGGACGGAGGAGCCTGGTGGGCTGCAGTCCATGGGGTCGCTAAGAGTCGGACACGACTGAGCAACTTCACTTTCACTTTCATGCAGTGGAGAAGGAAATGGCAACCCACTCCAGTGTTCTTGCTTGGAGAATCCCAGGGACGGGGGAGCCTGGTGGGCTGCCGTCTATGGGGTCGCACAGAGTCGGACATGACTGAAGTGCCTTAGCAGCAGCAGCAAAAACATAAGAAATGTCACTGAAATCAAATTTCCTGCCCAGAAAATGTTCATTTACATTTGATCTTACCTCCACAAAAACCGTTTGAAAAGGGTGGCTTTTCCATTCTCAACCTCAAACTGAAGTGAAGGTCCTGTCTGAAAGGATGACTCCAGGGGAATTCCCTGGCAGTTCAGAGGTTAGAACTCCACGCTTTCAATACCTGGTAGGGGATTTAAGATCCCACAAACTGGGTGGCATGGCCAGAAAAAGAAACAAACAAAAAGACCCCAGAAGGAAAGAAAGGAACCTGTCCAACTTGAGTGAAGTCAGTGAGTGAAGTCGCTCAGTCGTGTCTGACTCTTTGCGACCCCATGGACTATAGCCTAACCAGGTTCCTCCGTCCATGGGATTTTCCAGGCAAGAATACTGGAGTGGGTTGCTGCCGGGGACCAGCCCCGGTGGATCCAGGGAATTCGAAGGGAGACGGCTTTGGTGATCAGGAAACAACAGCTTACTTAAATGTTAAAGATATAAAGAGTGGTTAAATAAGGATAGCTCAGTGAGAAAATTTAGTGGAGAAAAGAGGCTGAATAATTCAGCCAGAAAGTGAGAGAAAGAAAGACATGGGGAGACCAAGCTTCGGTGAACAAGGCCCACACCTTATTTTCCAAAGTAGTTTTTATACCTTAAGTTATGCATAGAGGATAATGGGGAAAGGGGTAGAGTCATGCAGTAAGCCAGGCTTTCTTCCTGCAAACTTACCATATGCAAAAGTTTAGGTGATTTTCATCATCTTCTGGCCCGAAGACCTGTTAACATTTTAAGACCCTTTCTTCAGAAAACTTATTTTTCTCTAAAGGTGATTAGTCAGGCGCCACCCTCCAAAAGCATTAGATAAAGTTGCATTCCTACAGAGCAAAGGTGTGGTGGGCTATAACAACAAAAAGAATTAACTCAAGGGTCCAAGGTTACAAACATTAAAGCTACTACTTACACCAAGTATATTAATCAATACACTGCCAGGGACACAGCAGGTAAGGGATATGGAGACTTAGCAGCAAACATTGGCCCAATAAGTGAAAAACCCTTCACCAATACAATTTCTAATCAATCTTTTAACTGCTCAAAGGAATCTGTATTTAGACAGTTTAGAACATCTCATGCCTCTCACAGTTGGGAGGCTCTGAACATCACATGTGGCTGGAAAAACCTATTCAGGCAGGCTAGAGGACTTCCAAAGGAGTTTGTAGGTTGAAACACTATCACACCCAGGAACTTTATTAACTGGAGCTGTAAGGTAATTCTTTTTTCAGAGAGAGGTAGTGGGGGACAGCCCCCCATAAAGTCAGAGGTGTAGGTGAGACCACAAAGCAGAAAATAGGCAGACTCTGGTTTTGGGGGTAGATGCTTGAGAATTTCCAGGGGGACTCCTGAGGCTCGATCCCGCCTTTGCGTATGCCGAGCCTCCTTCCTCATGACCTTTGCCACGGGCGGAGTTCCTCACGCTGGCTCCCGGCAGGTTGCCATTTCCTTCTCCAGGAGATCTTCCCGAACCAGGGATTGAACCCAGGTTTCATGCATCGTAGGCAGACACTTTACCGTCTAAGCCACCAGGGAAGATCCAACTTGACTCCTCCCCTTTTCTTCAGACTTAGGCAGTGACAGACTCATCCACCAGGGGGCAGCATCTGCTCCTTTTCCGCCCTGGCCTGAACTCTGGGACTTGGTTTTGGATGAGTTGCTTCTGAATGGGCCCCTGGCCAGAGAAAAGGGTCTCTAAGACCCCCTTCCCACAATTTCTCTTTCTTTTTTTTTTCACACTCAGACTAATTAGTAGGTTGTGTTTTCCCCATTTTATATATTAATTAATTAATTTATTTATTTATTTATTTATTTTTGACCTTGGGATGTTAGATCCCCAACCAGGGATGTAACTTGTGCCCTGTGCTGTGGAAGAAAAGAATTGTAACCAGTGGACAGCCAGGGAATTCCCTCTTTGTTTTATTCTTGAGGAAGCATAGGTGGGATTCGAAATATGGCTCTTTGTGATTTCCAGTCTGAAGCCGCTCCTGGACCTCCACTCCCCTCCCCATCCCTCTACCTGCAGACTCCTCTCCTCCCTTCAGTTGTGCACTCAGGTACTTGGTTGGGATGCTGTGGAGACAAGGATGTCCTCAGCTGCTTCCCAGGTGAGCTCCACCCATCCTGTACTTTCCCCTATTCCAGAGCCTGGGCTGTTTTGGGGAAAGCGACCTGGAATCATCTAAGGTCCTCATTGCATGCAGAGGAAACCAAGGCTCCCAGGGCGAGGTGGCTTTTCCAAGGCAGTTTACTTGACAGGGCAGGACTCATGATGACTATCAGTCCAGGGTTCAACCCACCAGGCTTTGGTGGGGGTGGGGACAGCCTCTCTCTCCAGTTCCATCCCTCCCATGGCCTCTGACTTTCTCCTCCAAGAACTCTCTCCTCCCCAGTAAAGTCGTGAGGGTTCAGTATTACCAGACCTTTCCTGAACGTGCAGGGTTTTATAGGTATCCCTCCCAACCCCCAAGGTCTCAAGGACCACAGACCAGGAAACTCCCAGTTAAGGCTGGGTGCTTGGTTCCGACACTCAAGGAACTTCTTGAGTATATTTAGTCAATCCATCATGTAGTCATGAAACATGGAAGATGTTCTGATTGCCTACTGTGTGGCCAGCACCGTGCTGGGCATTGCAGAGCTGTGGTTGTGAAGAACCAGCTTCTGGGCTCAGCGCTTAGTCTGGTGGGGATCCAGCTCTGACGAAGAACATCAGTCAGCAACTGGAATCTGACCCAGGACAAGGAGCCAATGGGAGGAACTAGATAGGTGCCAGCTAGTCTGTCCTTCTGTCTGGAATTCTTCCTTGACTCTTGGCCAATTAATCTTGCCTCTGATGTCACCATTGGAGAGGCTTTCATGAGCACCTCTCCCCCATGTAAAATAGCTCTCTCACCAGTCACTCTCCAGCATATTTCCCTGTTTCCCTTCATGGCTTGTATCACTATCTGAAATGAGCCTCTTGAGTCATTGTGTGTCTCTCCCACTTCTTCTTTATAATGTCCATTTCATGAGGGCAGGCACTGAGACCTTCAACCTGACGGGCACTCCATCTGTGAATGCTTAAAGTAAGAATGTTCAAATATTCTCTGTAGCGTATCCTCCAGTGCACTATGTTCTGGGCTGTGATCTTGTGGACAGAAAGGGCTGCAGAGGTGAGGCTGCCAGGAAATAAAATGATCACTAATGGAGGAAGGCTCCCTGGGCCCCAGGCTGGATTTGGAAGTGGGGACTGGAGTTCCCATTTAAAGGAGACTGGACTTGGGTAAGCCCACAACCTGGTGTTGTCCTGACAAACTGGGCCCCTTCCTTCACCCCCAACTTGTCCCACTACCTCCTTCCCATTTGTTCATCAACACCTTTCCTGGCGAAGGCAAAGGATGAAAGGTGGGGTGAGATTGCCAGTTTCAGCACCCTTATCAGATAATCAAATGACAATTTCCTTCTTGGGTGTGAGGCCCAGGAAATGTAGATGTTTTCTGCTGTACAACGATTGTTCACAGCTCATTTCTGCTAATTTCTATCTGGGTGACTTTGGACAAGCTTCTTAATCTTTCTGTTCTTCAGTTTCTTCTTTTAGGAAAAGCACACTTGGGTGGAATCTTGAATTTAAAAAATTCCCAGAGCTGAGAGTCTTCCCCTGGGGACTCCAGCAACCCTGAATCGTTTCAAAGTTCTGTTAGGTGTTGAGAGCAGTGCCTTGTCACTGGATAAAAGAAATAATCCAGTAGTAAAGACAAACAAAACTACTAAGGGAGCTGGAAACAGCCTTATTACAGTGCTTTGAAATATAAAAGAGAAATTTAACATAAAATTGGTGCATGGATATAGTCCTTACAAGAAATAGTACTCCTAATTAAACTGCCCAAACAAGAAAATAGAATAACACACATTTGCAAAACAAAACAGAAAGCCCCATATAGATGTGTACCCAGTAACAAAAAGATGAGGAAGACATTGAAAAAGATGTAACAAGTGTATTGTTCATACTTTCTCGTTTCCCTGAGAGGGGTGCATGATTACTGGAAGTACTGCAAGACAAGGTCTGTCTGTGGAGTGAACAAAGCAAGCTCCTATTCCCACTCCCTACTCCAAAAACCCACTTAATATATTGTCCTCAGATAAAGGGCATATCACATATTAAACTGATAAGAAGATACTACACTTGATCGTAGCCAAGAGGCGGAGAAGCGATGCCATAGGCTCTGTCCTAGCTATCACCGTCCTCCCTTCAGCTCCAGTAAATGCACGGTGAGCACCCCAACCCTCAGTGGACATTTCTGGCTTACTCTCCTATGTCTGTTCCAGAACAGTGAAACTGCACTTGTTCTCTATAACATTCACATCCCTTTTTGCACCCCTGCCCATCTTTCCGCAGAGGAGGGCCCTAATTTACATGCCCCGCCCCCCAGGGGCGTGACCACCACCGTCCAGCTCGGCTCTCGGCACCGTCGGTCCTCCCGGCCCCGGCCGCTCTGCAGAAGCTGCTGTGGCGCTGGAGGTCGCTGTGCTCGCCGCACACTTTCCAGCTCCGGGGAAAACGCAGGAGTTTTGCAGTTGGCCGCCTCAGGGGGTCGATGGAGGGAGCTGCAGCACGAGACCGGCCGGCTTGCTCGCAAAACAAATCCTGGGTCATCATGACTGTGCATTTGGGAAATTAGGGTTTGTCGGGGGCCGCCAGGCAGACAGAGCCCAGAGTTTGAGCAGAGAGAGAATTACGAGGGCGGGGGAGGGGAGAGGCAGGAACCGCCTTGCCTGAGAACGGGTCTCCGTCCCGCTCGTAACGGCTAGGCTCCTTAACTGAGACCCCGGGGTCACCAGGCGGGCGCACTTGTCTTTCCTCCGTTCTCCGCTAAGCCGCTAGAGAGCTGCAGGGTCTGTGAAACTATCACAGTCGCCCCTCCTCCTAACCGACTCTGCCGCTGCTGCTGCTGCTAAGTCGCTTCAGTCGTGTCCGACTCTGTGTGACCCCAGAGACGGCAGCCCACCAGGCTTCCCCGTTCCTGGGATTCTCCAGGCAAGAACACTGGAGTGGGTTGCCATTTCCTTCTCCAATGCATGAAAGTGAAAAGTGAAAGTGAAGTCGCTCAGTCGTGTCCGACTCTAGTGACCCCATGGACTGTAGCCTACCAGGCTCTTCCGTCCATGGGATTTTCCAGGCAAAAGTACTGGAGTGGGATGCCATTGCCTTCTCCGAACTGACTCTCTAGTTCAGTCGAAAGAAAGTCGCTCAGTCGTGTCCGACTCTTTGCGACCCCATGGACTGTAGCCTACCAGGCTCTTCCGTCCATGGGATTTTCCAGGCAAGAATACTGGAGTGGGTTGCCATTTCCTTCTCCAGGGGATCTTCCCGACCCAGGGATCGAACCCGGGTCTCCAGCATTGTAGGCAGACGCTTTACCATCTGAGCCACGAACCTGAGGGGAAAGATCCCTGACCTCACGACAGCCACCTGCCAGGCACTGCCCTGCATTCTTTGCTATGATCGAGCCCACTTGGATTGAGGAGGATTGACACTGTTATCATCTTCATTTCATAGTCGTGATCAACGAGACCAGAGAGGCTGAGAAACTTGTCCTGGGTCACTCAGCTAGAAGGCAGTTGACCTGCGGAGTTGATCACGGTGTTCCAAGAACTGCCAGGTTCTGAAGCACAGGTCCCGCTCACTGATGGAGTCCAGACCAGTGACTGCACTAGTTGTCTAGAACTTTCACATCCCTTTTTGCACCCCCGCCCATCCTTCCGCAGAGGAGGACCCTACTTTGCATACCCCAGGGGCGTGGTCAGCCCTTCTAGCTCAGTCCTTGGCACTGTCCTGGCCCCCGTCACTCTGCAGAAACTGCTGTGGCGCCATAGGTCGCTGCGCCTGCCGCACACTTTGCACAAGAAGAGGGGGAAAGCCACAAGAAGAGGAAGGCGACATTGAAGGACAGCAAGGTTGCTGGTGACACACACATGGATTTGCTGGCGCAAGGCCCACAGCTCCATGGTTTTGATAAGAGTGGGTGGCCCCTGGGGTCAAGTCCTCGCCTGAGCTTGTCTTGGCTTCTGGCTCTCTGATTCCCTGCCGGCTTGGGTTTTCCCTGTCTCCTGTGGGAGAGGAAGGGTGGGGGGAGTGATCTGTTTCACTTCTTAGGGAACCCTAATAACCTTCTGGACAGATTAGCTCTGAGGTCCCCTCTGGACATGCCTGGCAGGAGTCAGCCCTCAACTAGCAAACACTAGGGATAAAGAGAGTTTTTGCCAGGTATTTGGGAATTGATCCTCAGACAGTTTCATTCCTGCAAGGGAGTGTCTCACATTAAAGTGATTTACATCACCTTCTAGTTCATGCATAGGACCCTTAGGAGCTTGGTTAACTTGAGTTAGTACCCCTTCCCCATCATGCCCTGTTAAAGTATTAGTTGCTCAGTTGTGTCCGACTCTGCAATCCCAGACTGTAGCCTGCCAGGCTCCTCTGTTCATGGGATTCTCCAGGCAAGAACACTAGAGTGGATTCCCATGCCCTCCTCAAGGGGATCTTCCTGACCCAGGGATCAAACCTGGGTCTCCTGCATTGCAGGCAGTTTCTTTACTGTCTGAGCCACCAGGGGAAATCCCACCATTCCCTGTTCTCTGCTCAGACAGAAATTCTACTGCTGGCCCCAGACCTTATCCAGATGCCATGTGCCTTCACTAAGGTATTGTATCCTCAGAGTCCCTGATATCCTTGCCCTGAAGGAGTTAGGAGTAACAGGTCAGGATGGGACTCTAGGATGACCCGCAGAGGTCTCAAGCATTTCCTGTTTCTGCAGCCTGAGGAACCAGGTACCTTGTCAGACTCTTGCATTTTTGCCAAACTCACAGGTTATAGATTATATCTCATTGTTGTTTAAATATGCATTTCTCTCTTTATAGTTGTATGAAAAATCATATTTATTATAACTAATTTTAAAGACTTTATTGAAGGACAGCATACAAAAATGATGTTAAAGTGTAAAACTTGATTAAATTTCACAAAGTAAACACAATTGTAACCATTACTCTGCTTAAGAAAAAGCATTACTATCTCCTAAGAAGATGTTCTTCTGTCCCTTTCTTGTCATGACTCTCTTCTGCCTCTAAACAATGATATTTGTTATCTTTCCCAAGAATCGTGGTTAAATTTGTTTTTATTTCGGGCTGTGCTGGGTCTTCACTGCTGCGTGCGGTCTTTCTCTAGTTGTGCCCAGCGGGGGCTGCTCTCCAGTTGTGGTGCCTGCGACTGTCATCACAGTGGCTGCACTTGCTGCACATGCGCACTAGAGGGCAGGCTCAGCAGTTGTGGTGTATGGGCTCAGTTGCCCTGTGGCATGTGGGATCTTCTGGGACCAGGGATTGAACCATTACCACCTTCATTGCAAGGCAGATTCTTAACCACCACCAGGGAAGTTCCAGAACTGTGGGATTTTTTAGCCAAATTTTATTGAGCAGTTTGCTTTTTTCTGATCACATTCTCAGGTCTCTTTGTAGAATACTGAGTTTCACCCTACTTGTGATAGATTTGCAAATATTTTTTTCCCAGTTGCTTTTTAATTGTGTAGATGCGAATTATATAAATGGATATAATATATAAATGTTTATAAACACTTGACTTTCAGAGTCTGAGTTATAGTATGAGTTAGGTCATTGGGGAAGGACTTACTGAGACAGAGTGAGGAATGCAGGAGGTTGACAGTAGGAAAGGTTAATGCTTTGAACAATAAAAGGCAGGAAGCAGGAAAGAAGTTCTGAACCAAGTTGGCAGCTAGCAGAGTCCAGATTTCCACCTCACCCAACCCAACCCAACCCAAGAAATGACTGGGCCCTGTGACTCCATGGAGTTCAGGATTGAGGTCCCCAAGAAGTATGGGGCTCATTGTGTCTTCCGTTGCCTGCCACAGTGGCCCACTGTTCACGTGCCCATTGGGCCAGGCCGGGCATGGCCAGCTACAAATGCTGGTGGAGTTAATCTGTCTGTTGATTGTCCAGTGCCCTCCTCCTCCTCAATCCTGACAAACCACTTCTTAGATTGGCTGCTGTTGTGGGCCTGACCAAGTTTTCAGTCTTGGAGGCCTGCTATACAGTTTGTGACTCATGGTCTCTGTCCCATGGTAGCCATCTGCCGGGGTCCAGCCCCGGCTGATCCAGGGTATTCGAAGGAGAGACGGCATAGGCGACCTATTTATTTAAATATTTATCAAAGATATAAAGAGTAATAGAATGAGGATAGCTCAGTAGGAAAATTCAGTGGAGAAAAGAGGCTGAGTAGCTTGGTTTACGCGGGAGACCAATAAAACTTCAAGACAAGAAGTTTGCACCACTTACGTAGGCCGCAGGCATCCTTCCGTTCTCCCGAAGGAGAGGAGACACTGAGGCCTCCCCGGTCCGATCTTAGAAGCCCAGGCATAATTAGCAAGCATGGCGGGTTCCGCGCTCCAGATGGAGACTCAACCAGAATTTGGGAGAGAGAGCGACATGGGGAGACCAAGTTTCGGTGAACAAGGCCCACACTTTATTTTCCAAAGTAGTTTTTATACCTTAAGTTATGCATAGAGGATAATGGGGGAAGGGGTAGAGTCATGCAGTAAGCCAGGCTTTCTTCCTGCAAACTTATCATATGCAAAAGTTTAGGTGATTTGCATCATCTTCTGGCCCGGAGGCCTGTTAACAGTTTAAGACCCTTTCTTCAGAAAACTTATTTTTCTCTAAAGGTGATTGGTCAGGAGCCACCCTCCAGAAGCATTAGATAAAGTTGCATTCCTACAGAGCAAAGGTGCAGTGGGCTATAACAAGAAAAAGAATTAACTCAAGGGTCCCAGGTTACAAACATTAAAGCTACTATTTACACCAATTATATTAATCAATACACTGCCAGGGACACAGCAGGTAAGGGATATGGAGACTTAGCAGCAAACATTGGCCCAACAAGTGAAAAACCCTTCACCAATACAATTTCTAATCAATCTTTTAACTGCTCAAAGGAATCTGTATTTAGACAGTTTAGAACATCTCATGCCTCTCACAGTTGGGAGGTTCTGAGCAATCACATGTGGCCGGAAAAACCTATTCAGGCAGGCTAGAGGATTTCCAAAGGAGTTTGTAGGTTGAAACACTGTCACACCCAGGAATTATTAACTGGAGCTGTAAGCTAACTCTTTTTTCAGAGAGGTAGTGGGGGACAGCCCCCCGTAAAGTCAGAGGTGTAGGTGAAAGCACAAAGCAGAAAGTAGGCAGACTCTGGTTTTGGGGTAAATGCTCGAGAATTTCCAGGGGGACTCCTGAGGCTCGATCCCGCCTTTGCGTATGCCGAGCCTCCTTCCTCATGACCTTTGTCATGGGTGGAGCTCCTCACGGTGGCTCCCGGCAGTGATAGAATTCCAGTTGAGCTATTCCAGATCCTGAAAGATGATGCTGTGGAAAGTGCTGCACTCAATATGCAATATGCCAGCTCCGGGCAGCCACCTGTCTCTACAAATGCCTAGTAGTTTGCCAGAAGCTGCTTTTGGGAACATGGACAAGCCTCTGTTGCTGTGAGTGTTGTGTCCTGGCTCTAGAGCCCTGAGGCCTTGCATTGCGATCCCCACTTTAGCTTACCACCAAGTCCCTCACTTCCCTTCACTCACCTGCCCGTCTCTAAGATAATAGGGTCTGCCGCGTCTGCTGAGCTGAGTAGCGGGCTTGCCTCACCTCACTTGCTAGCTTTGCACCCCTTTCTGGCCCAGGCCCAGCTCCAAGCCAAACGTGTTTTGGGTCACCTGGCTTTATGAGCCCAGGCAGGATTTTTTTGTGTAGAATGTGTTTGAAGTTTCCAGAACTCAGAGGCCCAACTAGGCCCTGTGCTCTCTTCTCTGTGGTCACTGTTGAAAGAGGAAACAATTTACCTCTCCTTTGAGAAAGGCTGGGCTGGATGAAGCACAACCTGGAATCAAGATTGCCAGGAGAAATATTGATAACCTCAGATATGCAGATGACACCACCCTTATGGCAGAAAGTGAAGAAGAACTAAAGAGCCTCTTGATGAAAGTGAAAGAGGAGAGTGAAAAAGTTGGCTTAAAGCTCAACATTCAGAAAACGAAGATCATGGCATCTGGTCCCATCACTTCATGGCAAATAGATGGGGAAACAGTGGAAACAGTGGCTGACTTTATTTTTCTGGGCTCCAGAATCACTGCAGATGGTGATTGCAGCCATGAAATTAAAAGACGCTTACTCCTTGGAAGGAGTTATGACCAACCTAGACAGCATATTAAAAAGTAGAGACATTACTTTGTCAACAAAGGTCCGTCTAGTCAAGGCTATGGTTTTTCCGTAGTCATGTATGAATGCGAGAGTTGGACTATAAAGAAAACTGAGAGCCGAAGAATTGATGCTTTTGAACTGTGGTGTTGGAGAAGACTCTTGAGAGTCCCTTGGACTGCAAGGAGATCCAACTAGTCCATTCTAAAGGAGATCAGTCCTGGGTGTTCATTGGAAGGACTGATGTTGAAGCTGAAACTCCAATACTTTGGCCATCTGATGCGAAGTTGACACATTTGAAAAGAACCTGATGCTGGGAAAGATTGAAGGCGGGAAGAGAAAGGGATGACAGAGGATGAAATGGTTGGATGGCATCACCAAGTCAATGGACATGAGTTTGGGTAAACTCCGGGCGTTGGTAATGGACAGGGAGGCTTGTATGCTGCAGTTCATGGGGTCGCAAAGAGTTGGAAGGCCTGGTATGCTGCGGTTCATGGGGTCACAAAGAGTCAGACACAACTGAGCGACTGAACTGAACTGAGCTAGGAGAGTGTTGCAGCTGGTGCTCCACAGTAGGAACCCCTAAACATTGCAGCCTTTCTTGTTTTACTGTAGTATCACTTCTCTTCTCACTAAGTTCACTGTGCTTTGTCAGATTTCTGGTGTGCCAGCACCTTTCCACTTTTTTTTTTCAAGAGTTCATATCATGGAAAATGAGTCAATATGATATGTTACACTGCAGCCTGGACAATAAAAAATTACAAAAGTTCTGTGGAATAAAAGTCTAAAATAGAAAAACTGTTAGTTCATGTTTCAACCTTCTAAAAAAATAAATAAAAACCAACATTCAAAGTGTTAGTTTGCCACTACAATTTTTTTGAAGTATGATGAAGCCTGAAACTATTTACAAGGACGTAGTTTTAACAGGACTAACATTTAACTCCAAGGTCTCCTAAGTACTGAAAAGTGAAAGTGAAGTTGCTCAGTCGAATCCACTCTGCGACCCCGTGGACTGTAGCTTACAAGGCTCCTCAGTCCATGGGGTTTTCTAGGCAGTAGTACTGGAGTGGATTGCCATTTCCTTCTCCAGGGGATCTTCCCAAACCAGGGATTGAACCTGGGTCTCCGGCATTGTAGACAGATACTTTACCCTCTGAACCACCAGGGAAGTACTTTTTGGTCCCGTTTAAATCTAACTTTTATTACCAAAGATATTTCCCTGAGGAGGTGCACCGTTTCTGGAAGTACTACAGTACCAAGTCAGTGCGTGGAGTGGACAGAGCGAGCTCCTATTCCAACTCCCTGCTCCAAAAGTCCACTAAATATATTGTCCTCGGATAGAGAACGTATCAGACATTAAACTTATAAGAACAGATACTACACTTGATATTAGCCAAAAGGCCCAGAACCGATACCCTGTCACTGTCTGTCGCTGTCTGTCGCTGTCACCGTCCTGCTGCCGTGCATATTACAATCAGTGTGACCGGGTCCCCGCTCACTCCAGGTCTCCCTTCCTTTGCTTCGTGGACACTACTGTGAATGGTGCTGTACTGGACTCTCGTGCAAATTTTTTATTTTCTACATTGTAGGAGAGAATTTATAACCTGCTGTAACTTTGTCATTCCCTGACAGAGGCGCCATTTCTAATTTGCATGCCCCGCCCTTTCTGTGAGGGTGGGTGTAGCCTTGCGGGTTGACAGCCAGCTTTTCTGCATGGTTTCTGCGCGCATGAGCGGAAGCTGGGCCGGGGCGGAGCTCTTCCTTGGCACTGGCTCATGGGGAAAGGCAGGATTTGGAGATGTTGGGGTTGGGCGAACCGAGTAGGGGCTCTGTGTAATTGACCAGCCGACTGGTCCGAGTACGAAAAAAGTCATCTGGTCTTCACTGTGAAAACAACAGGGTCCCACGGGTTGGCTCTGTCCAGCCATAAACCACTCGGAGGCTGGGACTCTGGGAGTGTCTGTCTACTGTCGCCTACCAGGGGCTATCCAGAGAACTTGAGACCTGAGATCTGGCCCTCTGAGTACTGCTGCCCTGTTGTCAGAATCCCCACCCTGCCCCGGCTGCAGGCCCCTAGGGCAAACCCCTTAACCTCCAGAGCTCTAATTCCCCAGAGAGGTGGAAACCTTAAAGCCTATCTTGTGGGGTTGTTGTTGTTCAGTCGCTCAGTCGTGTCCAACTCTTTGCGACCCCATGGACTGCAGCACGCCAGGCTTCCCTGGCCTTCACCATCTCCCGGAGCTTGCCCAGATGCATGTCCATTGAGTCGGTGATGCCATCCAACCATCTCATCCTATGTCGTCACCTTCTTCTGCTTTCACTCTTTCCCAGCATCAGGTTCTTTTCTAATGAGTTGGCTCCTTACATCAGGTGGCCAAAGTATCGGAGCTTCAGTATCAGTCCTTCCAATGAATATTCAGGATTGATTTCCTTTAGTATTGACTGGTTTTGATCTCTTTGCAGTCCAAGGGACTCCCAAGAGTCTTCTCCAACACCACAGTACAAAAACATCAATTCTTTGGCGGTCAGCCATCTTTATGGTCCAACTTGCACATCCATACATGACTACTGGAAAAAGCGTAGCTTTGATGAGATGGACCTTTGTTGGCAAAGTAATGTCTCTGCTTTTTAATACACTGTCTAGGTTTGTCATAGCTTTTCTTCCAAGGAGCAAGTGTCTTTTAATTTCATGGCTGCAGTCACTATCTGTGGTGATTTTGGAGCCCAAGAAAAGTCTGTCACTGTTTCCACTGTTTCTCCACCTATTTGCCATGAAATGATGGGACCAGACGCTATTGATCTTAGATTTTTGAATGCTGAGTTTTAAGCTAGTGTTTTCACTCTCCTCTTTCACCTTCATCAAGCGACTCTTTAGTTCCTCTTCATTTTCTGCCATCAGAGTAGTGTCACCTGTTTATCTTAAGTTATTGATGTTTCTCCTGGCAATCTTGAATCTAACTTGAGGGCATACAAAGGGAGCTAAGGAGGCGACCTTGGTTTAGTAATCTAGAATGTGGATCCTGGTGTCCAATCAATGAGGTTCCAATGAAGGGGGCATAGCTGTGACACTGAAATAACTGAGCAACTGTATCTCAGAGAGACAATGCAATAAGAAACATTGTTTGGGCCAAGGTTTGCACTGTTTTCCTTATATCAGACTTTCAAAGTTTACCTACAGATGGATTGGTTGAGACAGGTTAAGCAGCTCTGCCTAAGACCACACAGGGGAAGAGGACAAATCCATCTGAAGCCAAGAGTATGGGACCTAGAAAAGGGCAAACAAAGAGCCATTCTTGTGTGTCCAGCCCAGTATAAGAGTAAGTGTTGCTCAGCCTGACACACAGGTCTTCTGTAGAGAGATAAGAACAAGCTGTCTGGTGCAGCAGTTAAGAGCAGAGACTTGGAACACTTGGCCTCTAATCCCTGTTTACCTGTTAATAATCACATGGCCTAGTCATGACTTGACCTCCTCTCTTAACCCTCTGTCTTCAATATATTATCTGTAAATTGGAGATAATGAGATGAGAAATTACTAGACATAATCTTAGGAATTATGAGACATGCCTGGCATATAGTTAACATGTAAGAACAAGCATTAGGGAAAATATCTCAGGCAAGTCACTTCTCTGTAGCTTAGCCTCTTCATCTAGAAAATGAGAATATTAACATGTAATCCTGTGCTTAATCTTCCCTCACTCACCCAGGGCCCCTACTCTCCCTTACCTGGTTTTATTTTACTCCATAGCATGTATCACCTGACATTTTATACATTTATATGTTGCTTTTAGCCTAATAGTATGTAAGCTGCAGAACAGAGACCTTTGTCTGTTTTATCCACATTTATATCCTCAATCTTTAGAATAAGGTCTGGCATATACTAGGCACTTAGTATATTTTGCCTAAGTAAATAAATGCATAAATATTAAATAATGCAATTTGTACAAATAGAAAGAGATCAGCGAACTTCCCAGCTTGTAGTAATTATTATGATATTGTGTTTCACTACACTTCTGCTTGCTTCCATGTTTATCAGGCCATCTTGTGTTCACTAGTTAAGATTCCTATGTATTTTGATCTTTGGAATGGAGTGCCTTGGGTTGAAGACATGCATGGTCTGTGATTGCAAAGGAGTATCTCCCTTTGTAAATGAATGAGCCTTCTGGTTCATGCACCACCTTCTCGTGAGTTTGGTTAATGTGAGTCAGAGCCCCTCAGCCAGATCACATCCATGTGTACAGACCAAAGTGCCTATAAAAATTCAGGCAACATCGGGGGTGTGGCTGACTGGCAAACCTTTGTCCAAGTGTCCTCCAGTCTCACTATGGACCCAGTTATCATTGATGCCAGGGAGTTGAAAATGGTAAACGAGAACAGAGACTGGAAGAGCACAGGCAGACTTCTCAACCAGTGCCTGTTTCCCACAGCCTTGCCCAACCATGTTATCAAACTTTTGCATACTATCCAATGTTACCTCTTACTGTGAGCAAGGTTGTACAATTTTTCATTTGCTTGAGATTCATTATTATTTTCTGTGAATTGAGTGTTCATATCCTTTGCCCACTATCCTTTGAATTGTTGATATTTGTGCATTTCCATCTCTAACCTACTTCACAGATATAGATCTGGCTTTATTTTTTCTGGATGGCTACCCAGTTGTCCCAACATCATATATAAAATAGTCCATCTCCTCATCAGTTTCAGATGCCGTCTTTTTTTTTTTTTTTGTCTTTTGGCCATGCCCCGTGGCATGAGGGAATCTTAGTTCCCTGATAAGGGATTGAATCCATGCCCCCTGAATTGGAAGCTCGGAATCTTAACCAGTGGACTGCCACAGAAATCCCTCAGATGCCACCTTTATCATATTAAAAAGTCTATATGTGATACTTCCCTGGCAGTCCAGTGGTTTAGAACCTCCCTTCCAATGCAGGGAACAGGGATTCAGTTCCTGGTCAGAGAACTAAGAGCCCATATGTTATGGGGCAATTAAGCCTCTGCACCACAACGAAGACTCAGAGCAGCAAAAAAAAAAAAAAAAAAAAAAAAGTCTGTATGTGTCTATTTCTGGACTTCTCTTTAAAAAAGAAAAAAAAAAAAAACTTTGTGATATCCTGTTTTTAAGATTCTTGGTTGAACTGATTCTTCGGTATCACACCTACTCTGTGCATGCCACTGTGTGGGTCCTGGGATCACACAGGTGAATATGATCTTTCTTCTGTGGTCAGCAAGGGGCACCTGCCCATGTTCTGCCATTCCTCCTCTGGCTGCCACGCCACCACGTCCACTGCTCTTTGCTGCCATGGAAGCCTGTGACAATCAGATAAGTCTGCCCACGCCAAGGCAGCCAACTCTGAGTGCTTCTGAGTGTTCCATTCCTGGGCATCAGAAGTCTGCCTGGCCCCTGCCAGCTGGGGAAGACACCTCTTCAAGTCCAGGCTCACTGTGTCTGTTTTTCCTGGCCCTGCAGCAGCCCTGCCTTCACCTCAATTTTGACCCGGTCCTTTTGGATGGCTCCATCAGGTTCTTTTCATCACTTGTCAGCTTCCACAACTAGTTGAAGAGACCTGGAGGGAAATACCATCTTGTTTTCTCCTGATCTTCTCTCCCTTCTGTCTGGCCCTATCCTCTTACCCTCAGTTCTCCCCCTCCTTCTCCTTTTTCCCAGTCATAGAACAAAAAGCTTTCACTTTTATGACTCACAATAGAACTGGATCTGTCTGTCTTTGCAGTGGGAAAAGGAGATTGTTTTTCCCAGCAACATGATCAGGGTGTGCATGGGCCAGCAGAATGTCTGCTCCTCACCCCACATCCTGAATGTGCTGGGGATCCTGCACACAATAAGTGTTTGTGTACTAGAGAGCCAGTTTCCTGTCCAACTAGACTGGATCCATAAAACTTGGGCTCAACCAAGAGCTGGGCTTTTCAAAACTTGCCTGGCATTATTGAGCCTCAGTGAGTATTTCCAAATACCCACATTTCCTTTTTGTCTTTCAGCAGCCCCAAACAGAAGGTGTCACACTCAATAATGATGCCTAATTTCCTCCATTCCAAGATGCACATCCATCTTTTTTTTTTTTTTTTTAAGAATAGTTTCATTTATTATTTTTGGCTGTGCTGGATCTTTGTTGATGCTCAAGTTTTCTCTAGTTGCAGAGAACTGGGCTACTCTCTAGTTGTGGTGTGTGAGCTTCTCATTGCGGTGATTTTCATTGTTGCGGAACTCAGGCTCTAGGCGTGAGGAAGTCAATAGTCACGGCTCCTGGGCTCCAGAGCACAAGCTCAGTAGTTGTGGCACACAGGCTGAGTTGCTCCACGGCATGTGGGATCTATCCGAATCAGGGTTTGAACCTGTGTCTCCTGCATTGGCGCGTGGATACTTTACCACAGAGCTACCAGAGAAGCCCTATTTTTCACATATTTGTATCTCAGAAACCAGGATGCACCTTACATTTGATGCCAGGAGAAAGCACTGCCAGTGTTTACATTGCAGCATGTCTAGAGAAAATAAGGGCACCTCTCATGAATGATGACATCTTCAATTCGTGAAATACTATAATAAAAAAAAGCCTCTGTTTATTGTGTCGCATGGATTATTTCCTTTAGTCATCACAACCCCTCTAGGGTAGAGATATTATTACCTCTACCCTGCAGGAGAGGAAACTGATCAGAGCAGTGAAAGCGAAAGTCACTCAGTTGTGTCCAACTCTTTGTGACCCCCATGGACTACACAGTCCATGGAATTCTTCAGGCCAGAAGACTGAATTGGGTAGCCTTTCCCTTTGGGTAGCCTTTCACTTCTCCAGGGGATC